>NW_026972173.1:0-450435 GCF_036711695.1 Zophobas morio | reverse complement strand
CTATTCATTTTCAAATCTCGTTGCTTTGACGGAACTGTAAGATTCATATTCCTTATTAAAACGCTTGAGAGTTATTCCATAAGCTAATTAATAAATTTTAGAGGCATTGCCTTGCTAATCTATTTCAACTACAGTTTTTTTCGTTAGCTAGAATTTATTTTTTTCTGAGCTTATATATTTGATATATATATTGTTTTTCACTAATATTAAAGGATCAAATGGATGATTTTTAAGCTTAATTATTACAATACTTATTATTAATTTTTTATCTAATATAACTACTGACGTAAACCTTAAGGGATTTAGGTTTTAACAAACTTGAATTCATCAGCAAAGAAATGTTTTCTGGCCTTCGTAATTTGAATCATTTGTAAGGCCATAATTATGATCCTCTCATAATATATTTCATTATATAATAATATTCTGTTCACCCATTCTACGCGAATCAATCATAAAAAGTTCGAAACTTACTTGATAAATTATATAGTAACTTCCTTATAATATTATTAAGAGTTTTATAATCGTGTTCAGTATTTTATAAATCCTATAATTATGTTATTATATTATTTGTAGGAGTTTATGGAAAAACAACATAGAATCCATTGAGGACTATTCATTTTCACATCTCGTTGCTTTGACTGCACTGTAAGATTCATATTCCTTATTAAAACGCTTGAGAGTTATTCCATAAGCTAATTAATAAATTTTAGAGGCATTGCCTTGCTAATCTATTTCATCTAGTTTTTTTCGTTAGCTAGAATTTATTTTTTTCTGAGCTTATATATTTGATATATATATTGTTTTTCACTAATATTAAAGGATCAAATGGATGATTTTTAAGCTTAATTATTACAATACTTATTATTAATTTTTAATCTAATATAACTACTGACGTAAACTTTAAGGGATTTAGGTTTTAACAAACTTAAATTCATCAGCAAAGAAATGTTTTCTGGTCTTCGTAATTTGACTCAATTGTAAGGCCATAATTATGATCCTCTCATAAGATATTTTATTATATAATAATATTCTGTTCACCCATCCTACTCGAATCAATCATTAAATGTTCGAAACTTACTCGATAAATTATATAGTTACTTCCTTATAATATTATTAAGAGTTTTATAATCGTGTTCAGTATTTTATAAATCCTATAATTATTTTATTATATTATTTGTAGGAGTTTATGGAAAAACAACCTAGAATCAATTGAGGACTATTCGTTTTCACATCTCGTTGCTTTGATGGAACTGTAAGTCTCTTATTCCTTATTAAAACGCTTGGGGGTTATTCCATAAGCAAATTGATAAATTTTAGAGGCATTGCCTTGCTAATCTGTTTCATCTAGTTTTTTTCGTTAGCTAGAATTTATTTTTTTCCGAGCCTTTTTATTTGCTGTATATATTGTTTTTACCTAATATTAAAGGACGAAATGCTTGGATATTTAGCTTAATTATTGCCATAATTATTATTAATTTTTCTTCTAATATTATCATTAACGTGAACTTTAAGGGAATTAGGTTCTAACCAACTTAAATTCATCAGCAAAGAAATGTTTTCTGGCCTTCGTAATTTGAGTCATTTGTAAGGCCATAATTATTATCCTCTCATAATATATTTTATTATATAATAATATTCTGTTCACCCATTCTACGCGAATTAATCATAAAAAGTTCGAAACTTACTCGATAAATTATATAGTTACTTCCTTATAATATTACTAAGACTCTTCATAATCTTCTTTGGTAAATTTTGAATTGTATAACTTTGTAATTAACTTATTAACTGTAGATCTTTTTTGAATAACACTATAAGTTCAATTGAAAACGATTCGTTTTCTCATCTCGTTGCTTTGGCTTATCTGTAAGATTCCTATTCTCTATTAAAACGCTTGGGGGTTATTCCATAAGCTAATTGATAAATTTTAGAGACAATGCCTTGCTAATCTATTTCAACTACAGTTTTATTCGTTAGTTAGAATTTATTTTTTTCTGAGCTTTTATATTTGCTATATATATTGTTTTTCACTAATATTAAAGGATCAAATGGATGACTTTTATGCTTAATTATTACAATACTTATTATTAATTTTTTATCTAATATAACTACTGACGTAAACTTTAAGGGATTTAGGTTTTAACAAACTTGAATTCATCAGCAAAGAAATGTTTTCTGGTCTTCATAATTTGACTCAATTGTAAGGCCATAATTATGATCCTCTCATAATACATTTTATTATGTAATAATATTCTGTTCACCCATCCTACTCGAATCAATCATAAAATGTTCGAAACTTACTCAATAAAGTATATAGTTACTTCCTTATAATATTATTAAGAGTCTTATAATCGTGTTCAGTAAATTATAAATCCTATAATTATGTTATTATATTATTTGTAGGAGTTTATGGAAAAACAACATAGAATCCATTGAGGACTATTCATTTTCACATCTCGTTGCTTTGACGGAACTGTAAGATTCATATTCCTTATTAAAACGCTTGAGAGTTATTCCATAAGCTAATTAATAAATTTTAGAGGCATTGCCTTTCTAATCTATTTCATCTAGTTTTTTTTGTTAGCTAGAATTTATTTTTTTCTGAGCTTTTGTATTTGCTATATATATTGTTTTTCACTAATATTAAAGGATCAAATGGATGACTTTTAAGCTTAATTATTACAATACTTATTATTAATTTTTTATCTAATATAACTACTGACGTAAACCTTAAGGGATTTAGGTTTTAACAAACTTGAATTCATCAGCAAAGAAATGGTTTCTGGTCTTCGTAATTTGACTTATTTGTAAGACCATAATTATGATCCTATCATAATATATTTTATTATATAGTAATTTTATTTTCACTCATCCTACTCGAATCAAACATATAATGTACGATAATTACTCGATAAATTATATAGTTAATTTATTATAATAGTATTAAAGTCTAAATTATCGTTTTCAGTATTTATTTTAATTTAATTCCTATGATAATAAGATACTTTTTGTAGAAACATAACCAATAACAATATAAAATCTATTGAGGATTATTCGTTTTTACATCTCGTTTCCTTGACTGAACTGTAAGTTCTTTATTCTATTCGTTACTCCTCTTGGGGACGGTATTATAAGGCATATTAATTTGGAAGCCCCTTTATTATAAGATAGGAATAAACCGATTATAGCATATTCGTTGCACTAGCTACCCATTTTCACTTCAATCTTTACCTATGTTATGCATTACATTGTTTTTCTTTAGTACTACCACATAAACTCTATTTTGTACTTTTTTATACATTATTTTTAATTTAGGTGTAGTAATATATATTTCATTTTATCTTAATTTTGAACTTTTTATTTTTTTATTTACTTTTAGGGATCTTGGAGGAAACTCTATTACTAGTATTCCTTCTCATTGTTTCGTGTGGCTAAAGAAGTTAACTTTACTGTACGTTTTTTAATATTTATTAGCTTCTTTCTTCCATATACATTTCATGTCGTATAGTTTTGAAGGCATCTTTTCACATCTTGTTATACTTTTCAAATCGTTTCTAAACGTTTAATTTTTGTTTCCTCTAAATCTTTCTGTTTGTAATATCTAAATAAAATACGTAAGCCGAGGCTTCGCACAGTTTATCAGCCTAGTCAGGTTATTAAAGACCAGTATAAATGCATTTTAGAAATAATTTTTGTATAACTGCTTATATAATAAGTCCTACTCGGTTAAGGTTTTGTTACAGGTGTTCCTGCTGTGATGTATGTTAATTAATATTTTTCTTTTACCTAACCATTAGGGATCTTACAGGAAATCCTCTAACTGAGATAGGGGCTAAAGCTTTTGTGGCTTCCTGGTACCCTCATGGCATGTAATTTTCTATTCCTCTGTATTGCACTCTTACAAACCTTTTATTAATTACTTTTAAAATTTACTAGTAAATTAAAACTTGACCAAAATTTTTTTTGCTGCTCGCGGGCACTCTATAATGAATTAAGCTATGTTAATGAAAACTGCACTTTTGAAGGAAACCTAGAAATCTTTCTTGCTTATAATAAAGATAAGTGCCATACATCAAGTAGACCAGGATCTACTCACACCACGAGTATCAATACTGAAATTTTTCCCTGGTTCCCCTATAGTGTGACAGGGATAGTAAATAAACTCATTTAGTAAGTATTACGCTCCTTTTTACTTGATGGTACTGGTATTTTCTGTATAAACCATAACAGGCGATGTAATGATAATACTTAATAAATTTGATTTTAATATTTTTCTGCACCTTTCTCCGAAACTCTTAGAATAAGTCTATATTACCTGCGTTTACGTTTTCATCTATTTAGTACAAAGGCCTTTTTTGTAGAGCATTGCATTTCATTAAACGTTTAAATATATCGGAGTTAAGGCTTAGGTTTAATAAAAAATATGTGGATATACGAACTTTTGACTATAATATTTGCCAAAGGGGGCACGTAATAGCGTTCCATCTCGAGTGAGCACTCTTCGCTAATGGATACCCCCTGTTATTCTCGAGAAGAGATTCAGAGACGGTGTAATTGGGAACAAATATTAAATAATGATTATTATTATAATCAACTATTTCCGACTTGATTATGGAAATGAAACCTTAAAAAAATAACTTTTACTTTTCCAGTATATAATAAGATAATCTCCAAAACAACTATTTTTCCTATTATCTGTTAATAAAAAGCGTGCTTTTCAGCTTAGGAATTTTTCCGTAAGCTATTATCAGCTTAGGAAAAAAAAAAAGTGAAATAGCCTATTGGATTTACCTGCATCGTTTGCAAACATTAGAAAATTTTTTTAGAACAAATAGGAATTCTACCTTATGTTGCAGGTATTCAAATACTGTACTTTCCGAATCTTGATTTTTTTATTGAAGTCATTCTGTAGAACGAAAATAACAGTGCTAAAAGAAATAAAATGAAATTTATATTATTAGAAAAAAAATAACTAGAACTCGCTTTATTAAAACTTTTTAAAAAGATAGAATAAAGTAGATTAAATAATGTCCTACTTTACAGAAAACCAAATTTATTAGTACACATGAATTCCTTATTATGTTATCTTATCGATAGCGTGTAAACTAAAAAAAGGTAATTAACTCAACTCTAACGAATATACAAAGGATTGCCTATCATATAAAGAAAAAAACAAAGGGAACAAGCTAGAATTGGCTAAATTAATATAAAAAAGTTTCTATAGCCAAAACCAGCACAAGTATGAAAAAAAATTTATTGAATTTAAAAAATTTAACTGGAACACAAAAATTATTGACTCTCTTTGCTAAATGAATATATTTAAAAAACTTGAGCTATCAAACTTTTTGGTAGAAAACAAACTATAATACTGTCAATGAAGATTATGTTATTAATTTTTACAAACCAGCTTATTAGCATACAAAACAAATCATTTATTAAATAAATTATTATCAAGAGGAGAGACAAAACAACCTCAAAAGTTTTAAAAAGAAACTCTTTTCGTTGTTCATTATTATTTAAATTAGATATGTGAGTGACAATCAAGTATATTAACTATTACTGTTTATAAAATTAAATTACTAGCAAAGATTATGAATTTATAATAAACTATGTAGTAGTAAGCTATTATTAAGAAGTTTCAAATGAAACGCGCTTTAAAAGTTTTTAAAGAAACTTTTTGTAAACCATTTTAATTTAGAATAATGTAAGCGACAGTTAAGTATATAAGCAAACTATTACTTTGCAAATCTAACTTTAAGCACACATGATTTTATAGAGTTATGTATAGGCAGTGAGGAAAAACGCATCAAAAGTTTCAAAAAAAAACTTTCTTGTTGTTCAAAGCTATTAAACTATACAAAAGTAAGTGACAATTATAAAAGTTTGACAAGTTAGTAAGTTATAAATTCATTTATTAGCACACAATGATTTATAAAAAAATAATAATCTTATAATTTAGTGTGTAAGCTATTTTTAAGCAACTCTTCGTTGTTCAATTTTATTTAATTTAAAATACTGTAAGTTCAATTATAAAAGGTAAGAAATCAGCACTTCTATAAATTCAGTAGTTAAAGTTTTTTAATTAATCGCTATTAATAAATAGTGTAAAAGTGTGAAATTTCTTTACACGCCTTCACTAATTTTTATAAATTATTTATATTTTATAAAATAATACTGAGACTTTAGTTGAAGTATTCTAATTAATATTACACTGTTATATTAATAAATATAGTGTAAAAAATTTTTAACTCAAACTTGAGTTAGTATTTACCTTTTACTTTACAAATCTTATTCCTATTTATTATTATATAAATAATACTAAAAAACTTTTTATTTTCAAGTACTTTCATTAATAATTATTATAATATTTTATATATTAGTATAAAAGAAAATAATGATTTAACTTGAGTACAAATTTTTCTTTTATAAATTCTTTATAACAATTTATTTTATATGAATTTAAATTTAAATAACAAAAAGGTCTTTTTTTTAAAGTATTTTTTTTAATAGCTATACATTAACAAATATTTATAAAAGAAATAAATTAAATTCATAAGTTTTGTGTTTACCGATCTTTATAATTAATAAATTTTAACTATATTATAATACTAAAAATCTTTTTTTTGTTTTTTATTGAAAGTTATATTTCAAAATAATATTGATAAATAGTACACAAGAAAAAAACTAAATTCATCTTGTGTACTTTTTGATTTGTTATATAAAATCTTATTGATTATTGAATTCATAAAATTTTATTAATTAATAAATTATGTTATATAAGAACTAAACTAAATTCATCTCAAATTTATTTCTACTCATTATTTTTACTCATTCTAATTATTGAATATATAAGTTATTACTATAAAATAATTCTAATTTAATAAATATTTTAATCAATAGTTATTATAATATTAATAAATAGTATGAAAAATTTAGATGCAAATTTTCTGTTTAATTTTTAAGCTTAATATACTTTATTAAATTTTTTTACAAGATAATACTAAAAGTTTTTTTATTTAAAACTTTTTATTAATCTCTATTAAAAGGGTGTATCATGAAAAAAGTTAAAGTTTCGCCAAATTAAATTATTACTATATGCACTTTTCTCCTAAACAATATATATTTCTAATTATAAAACTTTTATATTGAGAATAAATATTTTTTATATAAATATTAGTAAACCATTTGTAATTTTTATTTAAAATTTTAGTGGAATAAAATATTGCTGAATAATTTACAACGATGCTAGAGTGTTGAATATTCTTTCTGTGGTTTGCGATATTTAACACCTTTTTACCAATCCATAACAAATCCTTATAGAAATTTCATTGATTATAACGGTGCAGTGGCGTAATGTGTTTTATTAAACTCAATGCGTTTCATGTTTACAAATGAGTTTAACAGAAAAAAAGTAATCTCATAGAATTCAGGTAAAAAATAGTCAAAACAATTTCACAGTTTAACTTTTATAAGTTAACTCATTCTCTGTAGAATGAAGTTAAAATTTGTTAAATTAGCAGTAATTTTATGTTAGTGCTGTTCGCCTTTAAAAATATTGTTATTCTCCTGAATAACTAGCCATTCTTTTGCACTGCGTTGTATGGCTTTTATTACGATGAGCCCAAACAAATGTGTTTTTGGAACAGATACAACGAAAAGACTGATACTTTTCTCCAAATATGATGCATTGGGGCCCTGGTCAAATTAGTGGTTTATCTGTATAAAATTTACCTGAGTTAAACTCCCCACCTTCAGGGTGTCTTTAAGTTAAAAAGACATTTATATAAATAAAAACTTACAACAGTAAGCAAACTTCATTTGTAAAGGTTATTATAAATAATGCATTTCTTACTCAAGGTGTATAGTTGTTTATAAAAATTTTATGAATTAGTAAAAGGCTACAGTTTTACTATATATCTCTATTCTATAGCACAAGTGCGTGGTTAAAAAGCCAGTGAATTTTTTCTGAGGTTCAAAATATGAAATTTAAGGTGTACTCCCCAAAAATAAAATAGCGCCGTCGAACGTGATAATTATCAGCATTGTTTTTCTTTTATAAAGAAAAAAATATATAATTACTTAAGGCTTTTTCCCTTTGAAATTATATTTACTAAGAAAATTTTATAAATTTTTAGTATAGAATAAACTTTACTATTTAATTTAAAGAAGACTTCTTTCCGGTCATGTTAAAATGCTTTATCACCAAAAAATATTTCCACTTAAAATAAGGCAGAAAAGGAGCACGATTCCATGACCT
This sequence comes from Zophobas morio, assembly GCF_036711695.1. Taxonomy (NCBI): domain Eukaryota; kingdom Metazoa; phylum Arthropoda; class Insecta; order Coleoptera; family Tenebrionidae; genus Zophobas; species Zophobas morio. The sequence goes on along the minus strand of NW_026972173.1, from coordinate 442,181 downwards.
ATATGAAAGTAAGGCGAGAAGGACTGTGCTTAGTACTTTTGTATCGCAGAGGGAGCCAAAAACCATCCTTTTACCTGTTCTGCTTTCGCTGTACGTTCTGGGAAGGCCCAAAGCCCTCAAAGATGTTTCTCCCCCTAAGAAAGCACTTAGCAGTTATACCGTATTTGTAAATGTGTGCCATGCATTAAGTACCGAATTATCTTGAAATAGTTGAGCATAAAGTTAAACTTTTGCAAGTCTTTAGGCGAGCAATTAGTACCATCAAAATTCCAAATGAAGTTACTAGGTAAATATTCACTTTTTTTTTCAAGTTAGCTAACATGCTTAAGAATAATAGTTTTGTATTAGGCCAAAACGTTTCCAACTAGGATATATATACATGCTTCTGTACTTAATTATTATTAATAATATAATTTATTAAACATTTATTATAAAAGGAATATATCCAATTGCAATCTAAAAATCTGTCTGACTATAAACAAGTAGCAGCCCTATTAATTTAAAAAATTGTAAGATTTAATCTACTACTATCATCATGAAAGGATGCGTTATTTCAAAATAAAGCGGTCTCTCATTCAACGACTTGGATAGAATTACGCTTTCCACATTGGAAGGGCTTCACTTCTTGACTTTTATAAACATTTATAATAAATATATAGATGGATTTAAAATATTTACTATGCAAGGTTAGTATGGTAATACTGTTTTTATGCAATTATTTTAGCTAAATTCAGGTAGATAAAAATTTAAATTAATGAGGTCTATCAAAGAAATAACAAATAAGTATGTTTTCTATAACAATTTACATCGATCTATTATTTAAGACATAATTTCTTATTGGCTTTAGTCCCTTCAGTTTTTTTTTAAACTTAAGACAAATGATACTGAAAATGATGTCAAGTTATTAAGTTATATTTTAAATTAATAATATACTCTAAATAAGCTTGTAGAGTTTTTGTAAATGCTGAACTATCCTATCAGCTTTTACGGCTTATAATTATTAAAACACTACGAAGAGTATAGCGAAACTGGAATTAATATTATTTATTGTTTTACATTCTTATAATAGAAACTAAATAAACTTTGATCAAAATTATCTCTCATCAGTGCGAAAATTTAGTATTTTTTGGAGTAAAAAGTCCATATATTATATTACCCCGATTTCTTATACTCATGAAAGTAAAGCATGTGCCTTCATGCTTACTATTATAAAATTTTATTTTAAACTTTTAAATTAATTATATTGACTTTTACAAGAAAATGAAATTAAGTATATTAGCATCCAAACTTTTTCGAGTCTCTCTAGCTTGTTAGCATTGTAAGTTTTTCTTTTTTTACATTAACTGGTTAGTATTTACTTCTAGAAAAAAAAATATTCTTTTTAGTTGTATATATTACTTTTTAAAGTTGATATTAGAAAATAAAACTTTGAAATTGTAGAAGATAACTTTGTATTACTTCCTTATACATTTGTGAATTTTTTAATATTTGTATTCATTAAATAAAAATAGTCTACTCCAATATTTTTTTTGAAATTAAAATAAAAAATTAAAGTTGAAGTCTTTACGGATAAGTGTACCGCTCCAGGGTCGCCTAAATTATTAAACTAATAGGAGTTCTAATTGTAATAAGCTTCATGAGACCATTTAGTATATTTTAAAATATTTTTTATAATTTTTCTACATGAAAGTTTGTTATAAATAGAGATGCATACCTATAGAGAGTCTTTGATATTGAAATGTTCTGGAATATATTAAGCACATGAAGGGGTTTACAAAATAATTTATTCAGTTACACTGCTATTAGGATTAAACTATGCCGATGAAAAAAGTGTGAAACGTAGTGTTATGTATTTAAATAATTTTTCCAACTTTAACACGGCACTTCATAATACTGTTTACCGTAATGGTTACTTATTATTTACTCGCTTCCTCCTGCTTTTTTACTACCACTTGGCAAATAGACTTTAAAATTTATATATCAATAAAAAAGGGGTTGGCAAGTGTGTTGAAACAAGCATTTATAGTTTCAGACTGCTCTTCAAACTTACGACAACTAACTGTCATTTAACACCACAGTTTTAGAATATTCTACTTAAAAAGGGATAGAGCTTTTTGAAAAACATTCTTTTCATGAAAAACAATTTTTTATCAACTACAACATTATTTAAACAAAGTGCTATAGTAGGCAAAAGGTTTTGTTAACTTAAACACAATTTTTTTTTTGAGATCAAGTATACTTCTTTAAGGGATTATTAAACGAGTAATATTTTCATATTGCATTTTAAACACTTTTTATTAGAAAATTGTTCACTAGCCGTGGCCGTTCTTTTAGCTCTCTTTAGGCGTTTCTATCCATTTTAGTATTATCGTAAAAGTTATTTTTTTATATTTATAAACCTTTGCTTCTTGATTGTCAACATATAAGTAAAAAAAGCACATAATTTTGCGAAGATCAAGTAAAATTATTTATATAAGCTATAGTTAGCGTGCAGCAGAGAGAAATTTCTGATATTCTGAACATGGTGTTATTTCCAGTGTCCGGCATCTTGCGTTTAATAGCGTCGCCAAGCTAGACAAATCATTGATTACATGTATACAGCAAATATGTTCCAAACTGAGTAATGATAAAATACACTTTGGGCACCAAGTTGGACAGTGGTGCGCTCAATGCTCAACAAGATTATTACAATATTAATCGGTAAACAAAGCCCTTAGAGTTTAGCTTAAACGAGGGATTTAAAATAAGTTTCGTGAATTGTAGACCTAGAGAAACAAATTTTAGTAAATGGGTGTATTAAAGGAAAAAAAGTAAGTTAGAGGGGGGTTACATAAGCTAAGGTGACCGTTAGACGAGAAAAATTTGGACATTGGAACCCCTGCGGTACCAGCTGCCTATCAAAAATGAGTTTAAACTGGTTAGTCCAGCTATTTTCGCAGAAATGGATACAGAAACTGTAAAGGCGGTTCTTATGTTTAACGGTTCAACCCTTCTGAAGTAATTAAGATGCGCTCCTTGAAACGGAAAGACAATCCCTACCTCTACTCGTCAAGGAGTATTAAATGCGAAGCAAGAGCTAAAATTTATAAGTATTGATTATATCGCCGTATCGGTTGAACCCCTAAAAAGAAGCGGGAGGACTGGCCAGTGCTATAGATGCCAAGTATTTGGACATACAGAATCATACTGTAAGTCAAGCTACAAATGCGTTAAATGCAATGCCCCTCAAGGGTTGACGTCCTGCACTAAAAGCAAAAATTAAAAACGTACCTGCCTTAATTGCCCAGAAATGCATGTTTCAAATTGTAGAGGATGCAGAACTACCAGAAATATGTACCTTTGAGGAAAATTCATAACAATTTTTCAACTAAAGCTTCCAAAAATCCTTAAAGTTATCGTTAAAGAAAATATAGAGCTATGCACAGCGTATTAAACAGAACTATAACCTGAATCAACTAATACAGTCCATTAAACGACATGAGGAATAACTTTGTAGCAACACTTACCAATGCGATCAGCTATCACTGGCAAAGGCCATTAGGAGTTAATCTAGAAATGGAATAATTTTTAGACTATCTAAATGGAGGCTAATTCAGAAACTTATTGCCGTAATGGACCTGGACAAAATTTTTCATCTGGTACACATCTGAAGGAAGGTAACTGATTTAAGGTACCTAACTATTCTGTTCACAAATGCGACTGGAAAGATACTAGAGGACCAGGCATGACTTTCTTAACTGAAAGAAACAATACCCACCAAGCGCTCTATTGTATAGAGGTAACTTTAGAAGTTATCTGGGTAAATGGAGAGCTCAGTTACGTTGAAATAGTCAGTATGACTGCTACTTACAAATTCCTGGACAAGGTTATACCTAAAATTGCGGGGGATTTAATGCCTGGAAAGTTAAATTTTAAAAACCCTTTGTGGAATAGAAGGCGGAGGAGCGACAATGAAATAAGGTTTGCCGAAATAACCGGCAAAAAAATTTAATAGTTATTAGTCCAAAATCGCCACAGTAACATAAATTATTTAAGTACCTGTCATTGTCAATATACTAGTTGTACTCCCTTCTGATCCTAATCCCATCCTCAAAGAGATAAGAGATTAGTCGATCTCGACAAACTGGGTTAAAAAGGTAACCAGTTTTACCCACAGTTCTGGAATATTTAGACAGAAGTATAGTCATTATGCAGCGCTTCATTGGCGAAGCACTTGATTTAGACACAGCTGTTGTGCCAATGGAAGGAGATATCAAGGTAAACTATAGTAGGCCTACAAAAAATCATCAATATAACCTACTAGGCCATATTAGATCTCAAATTAAGAGAAGGTGAAAGCAAGAGGTCTGAACTCTTATTTCCAAGCGATAGAAAACTTTACAACAAGATCAATTTTTGAGGTTGAGGAGAAATTGAAAGCTTGTTTTCTCAAGAGCTGGCAAAAAATATAGTCTTTTGGGTCAGATAATAGTTCTTTAAAGAGATTAACAAGAACTATTAGATCTACGGGGGCTAGGGGCATAAAACCGCTCATTCATGGTGCTGGAGGCCTCAGCTACGACGCCCTCCGAAATAGTAGAGGCATTAGCTGACGCACTGGCAGTCCACTCATAAATATTAGAATCCGCACCACTTTAAGCATGTGTCTACCATAGCCTACTTCTTACCTTTTAGGACCTAACACATGTAACAAGGTTAAACTTAGCACCAGTGCGAAAACTTAGAACTATTATCCAATTCCTTGATACTAGAAAAACCTCGGATACCGATAATGCCTAAAAACTTAATTCCACGAGCTATCTCTATGATTTTAAGATTAACTAATCAAACACTCACCACAGTCTACTTCCCCAAACTGTGGAAATTCGCTTTAGTAATTTTTTTCCTAAAACTAGTCCCTCTAACTGTTTTTATTAAAGATTATCGCCCAAAAAGCTCGGTGTCCTGCCTAATTTCCAATTTGGTTTTCGAATTAAGTACCCCACAATTCACTAGATAATTAGGCTTACGAGAGAAGCTACAAAAACTTTCTTAATAAAAAAAAGTAACACGTGTGGTCTTTTAGATATTGAAAGGTTTTTCGATAAAATAGGGCACAAGGATCCAGCTTCCCTTTTTACTTGACGGTGGTAGTACACCTCATACCTAATGAATAGAACCTTTCCTGCTAAAGTTCGTAGAAGTCCGCTTTTAGTACAATTAAAGGTGGCTGCTTCACAAGGCTACTTAGTACCCCATTTACTTTTTTCTATCTACATGTGCGCCATGCCACAATTGCGTCGGAAAAATAGGAATTAGGCTCAATGTTGACGAGAGAGCCTTATATTATAGTTCAAATTCCGCCTGTCTTCTGTTTAAAAACATACAGTTAAGTTGACAGTAATTAAGACATGGCTTTTCAACAGGTAGGTTGATAATTAACTAGCCGAAAAGTCGCTTTGTAATTATAACAAATGGAAGGATACTTTCCTAAATCCCTAGTAAACTGTCATTCCTCGAAGTAAGAAGGTTATCTCAAAATTGTGCGTGACAAAACGACTAAGTGGACTCCACATCCTTCTTAAGTCGTTGAAAACAAGAAAAGTTATAGTCGTGTTAAATCCCTTATTATGCAGGAAAAGCAAATTGCATTTAGCAAAGAGTTTCTGTAGTTATACACCCGCTGATGGTCTAGGACTCTATTGTTTGTGCCTATTTTTAAACAGACATATTCCTCGACTACAACTACTACAAAATCGCGTTCTAATATGATGGCGGATGCCCCCATGATTTGTACACAACAGCTAACTACATCTAGAGTGTAACCTCGAGCTTATTTAAGTTTATCTTATTAGACAGACTCTGAATTATTTCTTTTTCGTTGGTTGCCTAGTACTCGTGGTCTAAACAGCCCTTAGACCTACTTAAAGGGGGAAGGGGAAAGCTAAGATTATAGGTTATTATATTAACTTAATTATATATATATATATATATATATATATTATGATATTCTGAAATTGAAACTAACCCATTCCTTTATATTTAATATTTTTAGTACTTTGCTTTTACGTCTATTTATTATAAACTATTTAGCTATATAACGCGCACCTGTTCTCGTTAATGATGCATTGAATCGTTAAGGAACTTGTGGTTTTTGCTCCCTCAATTAAAGTAAATTAAGCACCAATCGATCATAAATCATATCGGTAGTAAGCCAGTGCTATAATGTGTAACACTTCGTCTTTTTGGTATCCAGCTTTCTCTTTTTGTTTTTTTTGTTCATTTTGCTGTTTTAGTTGCTTGTTTTTAAATATATTTCTTTATTATTTAGTTAGTTATTCTATTAATTATTCAATCTATAATATATCCTTTTTTATTAAAATACTTGTTATTTTACCTATAATTTTTAGACGTGTGTTTCTAATTAAAAATCACATAAATCTGTTTTGTTTATTTTACTTGTCGACAATTTTAAATTTTAAAACGTTTCTATGATTTTGCCTGCACTATATTAAAAAAAGTTAAAAAGGTAAGTTTTAACGGGGAATACTAAGGAAACCGTTTTACTCTTCTATAAATTCCTTTGGTTTTCGTCTTATTTAAACACTTGCTTCCTTTTTAGAAGGAACTTGCAATTTTAAACTTATACTATGTCCAAACTGGCCTTTTCACGTATATAACCATTATTTGGAAGTGAACTGGTTATTGGCCCTAGTTTATTAATTTATTTCCCATTGGTAGACAACAGTTTGTAAAAATTAAGGTGGTCTAGACTTTCTGTATTACTACACTTTGGCATTTGTTCTCCTTCTTTAGGCACTTAAATTTTATTTGTTTCTCTCCATGCCTTCTTTGAAAGAGAAACCTCCAATTTATTTAGAAACCACTCTTGGTTCGTGTTTTCCTGTTTAAAATTTGACTTTATTGGGAATGACTATAACTATTTATTAAATATTAATGGCCTAATGAGTATTTTTAATATTGAAGAGTTTCATAAGTTAATATTCATTGATTTGACTTTGAATAATAAGATAGATTCTATTAAATAGATCAGATCTAGTGCGCATTGCAAATCACTTTTTTAAGGTTGGCGACTCACCAGCGTGTCTTTTATCATCAACTTATACTTACTTTGGTTGTATTGCTATTTTTTTTAAGTTAATAAGAGAGGCAGACTTGATAATGTTCTTTATTTACAACTGTTTCATATTTTAGGCAATTTTATAACTCTTTCAAATTCTTCTGTTTTTTTTGAAAATCGTCCCCAACCAATATAAAAATCAACTACCAAAGTCATTGTATTAATGGAAAATTATATAAGAAGTGTTATTCATCATTCAAATGTTTTTTGAGTGCTAAAATATCGAGGGGTTTTTTTTTTACCTTCAGAGCGTTAATAATAAAGAACTCTTATATAATAATGAAAAGTTAAAAGTTATAATCAAAATTAACGAATACCTGAACTTTAACCTCTTCAAATTTTCAAAAGCAGGCATAGTCATTGAAATTCTTGGAAAAGCTATTGAAACAATTTTTATTGACGACGCTTTCCTTCGAAGTTCCGACTTGGAAAATACCTACAGTTTATTTTCTGTAATCTTGCACCTAACTGCACTACTATTACTTCTTTTATTTAGAGCAATACCTTGCGTTACAAAAATTTTGGTGCTGATAAGATTAGCACACTTACAGTACTCTTGCGTATTGCTCCAGACCTTACAAGTGTGTTTATTATCCGCATATCTCTCGAAGTTTACTAACTATTATCTATTACGGTTATATCTTTGTTTCGGAAAAACGGCTAATGCTGCGTGAAAGAGGAAAAATTCAGTGTTCTTAAGGAGTTAGAATTCTGTATTCTTCAAACAGATGCCGTTAGAGTTTAACTTACCCTTTCGACGTGGCATCGATTGTATGGAGCATTACGAGTTGAAGGTTGAGAAGGCTAGCTTTTTCTGTTGTAGAACGCAGTTCTTCGCGAAAAGGTTATAATGAATGCTTCGAAACATTTTTATTGGTTTTTTCTCTTGTGATTAATTTTTTGTTTTATACGGTTGTTTATGATATAGTATTAAGAGAATTTATTTAATTTCCATTTCCTCCCAGGTTAGTTTCGGAGTGTGCTGTGTTCAATTCGAAGTTACCTGTAATTGCCGATTCTTCCTCGGAATACAATTAAGGAGCTACCAGTTAGAAAAGTTGAAACACTGCAAACCTTAATTAACTTAGTGCATTATAATATAAGAATTAGCCCCCCATAAAAGATCAGTTTGAAAAGGGTTTTTATCCATAGAATTTGTGGTAAAAAGCGGGACTTTGGAACATTTTTGTAGATGAGTACATTCGAACATACTCAGAACACTTAAGAGTTAACATTTCCATTTTAAAGTTAACTCGTTTTCAACAAAGCGAGTGCCACTAATGCTGTTTCTTCCAAGAGTTATATGTTCAACTTTCTTTTCCTTGGTTGATAAATCATATTTAAAGCTTCCTTTTAGATGTATGACTGAAATCATTAGTGGATGATTTACACTCACTAACGAAGAACTTTAAAAAGGTTTGGAGCTCATTTTTAAAAGAGGTCATATACTGACCTTTTTGAATCTTCTCCTGGAAATAAAAATTATAAAGGTAATAAGTTTATTTCAGACGTATACTCAAAAGGAGCCACTATATTGGCAAAAGTGAAAAATTGTATAAATTAGTCAAGATGCTTGAGGTAAGGTCTGAAAGAACTGCCAAAGTTAAATGGGATTTCGAAGAAATAGTGCATTTGATGCACGGTCTCCTTATGCATAAAGGAAAATTAAATATATTTATTTTATGCAATTGCCAAGGATTTTAGCTACAACTTTTTTCTTTGCCCCTTCAATATATCAATTTAAAAGATGCTAGCAAGAGGATAGAAGCTAATAGTGTCGAAAGCTAAATTATTGGTTCGCATAAACGTTTTGACCTCAAAGAATTTCTTATTGATGCCAGAAAACGTATATGGATAAATATGGTTTGGCTCTTGATGGTAATGCCACTCACGCATACTTTGGGCTTGTTAAGCATGAATTACAGCTCCACAGAAATGGAAGCAGACTTTCTTAAGCAGAGGTAAGCAACAAGAGTTTGCCGAAACACTATTTTTCTGAACTAATATGCGTAATGAATTACCTCAATCTAGGAGTAGCTTGGAAGGGATGAATTTACCCCATGATGCCTCGAGGAAACGTGCCACTGACGTGTGGCAATCCTACGCCCTATGTGTCACGACTGGATCAAGGCCAAAGGTCTGCAAGGTTCCATCAAATGAGGGATCTTCAGATATTTTTAGGGATTATCGGTGTGCTGATAAACCTATTAACGCTGAAACCCGAATGTACCAGTGTCTCTTGCAGGGCCCCTCTTTAAATTTTGTTGACATCTCAATAGAAAGGGTTGATAGCATTACCGAGGATAAGCAAGATGAAACGTTAGTACACGGCACAGAAGGTTATGAAGGCAGAAGTTATAAAGTTAGTTATTGTAAGTTTTTTTGAGAATAGTTCCTGATATGGGCCCTATTGGCAATCTAGCTAGACTACATCAAAGAATAGAGAATAAATACAAAAGTTCGGGCTCGTTTACTTTAGGAAAATCTTTAAATTTATTGTTTGATGCCCTTCGCAGGCCACCTGTAGATTTAAACGAGAAATTTTAGATTTTTTAGCAGAGTTTGACCTTTTAAAGAGAGTTGTTAATAAAACTAAAAAGTATATTTTTGTGGGAGAACCATAAATTTTATTACTTTTTATTTTTCCTAATGGTTGATGGATTTGTTTATTTTTGGTCTGGGTTGAAGTTAAACTGTGATGGTGATTTGGAATTTTGTATGCCCTTGTTTCAGGGTTCATTTATGTATCTTTTTTTACTTTAAAAAAAAAAAATAAATGTTATCCCTACCTTTTGTTTATTACAATCTCTGTTATCAGATATAATATTTTATATATACTTCAAAATATAAAATCTTTTAAAATAGGTTTTGAGACCATTTGAGCCTTTTTTACAAACTTTTGTTGGTATATCTATTAGTAGTAGTATAAATAATTTACTAATTGGTTACATTACTTTTTATAAATTACTTTTTTTCTTAGCACTTCAAGTGTCCTTTTTATTTAGTACCCTTAACTCTTTGACTTTATTTTACTTTGTCGAGGCTCTTATATTTATCTGTCTTAGAGAATCTTTTATATTTTAATTGTTGGTCTTACAAAATCTATATTTTGCAGGTATAATAAAAGCAAAAATAACTGACGTTACCTTTCAAATTTTTAGTAATTCTTAAAAATTTAGTATTGTTTGCATATTTGTAACTCTAAAAAATAATTAATTTTTAAAGTAATATTAATTTAAATTTTATTAGTTTTTGAAATATAACAATTATTTTATTAGTTTTGCTAAATAATTTATTATTTTTTATTTTTAAATTTTCAGTATCGCTAAGTAAAATTAAAAATTTACCTTTATTCTTGTTTTTATGATTCCAATTTATGGCACACTTAGAAGCTTGTAGGTTACTAATAAGCTCCAACTCATCTGTAGAGCTTACACATTCTTATTATCGTAGCTTTGAAAAGGAAAAAAGCCATTTAATTTCTTTTTAAGCAGGTTTACTAAAAAGCTGAAACAACTTATATATTTCCCCCTTAATTCTTTGCTGTCCAACATCAATAACCATGCTTTCAGCTTTTAGATTTGGAAAAGGTTTATTAACTTCAGCCACAATTTTTTTAAATTCAACAAAAAGGTGGGATAAATCAACAAATTCACTCTCAAGGAGCGAATCCATATTCTTGTTTATATAAAAAATTACAAGCAACCGATGTTGTTGCCACCAAACAAAAACCCAACTCTTTAATTTTGATAAACATTATCTATTTCCACTAATTCGGCGCATTCTGACGCTCTTTTTAAAAATTTATAAAGTTAACTACTCCAGTCTTCAAAAATAGGCACTCCTATAACGGCGTCAATATTTATTATATAGCTATATTAAAAGTTATAATTTTCTTTGTTTAACATAAGTCTCCCTGGCACATTGCTTCCTCAGAGGCTTTCTCTATTTTCAGTAAACTCGTTTTTAAAAGTATAATTTCGCAAAGTGGCTTTTAAAATAAAAAGGATTTAAAGAATTAAAAAAAATAATACAAACATCCTCAATATTCTTGCAAAAGTTTTATAACTAGCAATTTTTTTTTGTTTGTTTGAAGCTGTTTCTTACCTTCAAAGCGCGTTCAGACATGGTAATAATGGCTATACCTTCTTTGAATAATCTAAATATTTAAAAAAAAGTCAACCATCTTAGAAGGTAAACTTAACGTCTACGCTAGCAGAACATGGGAGTAAATCAATAAAACTTTTCTCATTTAAAAAAAATCTTTGTTAGAAAGTTTGCACAATTTTGAAAACTATTTACCACTTGGATGGTGCAAGACTTACTAGATATTGCAATCTCTCCTCAACCCTAACAATAAACTTCCAAGTTTTACTCGTTACAAAGCTGAGTAAAAATACTTTCGTATAACATTGCAATGATACGTAAAATAGAGCTTAACAGGCATTAAACAAGAAAAAAGAAGTACTATTTATTTTGCTACCAATAAATTTATTTAATTAAAATGTGACAAACCCACCCTAGCTCGCGGCAAAAACATCCCTGGAATAAGTATACTGGTTAATAACACCATTTAGTTCACGTTTCTTCGATCAGTTATCTAGGCCGACTTTAACATGTCACTAACACTGATGCACTCTGATACTTAGCCAGGACAGTATTAGTTCAAGGCTACTTGACCTATTACTAGATACATAAACCAAATGCCGAAATGAACCAGCGGCCTAGGAACGAGGCATAAGGTTATTAGTCACCGCTCATTGCAGAGCAGCCACAACGTTTGCTTTTGTCTTTGTAACTTGCGCCGACAGTGTTTTACTCTGGCAACTGAGCCAATATTGTTAATGTTTCAGTAAAGGCTCAAAAGGCTCTTTATTCACTACGTGTAAGAATAAATAGTTTCAGAAGGCAAGGCCAGTATACCTCACTACGGCATTATTTTAAAAAAAAGTTTAAGGTTAATTAACCTTTACTAATTAATAGACAATAAACTCCAAGGTTGGTCAAAAGAGCTATACGGTTCTAGTCTCTTAACACGAAGGGACCAGGCGCAAGGCATGTGCATAACCATAACGTATGCTTCTTGACGCAAGAAAGATAATATCTGCCAAAGAACCCAAGCTAACATGAAGGTTTTACCAATTTTAAAAGCCTATCTTTCGATACGACCAGAAAAGAACTTACAGCTTTCTAGAGTAACGCGCAGTCCTAAGCTTAGAGCACACCGCAGGAAGGTACCATTCACGGTCCATTGGTTTGTAATGCCATAACGTAGCCGATGTATTAAATCGGATACTAGCCATAATTTGCTAAGAATGAGAATTAACAAACAGAGAGTTTCCAGGAAGAGCCGCCATGCACTGCCGAACAATAGAGGATGACCTGACCCGCAGCAGATAAGCCTACAGTTGCACGCCATTTTATCTCTGGATAGCACCCAAAAGCAACACTAGATCGAAAACCATCGTGAAGCCTCAAAGAATGCCATCCATGGTAGACGCTTTTTATAGAGGGATGATCTTTTTCGAACGCTTGACGATAATGGCCTAGCGACAAATAGCAATCCTCGCTCCATTAAAGAGTGTACACCGGCAACGAGAATTGTTAACAGTCAAAGGCCTCAAAAGAAGACTAGTGCTACCACTGAACGCCCAACCTACACAGCTGCTAAAATTGAATCTTTAAAGGATCGCCGAGGCGTACCTGGCCGTGGTCACAGTCAATGGAGGATGCGACACTAGCTCCTGCGCTGACACAAAAGTTGCAACGTGCAGGTGAGAAAGAGTTAATTAGCTTTTATCTCTTATACGGGTTTTAAACGTCTTAATTCGTTAATAACACGTCCAAAGTGTCAAAAAAGTGCTTATACCCATAGAAAGATAGCAGGTTAAATTTTTTGCCTTTATGGGTAAATAGCACTAAACTAAAGACTTAAATAAGGTGTTAGCTAGGTTTCAGCTAGCTTCTTCGTACAGGAAGTTTTAGAAGTTAAAATATAACACCGTACAAAATAAATAAATCATTATGGTCGCCTTATATATATCGTACTAGTAGCTAAGGCTATAGTATCACATACTATTACAGTGGAGTTATACACCGGCGACCAAGTCCAATGAGAGAAGGAAAGAACCAAAACCACCAGGAGACTCAGTCGCCTACGGCCTTGGAATGAAGCAAATAATCTTACCTATCATCACTCCTTGCTAAACTAGGTTTCATGTTTGCTTTTGACCACCTAATTGCACTGAACAAAATCTTAACTTAGCAACTTAGCACAGTCCACCAGGGTTTCAGTCAAGGATTTCCATGCTCTTCCTCGGCATATTACAAAAAACTGCCCCGGAAGACAATGCTAGTACTCAAAGCGGAGTTGTCCTGATAAGTGAAACAGTTGTGACCTGTTTGTGTGTTTATGATTAGGGTTTAGCTATAAAGTCATCTTAGATTCCATCCGTTTAGGACCAAGTCTCGTTAGTGAACAATACGTTACTAACCATAATGTTAAAACCTAAGATACAGGTAAGATTTAACCTTCCCGAAGGTCTTTACCCAACCTAGAGTTTTTACCAGTTTTAAGAGCAGATCTTTCGACCCGTGCTTCTTTAGTATATGTTTAATTCATTGATTTAGCTGGTTACTGCAACTGTATAACTCTCCGAAGTAATGCAGACCTCATAACACAGAGTTCTAATAAGGAAATTACTATATCACGCTGCATAGGATTTCACTGTAAATTAGCCGTTAGTCATAGTTGATTTCAAGTAGATTGTCTTAGTTTTTACTGAAACCAAGTTCTGACTCCGTTGCAGAGTAGAGGGATACACTACCCGTTTAAGTTAAGTTTACTCGCCCACAGCATTCCACCCTCCGGATGGCAACCCATAGATCGAAACCATCGAAAACTCGTTGGGACTAACGTCTAAGTTGAGCGCTATTTTTATGTATAGGGCCAATCTTTTTTTGACCACTTTACGATAACTCCCTGGCGGCAAAAAGCAACCGTTGCACCGTTAAAGAATGTACAGGTGATATCGCGAAGCTTCATCAGTTAGGTTCAATTAAACGGTCAAAGGCACCAAAAGAGCACCTAATACTACCATTAAATTGCACCAGCCTGCACAGCGGCCATGAAGGGATCTTTAAAGGATAACTGACGTCAGTCTCGCTGTGGTCGCATCCATAACAAAGGAAGCCTCGCAAGTTCCGCGCTAAAAATGAGATAAAAAGATTTAAAAGTTAAGATAAAATACTCGCACAGGACGAGCGAGTGCAACGAGGGACGAGAGAAAAGCTCCTATCTCTTAATGAGCGATTCAGGTGCTTAAATATTGTAGATAATAGCAATGTTTTAAATAAAAAAAAATAAATATGTTTAATAATATTTAGTATTTTAAGTAGGTAACAGCGCTCAACAAAAGTTACTTAAAAATTATAATGATAACAATAAAGGATACTTACTAGTTAAAAATAACTGCACTCACTTGCACGAAACACGACCTTAACTGAGTAACTTAGCATGTTTCACACAAAAGTGTTCAACAAGGATTCCCATGATCTTTTAAAGCTCAAGGATTTTCCACCTCACTGAACTTTAAGAAATTTAGAGATCACTGCTCAGATCTATAGACCACTGGTCAATGCCTGGAAATAAGTACGAGATTATTACAACATGAAGGAGATTCAGAAACAGGTAGCAGAGTTTCGATATTGACAAGGGTCAAAGTTAGAAACCAAGATTACTTTCTAGTTGGTGAGATTATTAGTTGTATCGACTTATTAAAGTTGAAGTTTTTAAGCAAGTTCTTTCACCTTGGAAAAATATAAGACTCTTTTGGATTGAACTCGAATGAGTAAAGTAGGACTCGAGTTGGGGCAGCTTAATAAAAACATATAAGATAAAAAAAATTATTGAAAAGGGTTCTCCAAAAGACATCAACAGTACTTCTACCCATAAAAGTTTAAGGAGGGGGCAGTACTTTAGTTTGCATTAGTATAGTAAACAATACTATTATACTACTTTCTCTGCTAAGTACTCTGCTAAACTGCTACCATTCAGGATAAGTAAGTACTCTTTTATTAGTTACAACTAACTCTACAAGTCCCCAGTCAGATTTAGCTTAAAGGTACAGTAGTTAGACAGATCTTAGCCAAATCCACCAAGATTTTTCTTAGCTACGTAGAATAGTCAAGATTTTTTAAGCTTGTTTCAAATTAGAACTTTTCATTAAAAAACCTTGGAGAGTACGATGCTAAAATTATATTCTATATGAGAAGAAAACACTTTTTAAATTCTAATAAAGGCGGCGCAAACTACGGTCTAACCGTGAATATTAATTAAAATTATTCTCCTAAAGCTACCGTTAGCATGAAAGTCTAGTACCGAATCCAGCTATTACTCCATTTAAACATAGTGCCAAGTTCTAACTCTAGCATAATATTAATATATAAAGACATATAGTTAATCGACGGTTTCCAGTTAGTCACAAAGCATCTCGAATCAGTGAATAGCCTTACCGACTATGACACTTAGCTATAATAGGCCAAAATTAACCTAAAAATTTGCCTTATAATTAGCCAAATCAGGCTAACTCATCGAGCACATCTCACAACTAGCAAGATATGTAAATGAGTAAAAATACTAGTGTATATAATACTATGTTAGAATTTTGCTTTGCTCCTAAAGCATTCGAACCGATGCATACACTGTTATTTAATATATCACCTCATCATCGTAACCCTTTTATTTGGGTTACCAAATCACTCTATTTTAAGTTCAGTTAATTAACCGAACTTCATTACGGAATACGACAGAAGCTTTTGTCCGTAACTGTCCACCATAGATAGTATGCTAGACATAAAAGTCTCTAGCTTAGCCAAAGACTACCTAAAGTCGATCTGCCTAACCCTCGAGATATTCACACTAACCAATATACTACTTTGAAGCTAGCTCGATATAACATACTTTAACTAGGTAGTTAATTCTAATTTTACCTTGTAGAGTTCTTTGATGATTTCAAAAATAGCGGAAGGGCAACCTTGTAAACCTTTAACTAAACATGATGGTCACTAATATGCCTTGTGCTTGGTGCCTTCGTGTTCACTGACCTGAGAGGCTGGGTAAATATTTGACTTTACCGCTTAAACATAACAGAAATCACACAAATTGATGAAAACTGTTTAACTTTGTTATGAAAGCTTCAATTTGAGTACTATCATTGTCTTCCGATGCAATTTAAAATCTAATTTGCTTAGGGAGATCTATAGAACCCTTGAAACACATGAATGAATTCTGGGTAGTATACAGCTAAGTTCTATAGAAAACTACATGTGGTTCATGCAAGTAAGGTACACTGAAAGCCACGCATGAAAGATCTATAGAATGAGTGATGAAAGGTAGATTACAGAGTGACTACTAGTACTATATATATGCCGACCACCCCTTGGTTGACTTCCGGCAAAAATGGATAACTTCTTAATTTACGACTTTAACTATCTCTTATCTCTGGTGTACCATTCAGTTTAAACAAAACAAAACTATAAATCTTTAGTTATCTTTTTGATTAACTTTGGTCACTGTGTTTGGGTTAAACCAGTCCATTACTGCCTACGGCTCTACAAGACATAAACTGATCCTGATCGATGTCACCCCGAGCCATAGTCTAACCTTTCTGTGTTCAATTGTTGCCTTGAAAGTAACATTGAATAAAATAGCCCCCTTTCTCTTTTCAGCTAGAGTCAAAGAAAGCAGTGATGCATATAAATTGTTCACTTCGATTAGATTCTATCATTTTACTGTATTAATTAGGTTATTTATTATTTTATTTCATTTTAATCCTTTATAAGAGAGTTAAAGAGAATAGTATAGAGGAACGTCTAACTAAGTCAGAACGAAGTATAAACTTAGTTTATTTTTCCTACTTCACTCGTAGTATTTGAACCTTACTAGTTTTTTATTCGATTTGAATCTATCAAAAACTATTATCCTTATAACTTTGTAGCCAGAGTCGAACTAGCTTCTTACTTCGAACTTTTTTTTTTTCATGAAAATATTCCAACTTTAGTGGGTTCCTAACATTAGCTCATGTACTAACTTTAGGACTGGAGTTTTAAATGACCCTGATGAACAAACGCTTGATTTATTTTAAATCTAGTTAATTAAAAACCCCTAACGCTGTATTTCCACATCGCCAGGGATAAAAGTCACGCTTCTAGAGTAGCACAAGGAAAGCTTTAGCACCGTTAGAAAAAGTTAAAGGCGTTTTTCCCCCCCTCCCCTTTATGCTTGTGTAGTAGGCAATATAATTATATTTCCTACTCGAGCAAGACCTTTTTTTCCAATTGTTAATTGCGGTTTTCACTTGGCTGAGAACTTAATGTTTTCGACGAGATTTCTAAAACGCCCCAAGTGGTGAAGAAGAAGGGACTCAAACTTTCACTAATAAGGACTCAGCTGCAGGACAAAAGCACTTTTTTCGAAGAGCAAAGTACAGAAGACATCTTTCTGAGACAAGAGAATAACGATTAAGGAGGTAAGGTTATTGACACATCAGTCTCCATTCTCAAGAACTTAAGTGTTTATGAACCTGTGAGGCGCCAGCTCACATGTAACATATTTCTTGTATAACGAAGATTTTACCAGCACAGAAGTGTGCGTAAATGAAGAATAGCTGTTTTCTAGACTCTTTAAAAATATTATAAAACTGGTTATTTTTACGTGGCGCTCACTGACTGCATCATTCAATGTCAAAAGATCGTCCCTTAAATGGTACGAAAGTTATCCATATGGCCTTGTACAAAAAGGTTTTTTGACTAAAAAATACGATAAAAAACATAAACGTAAAATAAAAAAATTTTAATATTTTTTATTTATTGTAAATAGAAAAATAGCCTTAGAATTTTCCTGCGATCGTTTATAAAAAAATTAAGATACAAATTAAAAAAAAAGGTTTCTTTGGTTACTTTTTCCTAGTAAAGCAGATAAAAGCATATAAGTTTTTGGCCTGTTAAATACTAGATATAACTTTTTAAGATATTGTTTAATTCACAGCAGATGTTGCTTTAAAATAAAAAACTACAAGTTGGGGAGTAACTACTTTAAAGATCCTTAAGAGAACATAAAGATATATGTAAATCACAATTTGAAAGAAACCGAGCACCATGGACAACTCAAGCTGAAGACTATTTTTTAGATATTGACAATACTCTCGACCTGCTTGCAACGCAACACGTAGTAGCAGGTCCGCGCCTTATTTTAGCAGGCCGCATTTTTATTGGTTCAATTAAATTTATTGGATTAGTCTATAAAAACACTTAATTACAGCAACTTTTATTTTATTTTAAAAAATTATGTAATTCTACCCTAGGGGCAACCTGAAAAAGCCCTGTTATTTCTAGGGGTTATCAGTGCGCTGATAAACCTATTAATGCTGTAAGCCCGATATCTGTCTTCAGATATCCCTAAGGTACCAGTGCCATTTGTAGGAAATGGACAAGTCCCCTTTAGATTTTGTTGATATCTCAATAGAAAGATTGATAACAACCCGTAGATAAACAAGATGAAACGTTAAAACAATGTCACAGAAGGTTATGAAAACAGAAGTTATAAAGTTGATCATTGGAATTTTTAGGGAAATAGCTCCTGATATGGGCCCTAATGGCAATCTAGTTAGATGACATAAAAGAATAGAGAAGAAAAACAAAAATTCTGCCTCTTTCACCTTGGGAAAATTTTTAAATTCATTGTTTGATGCCTGTAGCAGGGCACCTCTAGATTTATACGAGGAATTTTAAGATTTGTTAGTAGATTTTGACCTTTTAAAGAAAGATCTTGATAAAACTAAAAAGAATTTTTTGTGGGAAAATCCATAAATTTTATTACTTATTATTACTCCTAATAGTTGATGGCTTTGTTAATTTTTGGTCTTGGTTAAAGTTAAACTGTGTTGGTGAATTGGAATTTTTTATGCCTTTGTTTTAGGGTCCATTTGTTTATCTTTTTTACTTAAAGTAAATGTTATCTCCACCTTTTATTTAATACATTCTATGTTATTAGATATATATTTTATATATACTTCAAAATATAAAATCTTTAAAGGTAGATTTTGCGACCAAGTGAACTGTTTTACATACTTTTGTTGGAATATTCATTAGTAGTAGGATAAATAATTTTCTAGTTGGCTACACTACATTTTTTGAATTACTTTTTTTCTTAGCATTTCAAGTGTCCTTGCTATTTAGTACTCTTAACTCTTTGACTTTATTTTACTCCCGTTGAGGCTCTAATAAGTATTTTTTGTTTTATAAAATCTTTTATACAAAATCTATATTTTGCAGGTTTAATAAAAGCAAAAAATTGACATTACCTTTCAAATTTTTAATAATTGTTAATATTTAGTATTGTTTGCTTATTTATAACTCTAAAATAAATAACGCTTTTTATAACATAAGTTCAAGTTACTTAGTAAAACGAAATATTGTGTTAAATAAATAGACTTAAGCTAAACCTTCCAGGGATTTCAAGTAAAACTATAGGTGTTAATGTAGCTTAAACTATACAATTATTTCATAAAATGTAATACACCTAAAGTACCAAGAAGCTAAAGCTCCTTTCAAATCTAAAAAATTTACTTAGGTTACAGTGACCAGATTTTTGAAATCCTATAACCAAGATTAAATAATTTACCTAATTCTTACTTAAACTATATAAAAATTATATAGGGGGTATAAGAAAACTTTACTTATTGTATATAAATAAAGATACTTTACAGAAGTTCAAATTTACGGTTATGTTAAATATTAACTTTGTTGGGTAAAAATGACGTTTATATTACTTTTTCAAAAGAGAATTGTAAAAATAGTTTGAAATCTTATAGTATATAAATAGATTTTTAGAGTTTCTCTCTAACTATAATAACATTTGTCGATAATGAGGCCTGTCTCAATAATTTTGTCTCGGCAGAGGTTGACTGACAAGCCAAGGGGGTGTGTTCGTAAATTTTTGTAACATTCAAACCCTCAAAACCCCTAACATAGCCAACGCTAACCTGAGAAAAACCCCTGTTATCAACAAATTGTAAAAGGTAAAAATTAAAAAGAGTATTTTTACTTCGGAGACTGCTCTGCTAGAAAAAAAATGTATTTTATTCAAAATAGTAAGTAATAAACTACAAATTAATTGCTCAAGAAAGCAAGAGTTGTCTTGCGAAAGGAATGAAGAAAAAAGACATATAAAGGGTTTTTATAATTCCAGCAATCTCGAAGCATCTTTGCATTGTTTTTAGTGGATGTCAGGCTATTATTTCTTCTAGTGTAGCTCTAACATCCAATTTAAAATATAGATTAAGGAACATTAATTACAATAAAAAGAAATATTTAATTACAATCAGGTAACCGTCTGTGCGACCCCCTAGTAAATTTACCCTGGAAGAAAAGCTGCATACTTTGAACAATTTGATTTTATCTTTCAAGTTAGAAAGCGGGTTAATGATTTGGAAATAGTCGAAATAGAACTACGAAGAGAGCTTAATGTCTAGAGGGCATTTGCACTCATAAAGCTTACATTGTGCTCACCTCTTATGGTTGTAAAAAAAATTTTAACTAATGTTCTGTTTATAAATAAAATTTAGTGTTATTAAAAGTCTAAAAATTCTTACATTTAAGTTTTACAAGAAATTGTGTTGCACAACATTTGTAGGGGCTTAAAAGACTAAAAATTTATTATGAACTATTTTAGACATTTTGCAACCAGTTTAATTCTATGCGATTTTATGTCTTTACATGTTCAGAGACGTTTCAAATAATATATTCTAATAAAATTGCTATACATTTTACATAATAATAAATATTTTTAATACATCAAGTTGAGCTAAGGTGAATCAAAAATTAAATTTATTATCGAAAATATTCACCAAATAATCAGTATTTGCGGTTTTTAAGTTTGTAAGCTAGTAGGAAAGGGTCCCAGCTGGTCTCCAATAATTTATTTTGGTTTGTTATTATTCTCTGAAAATGGGTATAATATACATTTGTACATTCAATGAAGAATTATACTAACATGTTATATTTTAGCTTTTTTTATCTTTTGTTCTTTTTCTTTAGCGACTTTATGGCTTACATATTTTGTTGGTCCGGGTAAATGTCTACTACTATATTATCTTATTAATTTAAGATGTGTTTATTTTTTTTTTAATATAGCCTCCCCCTTGGAGATGTTGAAGTCTCCTCTTGAGAAGGCAAAAAAATCGAACTAGAAAAAAATATTTTTGAAATTAGGTAAATCCATAAATGCGTATGAATATAAGTATGTTAGTATTATATATGCAAACGAACCTAAAAGAGCGTGTGCTACACTGCTATCGAGGAAATTCTAGCTCATTGTTTTTTAAAAAATATATGGGATAGAGAAAAGAAAGTTTCATTAATTGATAAATGCGGAAAGACCGACATAAATAAGATGGATTTCAAGAAAGATAATCCTCCCTACTTTTTTTTTTTATTGATGGTCGTGTCAATAATATATCGCTTCCTTGTAAAACTCCTATATAACTAGCTTCACACTCCCTGTGTACTTTTCACAACAACCTTACGAGAGAAACAAGCAATTTTATGTATACCCTGCATATATCATACTAATAAAAGTCTAGAATTTACACCGCAAACCCAATGGGATGTAGCACCAGGTTATAGATATAGCCCAAAGTTTGGATTTTGATGATATTTATACACAAGATATTAACAAATATTGAAAAGACAATTTTTTTATTTATTCAAAGCATTTGCTAATGTCTTATCTACATAGCGTAATTTACCAACACAACGAAAGCAGCTTAAGCGAAAAAGGCGCTTTTTAAGCGTTAAAAGCTGCAACAGGAGCAAAAGATGTCAGTGTTCACTTCATGGGTCTTCAAAAAAGTCGTACTTTACTTGCTTACGTAGGAGTCTTCTTACTTATGAATAATCTTTTACTTTATACTGTAGTTAATTATGCCTCTAATATAATGTGCGTAGGGGACTATACAGACCGTCATAGGCTCTTATATGTTTTAGGCAACTCTTCTCCGATAATGAGTTTTCCAGTATAATTGAGTTAAACTCATGGTTTGTCAATCAAACTAAAGACGATAACAAGAGACGTATTCTGCTTTCACACTCATGCTTAACAATTTAGAAGCTACATTGACCCAATTAAGTCTTGAAGATACATTGAAAAGTATATCAGAGCTTAACCTTAAAGAATATCATCGTGAGATAGTCTCACTAATTGGCTCCTATCCCTCAGGTCCTTAATCCTTTTCTAGTCTTACTCAATTAATAAGAAAGAAAAGTATTAATGACATACCTACTCTAATTGTTTCTAAAAAAGATGTTACCAAAAAAAAGATTCTTGAATGGTTGGACGTAGTAAGCACCATCGTTCTCCCCTTTGCCTTGGTATTTACGGAAGTAATATTATTCGACGTTGTTTTTCTGGCTCAAGATTTAATTCAAGTGGGGAGCAGTTGACGATATCGCTCATTAAAAAAATGTTGGCGGAACAGTGTTTGGTTTTTGATCTCTTAAGCGCCGCTCAAGTGGTTTCTGCAGCGTTTAGATGGCCTAAAGCAATAAAATCATTTCACGCCAAATTAGATAATATACTCTCCAGTTACGGGAAGGCCTTGATGAAGCTGGAAGCTGAAGAAACTCAGAGATTACCACTAGACTACGCCACTTCTGGAAAAAAAACTCAAATTAGTGAGGTGCAATCGAAACCTCTGATATTTCCAAAACTGTCGAAGAAGATGATTTAAACAAAGATACGAGTGAAAGCTTTGAAACTCCTGAGTTATCCGTGGAACATAGCAATTTTAAAGCTTGATAAGGTGCAAGTAAGCTATTGAATTTCAAAACAAATAGTTCTTCACGTGATGAACTACAACACCTAGTTAAATGCGCTGATATGAATTTCAAAAAGTCTTTATTCAAACTTAAAAACTGGATGTCATTGTTGAGGACTCTTATGTATTAGACTTAGATACTCAAGCCTCCTCTATGAGTAAAAAAATTATTACTATGAAAGGCAAGCAGTAGGTGGTGGAACATGTAAAACAATGAAATAAAATCTCTGTACACTTTTGAGTTTAATAAAAGGAAAATATTCATGGTTAAAAATATTGGTAAAAGTATGTACTATAATAAGAACGAACTCTGGGAATCGTTAAGGTGTAAAGGAGGTGCCAAGAAGACGCCACCTCATACAAAAATAAGAAAACTGGAAAGAAAGGGCTCTAGTAATACATTAGAACACACTCCTGCCGAATTGGAAAACCCTAACAATAGAGCGGAATTGGAACGAGAGGGATCTGGTATTGCATTAGAACACTTTAATAGAGTTACATCTGCTGAAATAGAAAATCCCTCTAATTTGCCGAAAGATGGAAGAGCTTACAGAATAGTTATTTTTAAAAAAGAGTTAAATATGGTAGGTCCATGATAAAAATTTAAATGACTACAGATATGCAGACGTTCAAACTTTCAATAACTATTTAAGTATTACTATTGAAAATGAGTTGGTAGAAGTTTCGACTAATCGACCTATACTAATAATACCCGATGATTTCTATATAGAAGATTTAACTAAAGCTCGGTAAAATTCTTTTGTTTATGACAAGATAGAGGGCCCCGAGAACGAGGGCTACATAACAGGGATAGTTTTAGGGAGAAAAAGTTCACAGGAATGTACAAAGCGGAAACAAGAACAATTTTGTACAACAAATTTGATAATTATTGGCATTTAGAAGGAAGTACAAGGCAACTAGAGTAACTTCTAACAAAGAATGGGTGGAACTTCAGGAAAGATACTCCATTCCTATAGAAAAAAAATATTTGACTCAGGAAAAACTTAATTGTAAACTTCCTGCCCTCATATCTACTCAATACAGGTATAAGATGCCAAGAATTCTTAAATTTATACTGAATGAGGGCTTCGGTAAATCGGCAGTTAATATTATAAAAGAATACAAGAACGCCTACTACTATTCTACTTCCGAATCTTCTGAAAAAAGAGCAAAATTATATGTTTACGGGAATCCTTCATAAAGAAAATTAAAAGTGAGAGAAAAAGCTTTCTCCATGTAAAGGTAGCAAACCTTAATAGTAAAGATAATATGGCCCTCTTTTTCGAAGACGAGCTACATCCCTACATAAAGGAAGAACGCTATGACCTTGCTTCCTTATTAGCGGGTTTAAAGTTAAGTCATAAAAAACAATGATCTATTTCTCACCAATGGATTGCACGTACCCCCCAATGTATTTGATCGTACAATTTTTACTGATGAAACAGGGTTTTCTATACCAGAAACCAGTTTCCGATGAAAGAGCATTTGAGTACGTGGTCCCAACAGACGTTATAGCTTCCCATGTCGGAGCAAATGATAAACCACTTCTAGATGCTTTCCTGTATAATTTAAAAGAGGCTAAATATAACGGGAAGTTAACTAACAACCACGCACTCATTTTTACACAAAGTATAAAAGAAAGTTTAGCTAATTATCGGGAATACCTAAAATATTTTTCTTCGGTTAAAGGGAATGATATAAAAATAACTGCTAACAATTTTAAAATGTTAACGACTATTTCGAACAATATAGCAACATTAGTTTTCACAATTACGAAGTTCTAGCAAGTGATCAACTTGTTTCCTCCTTTTTGTAAAAAGATCCCGCAGATGTTGACTTGATGATTACCAATAACGTTCAAATAGTTAAATTTATAGTCCAAAGTAAATCGCGTTTCCCACTTAGTGTAATATAAGAGATCTTTATTCTTATAAAAAACTTTATTCTTATAAAAAAACTATATATTCCTTAACTAACGTCAGAAAGCACTAGAAAGACTATACTTTGCTGAGAATGGGGGTGTTCAAGTTCTAGTGGAATTATTAAGTTGCCAAACTTCTGAGGGTTCCCCTGCTAAAAATATTTCAGTGCCCATGAATAAAGTTTATTCTGGTGGAAATAGTAAATTGGTTGTATGAGAACACCATATTTTGGAAGGAGAAATAAGAAAAGTTCTATATGATTACCAATTTAATACCTGGAGAGATTACTCATACTCGGAAACTAACATAACTTTGGGACCTTCTTTAAAGTTAAATAATGGTAACTGGGTCGAAGCTAACCTACTAGCTGAGGAAAACGAGTTAAGCGGAAATACCTTGCCAGAAGTAAAATCCCTTGATAACCATATACTCATTAAAAATTATTATCTTCATATAATACCAAAAAAAACCAGTATTTCCACAACAAATTAAAAAAAAATTCCACATTTTTAGTCAAGATGTCAAAAGTTTTAAAAATTTTAGGAAATACTGTCAGTAGGTTACCCACTCAAGTAAAAATCTATCTACACTATGAATTCATCAGCTCTAAACGAGAAAAATTTCGCTATAAGGAAAATATTTTTAGGTTTGAATTTGGTAATGAAAAACGTAAGGACTAATCCTTCTCTTCGTGCCTTTTTTAAAAATAATGCATTAAGTTAGTATTATGAAGCTGCTAGGAAGAATGGTCGTTACGATACCGCCCGAGACGTAATGAATATCAAATTACATGCGAAAATTATGGTTTTTTTTATGAACCAATAAATTGAACCGTGAAAAAGTGCTTCGTTAAAGGCTATTTTACTAGACCAAATGATATTCTACTTAAATTTCCAGATAAAATTACTTACTCTGAAAATTTTATTAAGTTTAGGGGTCTAACGATTTATTTGGTACTTTTAGTTAAAATCCTTTTTTTTTTAAAAGATTAAATAAAAATTATTTAAAGAACTTAGAGGAAGACAACGGATATTTTGGTGATATTTTAAAAGGAGGACAGCCAAAAGGAGCGACTTTCTCTCTGGACCAGGTGGTGGGTGCAAGTATGTTTCACAAAACTATTATGGAAAATTTTCCAGAAACCAAAAACATACTTGATTATATGAAATCTAGAGTTTTTCTCCATTATTTACAATGAAGAATTTGAAGATATCAAAGCTTATTTTTTCCCTATAATATCTTAGGTTATTTTACGATTGTATAACTAGTAAAGCACCTAATACACAATTTTTTTAACTTTAGAAGTTGTAGTAAGAAAAAATGAGTGGAACAAAATGAATAACCTTCGGGTACTACTAAACCAGGGGAGGGCCTAACAGCGCTCCCATTCTGGTGGGTGTCCTTTTTTAGGAATTACAGGTTTTTTTTCAGTTCTCCTTAGGGTTAAGGTTTAGGATTATGAGTGAAAAATTAAAAATATAAATTAATTATTGCGTTATAACGTAAACCAGTGGACACTCAGTAGCATCCCTTTAGAGTACTTGAGAAAATCTGGTTGATTGCTTCTGGTGAAACAAATCTTTTAATCTAGCCAATTAAAAGCCAACATTTCTTTTACTTTGGAATGAATTAGAAAAGGGGCGCCCGTTTCTTAGTCCCTGAGCTTGGTGAACTGTTTCCCTGATCTTTATACATACCAGCTTAATTATCTAATAATATATATGAACCCTTTTTGACTTTGTATTACTCAATAAAAAAGTATAGCAAAGCTAATATCGACCAGGAAGAATAGAAACAGTACAAGCGATACGTCGTGGACCACAAATTACCAGGAGTTTTGCTGTACTATTAAGAAGGGGTTATTTAAAAGATTTGCCAAAGTAAGGACTCAAAAAATATGTGAATGACTGAATTAAGCATAAAAATAAATATGTGTTTTCCGTAATTTTTGATTTTATTGATGTTAAAAAGGTCTAAGACCTGTATTACTTTAAAGTTAGTTTATAGCAAACGTGTTTGGTTTTTAAGCAGGTTAGTACTCGGGAAAATACTAACAGAAACTGGAGGGGTTCATGAGGAATGTGTGAAGCTTTCCAAGATCTAAACGATAGCTGCGTAGTCGAAAGATATCGGGACTCATGTAAACGATTTCTTAACAGTTCAGTTGGAAACAAAAGAATTTTTAGAACTCTGGGTTATGCGAAGGGTTGTTAATCAAGAGAAATGGTTCCCAGTTGGAGAAAAAATTTCACATATACTAGACCGAACAAAAAAAGGAGTAGATTGTACTTTCTTTTTTTTATTATGAAATGTTCTTTAGAATGTAAGAAGGATACGGATCTCATTATCCGCGCTCTTTTGGATAGTCGCGTTATGCTGACGACTGGTGAGACGAAAAAAGGTTGGTTAAAAATGCTTTGTGCTATTCAAGGGACACTTGCAAAAGTCTTCAATTAAATGATTAAATAGGATTAATTAGAGCGTTAGCAATTTAAATATCTTTGAAAATATTTTGAGCCTTCAAATTATGTCGAAGCTTTATTAAAAAAGATTTTAATACTTTTATTGTAAGCCCTGAATTTCTGGAAATAATATATAAGAAACAGTGTCCTCATGAGAATACCCCTTAGTAGTATCAAAAAAAAAGCTAGTAAAGTTTGTAAGGGGATGGGAATAAACAGAAAGGGGAAAAAGGGAAGGAACATTATTAATGAAAGGTTATATGCTGAGTTCGTATAAAACTAGGATGCTTAAAAGATGTTCAGTGCCACGATCAGAAAAACATAAACTGGTGGTTTATATATAAATAAACCAATAGCTTAAACAACTATATTACTAGAGAAGGGTAGTAAGATCTTATTGGTAAGTTTTCAGAGTATATGCGACGCAATTACAATTAAGGTAAGAGGTTCAGTCGTATAAACTGGTAATAGTAATATCTACTAGGCTTAAAACACAGTCAGAAAAAATATGATTTAATAGAGTATATTTCTCAAGACTGGCTGGGTCGGCCCTTCACTTTACGCAAGAATACTTAAGGAAGAAACAAAAAATAAGAAACTTGTAATATCAAAAATTACTTAAAGGGTGGTTGGTTCGATGCGAGTGCAAACATCTTTTAGCGACTTGCAAACGGAAGTCGGTAATTAAGTGAAAAATTTAATGAATCCAAAGGCCCAGTTACACTACTTTTAAGTATGTATAACGTTAATATTTTTTGGGAGTTGCTAGTGCTGCCTACTGCTTTTTTTTTAGGTTTGTTTGCGACAGGGCATTGCTCGAAATATTGACATATATAGTAGATAAATGCATCAGAGAAAGCGTTAAATGGGGGGTGACTGTAAGAGTGGCCCTATATTGCCAAACAGATTTTTAAAATAAATAGTTGATGGAACTATTTGAATTTAAAAGAGTCGGCAACAAATGCCAACACATAACATTAATTAAATAGTATAACAGTAATAACTACCAAAATTATATAAAAGTAATCAAAAAAAAACAAGCCTCACAAAGGTATAGTAGGTCACGTCTGTTTAATGGGTATAATTGCCAAATTTTAAACGCATTGGTGATTGGCGCGGTTAATATGTTGTTAAGGGAAGGACAGCTTACAAGAACTTAATTGAGACAACGGAAGCAAAAAATAGTGATGGGTAACTCTAAGAAAAAGGTTCATGATAGAAATGCTATTTCTAAGAACCGAATCGAGGATAGGCTTGTGTACTAAACTTCCAGGAAAAAGGTTGAAAAAGGAAAAAACTTTATATTGCCGTTCAAAATTTTTGGCTGCTGCTCAACTAAAAACTGTTTAAATTGGAATATACTCTGAAAATTATATTATGTAGCATAAAAATCGCTTAAAAAAATCGAAGAGGGTATGTAAGCTACCCTTGTGCCTTGTAAAGACTAGAAAAGGTTTAATAGTGATGATATAGGCGAGAATAGAGGCCTTTATTAATCAATGCACCAAGTTTAACCGTAAAGCCGAAGAAACTCCCTTCAAGATACTAGCAGAGGGTGCTCAATGCGCTATGAAGGGCGTCTTAGAGATTATTAAAAATAACTAGTGGCGCTAAAATATTATCTCTTAAAACTAATACTTAGCGACTAAAGATATCATTAGTCGTAAGTTTTTCCTATAAGAGTTCTTTTTTTAAAAGTAAAAAAGGGTGGGAGTATTTATCTGGCAGCTTCACTATAAAGGTCATGTTTATTGGATATAAAGTAACCGTTGAAGACTCTCCGCTCTTAGTTAATTAAATAGTGTAAAGTGCTCTTACTTAACTGATGACTTTTTGGAAAAAAAATAAAATAAAATAAAGAATAAAATAAGCAGCAGAAATTAATGGTTAATTCATGTCGGTGAAACTGTGTAAAGTAACTGAGTAGACCAATTTCCTTTGAGCTATTTTCTTGCTCATTTGAAGGCTCCCTAATATAACCTTTGGAGCTACGGAAAGTTATGCAACAAATAATTGGTCTAAATGCTCAGTTTAAATAAAGCTCTTGTTTTTAGTAAACTATTTTGAATGAAATGTAACACTAAATAAATTAATCTTTTTAATATGTATGAAACCTATAATAGCTCTTGAACGTTCCCAGAGCAGGTAATGGTGAATTTTTTTATTATAATATTAAAAGATTTAAATTTCTATGGGGAAAAGGTAATTTTTAACTTCTTCAAAATCTTTGTTGTATATGATTGAAAAGGATTCCTGATTCATATATTCTAAAAAGGCGCTCGTTTTTGGGAGATGCTGAATGACTGTTTTGTGAAAAATATCTGCGCCCACAACCTCCTTAAGCGGAAATAAAGCACCGTCCGGTTGTTTTCCTTGTAAAATGCTCCCAAAATAGCCGTTGTTTTCTTCTAATTTTTCTAAAATATTATCATTAATTTTTATAAAAAATGGGTTATGAAGCTTAGTTGCAAAAATATCGTTAGAAGCTTTATATTCAATAGAGCCATCTAAGTTGGATATCTTATCGGGATACCTTAGTAAAACGTCGTCATCTCCAATAAAAAACTTATGCTGAAATGTGCTAGACTTCGTTACTCTTTCGAAATCAAGGAAAAACCCCTGATATCTATACATTATTTGGTACTTCATAATTTCACGAGCTGCCATATAATATCCATTTTCCCTAGCTGCTTCATAGTAGGGACCTAGATTGTGAAAGTCAAAGAAATTCGTCATTTGAGAGTCGTTCCTAACATTACTCCATTTAACTTCAGTTTCTAGTCCTAATGCTTTTCTGGCTTCCTGTAAGTTTTCAGTCATATCCTTGACAATATCATAATGTATTACAGCCATTTCCTGTACGGCCTTGGGTAGCTTTTGGATGCTCTCACTCAACTTTACTAAATCCTTTGTATCCATAATAAAATAGTGTACGGTTTTTCTTATTTTCAATGCAGATCCAGGAATCTTGGGCACTTCGGGAATGTAAAAATTAGTAACAGTTCCTTGAGTAACAGGTAAGATAACATCATTTTTATCCCTCACTCTCCAATTGCCATTCTCTTTAATTACAGAAGATGTTACGGTTACTTTAGATCTTCGGACGCTGCACATTTTCCACGTGTGAAACTGGTAATCATAGAGAACTTGGTTGTTTTTTCCGTCAACTTTAACAAAATATATTTTTTTAAACAAATTACTTTTACTACTTGAAGTTATGCCCGTCATAGGAACAGAGACCTCCGTAGGAGGAAAGAATTTCAAAAGAGGTTCTCGAGGTACCACTTCCCTCGCTAATATTTGGACACCTACTTTATCATCAAAGTAAACCTTCTTTCCTGTGCTTCGGACATTACTTATAGATTCTTCATTTTTTTCAAAAGAATAAAGTTCTCTTATGTTACACTCGGTGGGAAAGACGATGTACCTTTTGTTCTCTACAGTAACGATCTGTACGTTGTATTTGGTCATCAAATTAACCTCTGCTGGGTCTTTGGACAAGAAAGGAGCTACTATTTTATCTTGTTCAAGTAATCTTTTATAGTTATCAAATTTCTGAATACCTGTGGAGCTTAACTGTTTAAAATAATTGTTTATCTTCTTATAACTTTCTCCAGTAATTTCCATGCCCTTCCCTTCTATCGAAGAATAATATTTTAAGTATTCCTTATACTTAGGTAAACACTCTTTTAGACTCTGAGTAAAAATGATCTCATAATTATCAATAGACTCTCCATTCCTTCTGCTCAATTTAAGATTATCAAGAAAGGAAGATAATACGAGACCTTGTGCATCTGTATCCATATGAGAAGCTATGACGTCTGTCGGGACCACGTACTCATGAGAATATCCATCGAAGACTGGTGTCTGATATAGAACTTTTGTTTCATCGGTAAAAAGTTTGCGATCATATATGCTTGCAGGAACATGCATCTCATTGGTAAGAAAAATTCCACTGTAATGTTGGCTTAGTTTAAGACGCGCTATAAAGGAAACGAGATCATGGCGTTGTTCATTGCTATAGTGCACAAGCTCTCTGTCATAGAACTCGTTCAAATAATCATAACTATTAAAGTGAGTTACATCTACGTAGGAATACGCGTCTTCATAGGGCTCTCTTGATTCTTTTATAAAATTCGTTGTCTCACTTTTAATTGCATCGTAAAAACTTTTTCTCCCGTAAACAAATATTGCAGCACGCTTCTCGGATGCACTAGCATCAGAGTAGAGAAAAGCTTTCCTTATTTTCTTTAAAATATCATCTGCTGATTCATCGACTCCCTCTCTTAGCAGAAAATTAAGTGTTACTGGGACCTTTTCGGTGCTGTGAGAAACCTTGAGGAGCTGTAGATCCCAGTTAAGATTTGTGGGGGTCAAAAAATTGTTTTTAATAGGGAATGAGTTTTTTTCGTATAGTTCTACCCATTCGCCGTTGGATGAGTATTCTAATGGAGCAGTACTCTTCTCTAGATGCCAATGCTTCCCAACATTATCGTACAAAACTGTTCTTACTTCATTTTTATAAAAAACTTTGTATTGTTTTTCTCTAAAAAATATTCCAGTAATAAAGCTGCTACTCTCGGGACCCTCTATGTCTCTAAGGCTATATGTGCTTTCTAGAGGTCGAGTTAAATCATTTATGTAGGTTTCCTCCGGAACCATGACAGGTCTTTCCGTAGAAAGTTCTACTAACTTATTTTCAGTCGTTACACCTAAAAACTTGTTAGAAAATCTAGAATCTGCATATATGTAGCCGTTAAGTTCCTTATCGAAGACAACAACATTCATCTTGTTTCTAAAAAGGCTTCCATCTTTTGGAAAATCAGAGGGTTCTGTTATCTCAGTAAGACTTAAAGGCTCGACCTTATTGGCGTCTTCTAATGCAACCCATGGATTTTCTCTTTCCAGTAATCTTATCTTTTTGGGCGGCGGAGCACCTCCTTTGAGCCCCAAAATTTCCCAGAGCTTTGTTTTCTCATTATAATATACAGTTTTGCCTGTATTAATAACATTGTTGATTTTACCATTTTCTATTTCGAAGGTGTATAAAGAATTTAACTGTTTATCCACATTATCCACCAAATAGTGTTGGCCTTTTATAGTAATTAGTTTTTTACCTATAGAAGAGGCCTGTATATCAATATCTAATGAAGGGTAAGCCTTCTCCAAAGAATATTTTCCGAATTGCGCGTCAATTTCATGCTGTAATTCGTTTTCAGTAGCACTGCTTCTTTTACTCCCTTCAGTGGCCAAATTTTTTGTTACTTCTTGGTTAAACTCAGTTTCTTCGGTAGCTTTAGAGGTGTAGTACATTTTGCTTATATCTTTGTTAGCCTCAAGTTTTTTCTGAGTGTCAGTGTTCAGCTGTAATTTATGAGCCTCTTCAGTTTCAAGATTTAGTAAAGCTATGTCCTTCTTAGGAAGACGTTTTCTTACATTGGCGTAAAAGGTCTTTAATTCTTTAGGCGTCCTAAAAGCTTCGGGAATTGCGGGAATGGCATTTAGAAGTCCAAAAATCAGCCGCTTTTGTCCAATATTTTTGCCATCCTTCAAATCGTCAATGGCTAGTCCAACCTCAGTCAAACCTTCTTCCAAAAAAAAAGCGTCAAAAAGAACTACTTGCGGACTCACTAATGCCAGAGGAAGTATTATAGCGCAGATTATGTCCTTCCACTCAAAATATTTTCTTTTACTTACTTCTTTGTTAGAAGCTATTAAAAGAGGGATATCCTTTCTACTTTTCAACCCTATTAGAGGGGTCATAATGTCGAAAATATTGCTTTTAGAAAGATTAAGGTCAGCAAGTTTAATCATATGACCAAGAACTTCTTCAGGAGATTTACTAGTTGAGATGAGATTTAATGTATACTCAAGGCCATAAGACAAAAGCGTAGCTTCCGCATCCGAGAGCATAAAGTGTGATTGAAGTACACGCCTCTTAGTTTCGTTTTTTGTTTGAGTTATAATCCATGCAGCTACTTCGGTTATATTGGCAAACTCATGTATGGGAGAGGAGTTACCACTAATATATAGAAGCGTGTGCCCGTCTGTATTGTTCATAATGCAGATTATAGTAGGGGTATAAATAAATACCTCCGTAAACTTTAAGGGAATAAAAAAAAAAAAATTGTAATTGGAAGGAACGAGAAATTTTCGAAACCCAATAAAATATACGCTGACGTCTTTAGCCCCCGTGACTGCGTTAAGCGCTAAATATGCAGCTTTTTCACTTAAGCTTTTTTCCTTAAATTGGAAAATTATGCTCTGTAAAAAAGACAGACGCAAGTATTTAGAATAATTACGATAATTTTTATCCCAGTAAATATCTGTGTATTGCTTATAGATGTCTTCAAATTCAAGGCTTTTGGCAATTTCTATAACTTTTTCATAGGAAATATTTAACCGGGTTTGTGCCGTAAAATCTAGGCTCTTATTAGTTTGATATATAGAAGTGTGAACTAAAAAATGTTGACCCCTATAGAAATATTTAATAGGTTGTGAGACTGCAAAACCAATTGGGTTTCTGAGGTATCCCATCTCACAAGGAAGAGGTTTAGCATTTACAAGATCACCAAAAATAAAGTTGGGTAAAGTAACTTTATCAGAATCCAATAATTTAATATTGGCATCACCGCATTTGTCTATAGATAAAATAGTTTCATATCTATCCCAGTCGTTTTTTAAAAAAGCATGGGCTAGATTATCCTCTATGGTGGCGTAGCACACGTTCATATTAAATTCGTTCGAGAACAGGATACTAACATATTTTGCTTGATAGGCATCTATGGACTTACCTACTTCTCGAAGAATATTCTCCTCTAATACGGTCTTCGCTTTTTCTAATGGAGACTTAAATATTTCAAAAGGGATGCCATCTTTTAAGTTACAATGTTAGTTTCCTGTTAGTATAGATGGTTATAAAGTAGTTGCTTACCTGCCAGGACAGAAAACTTAAGCCATAAAGCTGCCAGGAAACATAAATCGAAAAAGCCTAAAGTAACATGTTAACGTTTTTTATATGAAAATAGGAACAAAACTAAATACCCATCGAATGTAAAAATGTATATTAACTGATGGTTAAAGCCTTTTATATATTTTATGGTAACAAAAAATGCGGAATTAATCCAGTTTTTAGTTAATTTTTTATATAATTTGGAAAAAAAATTTTATAAAAACTTTAGGACGCATTGTATTAAAAAGGCTTTTAGTTTATTATTAAACTCTAATAGCTATGATATAATAGCATAAATAATCTTGAAGTAGTCTCTATGATAATTTAAAGCTCTAAAAATGACATGTTTTCCAGCTTGCTCAAATTATTTTTTTATCTTAATTTTAACTTTTATTTTTTTAAACTATTAGGATATGCAATGACTTCATGAAAACAAGATTTTCATTGTTATTTTCGTGTATCTGCATTTATATCTGCTTATATTATACTATTATCATGTCTATTTTTAATAATCTTACTTTCACCAGATTTTTAAATTTATCGTTAATAATTCTTATGATGATATATATATATATTCTAACTTGCCCAAATTATTTTTATTTTAATTTAGTTATATTTTTAAACCATTAGAATATAAATTGACTTGGTGAAAAATGGATTTCTATTTCTATTTCCGTGTATCTGCATTTATATATATGCATATATTATACTATTTTCATGTCGATTTTTTATGATCTTTAACATAATTTTTAATTTAACGATAATTATACTAAAGTATTTCTATATAACACGCGACATTTAGTAATCGCGCACGTCAGGTCTATTTTTTACTAAATTATTGTTTTCTTAATGATAAAAAATAATCACTAATAATATTTGTGTTTTTCCAGTAATACAAGCTATTTAGTAAATTGCAGACTCAAGCTGTGGATTAATTCCTCTTTATAAAAAAATGCTAAAGTACGATTAATCTTGAAAAAAGTTAGTCAGCGTTAATAAGTAAAATTACTAAGAAAAATCAGATATTACATCAATAAAGAAAATTTTAAAAAGTCGATTTACGTAAATTTATAAACAAATATAAGAAACAAAAGTTTATAGAGTTAGCATAAACGAAATTGTTGGATTAACCTCTGACCATATAGAGTGAACCTTTGGACACGTAATTTCTTATTTTAAAAAAGTTATTTGTTTACTTAGTAACCATAAAAAATGACAGTAAGCAGCTTTTTTTTTTTTTATTTTTTTATTTTTATATAAAACAAAAAATATCTTTTCCCTACTTGCGTTGTATAGGTTAAGTGAATTTGTCAATAATAAAAAAACACTTAAGAGGTGATTATACGAGTTTTCAATGAAAAGCGCTTTTTAGCTAGTTATTTAAAAATTAGCAATAAGTTTACAAGGCGACTTAGTTTCATTGAACTTTAAATAGCTTATAATATATCTGTTATAAGTATTAATGTATTAATTTTTATTAAAGTATAAAACTTGTATATAACAAAAAGATTACTATTAAGTTTATCTGGCACTAAAGAATACATTTTCTTTTAGATTAAAGTTATTAAAGATTAATATATTTCTAATCACTGTTTCGCATGTATCTATTACAAACCGGCCACTATCTGTATATACAGTTTAAAGTTAAATAATAATTAATATTATTTAAATTATATTTTTTTTAAGTACTGCTTATTTTACTATCGTCACTTTTTAATTTATAAATTCTTAAGTAAACTTTATTTCTATAAATTTATTTTATCAGCCACCACTGTTATATGAGGTAGTCTAAATTAATACAGCAAAAAGAAAAGAAGCACAAGCACCTGAAAAATAAAAAAAAAAGAAAATTAAATTCGAAGAGTAGATAGTTGCCTAATGCAAAGAAAGGCAAAATTAACTAAAAACTCTATTTTTATTTAACATAAACAACTAGCCCCCTCTTACACGGTAAATATGCAATTACAACTTTGTAGCATAGAATATTATCCAATTATAACTTTACCACACCTACTTAACTATCTAAGTTATTAAAAAATGTGAAGAACTATGCATTTCGCATAAATGCTTGTAAAAATTTGATTTAGTTATTGATATGTATTTTTAAATAATTTTTAACGGTTTAAAACTTAACTATTCCACAATAATATTTAATGTTGTTATTTCGCTACGTTCAGAAAAATTTTTATGTCTAAACATTTAGGAAAACATCTAAAACTAATAGATAAGGGATAAAAGGAATATAAAGTTTTTAACCTGCCACTAAAATTATAAAAACATTCTAATCTTATAAAGTGCCGTAGAGCACTACTTTTAATTTCAATTCTTTTATGCGACTAAGTAAAAAGCTTTTGCCATAATAGTAATTTAGATCAGATAAATTTAATATATTAAGTGGTACCTTTTTTGTAATTCTCTAGTTTAATCTTAAATCACTTAGGTTGCCCAAGAAAATTTTTTTAAATCTTATTTACAATTTGGACTCAAAAAAATGCTTTTGAAATAACGAAAGGCGTCTTGGTAACAAATCCCTAATTAAGATTATAGATTGGTGTGTTATTTGCTTTTTGTACTTTTCCGTAATCGCAGTTAGTCATTCATAACAAGAAATGCATTAGAGTTGAAAGTGCTGTAACATCACAATTACGCACGAATATATAGGATTACACAGCAATCGTTAAAAGTCGTTATAAAAAATTTAAATAAATTGTGTTAATCCTTCTTCCCTTTTACTTATTGATTACAAGATAAAGCTTAATTATAATATGATGTAAGGAGATTGTACTATAGAAACAAAGAGGAAAAAAATAGACTCTCCGCACAACTAAGTTTTTAGCCATTAATTGTTAATTTTATTTAAAATTATTTCTTGAAAGTTTTTTCTTTTTTTTTTAAATTTTATAGTTGATTAGTAAATTTAGTTCAGCAGTTTTTGTACGATTAATCCTGTAGAAGAAATGTCGGGTTTCTTTATTACACCTTACAGAAATTATTAGAAGAAAGTATTTTGCTAATTAATGAATATATAATCTCCCAAATAATTCTTTAGAAAGAATTTTTTAAGATATTTGTAACTCGAAGCTAAATATTTATAATAATCAAAAAATAAAATTTTAATAAAAACGAAAAGTTAGATTTATCTATAGATGAAATAGTTAAATTAATACTTTATCAACTCAAATTTAATTAATTTGGTTATATTAAGATGACTTTTTTTAACATTTTTAGCGAATGTAAAATTTAAATAGTTAAATTAGTACTTCAAAAACTCCAAGTTAATTTATTCATTGTATTAAAAAATTAGTAAATGTGATTATATTAAGATGACTTTTTTAACGTGGTTAGTGGATGCAAAAGTTAAATTAGTACTTAGCAAACTCAGCTAGTTAATTTTTTTCTTTTGTAACTATGTTTTCAAAACGTTGAGTTAAATTTTTTTAAACAAAATTAGATTAATTAGTAGATTAAACCGTTAAAATTATTACTTAATAAATTTAATAGTATAATTTTTATACTTTTATATAATTGTAAAGATTGAGTTTGATTATTTTTAACGAACAGTTAAATTTTTCTAGTGAATGAAACGGTCATGAAACACATTATAATCTCCAACAATATAATTGATTTTTTTTATAATTAAGTTATAATAATGTTAAGTAGAATTTTTTTAAAACGAACCACTAGATTGAAAGGTAGATGAACCAGTAAAATGCTACTAGAACAAATAATTTTCCATTATAATTATATTAGAACAAGGTTAAATTGGATTTATGAAATAAACAATTAGATTTAATAGTTAAAATAACAGTAAAAGTAATACTTAATAAGCTTAATAGTATAACTGTTATATTTTATAATTACCTATATTGATAACGTTGAGCCAATTTATCGGTAGTAAATGAAGATTAATACTTATACATAATAAACTCCAAGAGTGTACTTGATTTCCTTTGTATATAAGATTTTAATAAGGTTAGATGGTATTTTTTAAAACAAACAATTAGATTTATTAGTAGATAAAACGGGTTAAAATAATACTCGTTTAACAAATAGTATAGTTGTTTTCCTTTTATAAGTATACTCTAATTACGTTAAATCGGATTTTAATACAACTTACAGTTAGATTTGTTAGTTAATAAAACAGTTAAAACAATACTTAAACTCAAAAAAAAATTTTTTTTTTACTATAATTCTAATTAACAAAGTTGTAATTGATTTTTCATAACAAACATTTTAACATCGTTAGTAAATAAAGAACTTTAAACTTATACTTAGTATAATCGTCCAGTAATTTTCATTCTTATGATTGCATTTAGATAGGTTGAATAGAATTTTCTTTAATTTAAAAAGTAAATAAGTTAGTAGATAATAAATTAAGTTTTTTCACCCTCTTTTAAATGCTAAAATCGGTCACAAGCAAACAAGCAAAGTGAAGTTGTTGAATAGGATAATAAAGAAAAAAGCTTCGTTTTTGTTTCAAATACAAGAACTTATAGTTTTTCTATGCGAGAAATACATTACTTTAATTTTAGTAAATAAGCCAAAAATTAATGTAACTGTTATGTTTATTAGTTTATTGGAAAGCAACATGTTTTTTAAAAAGAAAATTTGTTCGTAACATAATAAAGAAAAGAAGTAAACTGTTTACCTATAACTATTGCAAAAATCTTTAATAATGTTACTAAAATTTTAACTTTTATGAAGTTAATGTAATATAATATTGCCATTTTCAAGGGTTGCAAGGCACAAACTTTTTTTGGCAACACCTGCGAAGGCCCTAAAAAAGGATAGAATTGCCTTCATAAATAAGATTTTAGGCATTCTCATTTCTTTAGTGCTTTACTAAAAGATCTGCTGCACAAAAAATTCAGTTTCTCAGAAAACTTTAGTGTTAATATTTTCAAAAATATTAGAAACTTATTTTTAAGAAGTAATTCTTTATCTATCTGTGCTTCTTAAAAGAGATTATAGGTTAAAAATATATTTTAAAAATTAAATAAATTTGCGAAAGTAATAAAAAGTAAAATTTAATGTTTTATTATAAGACTGTCGTTGAAAAATGTTAAATTTTAAAAATTAATTTTTTTTTTAACTAGGTTTAGGTTTTAGTAAAAAGATTTGAACATATGAACCCTACCTTTGAGTATAACTTTGGCCAGAGGGTGCTAAAAAGCAATTCCCTTTCAGGTGGGCACTCTTCTTCAGAGGCGCCCCTGTTATACTCGAAAAAAGTCAAAAACAGTGCAATGAGGACAAGACCCAAACAGTGAATCCTACTGTTTCCAATTAAAAACAACTACTTCCGATTTCTTAAAGGAAATGAAACCTCATAAAATGCAAGTAAACAACTGTTTCACCAATTGGATAAATTATAAAAACAGGGCAACAACTAATTCTCCAATTAATTGTTTGTAGAAAAAAGACTTTTTTATTTGGGAGGTTGTTTGTGCACTATTATGAATTTTGAGTCTGAGATTTTTTTTAGTTCATCAGCACAGATGATATAACGAAAAAAACTCTTTTTT
The DNA here is from genome assembly GCF_036711695.1 of Zophobas morio. Lineage (NCBI taxonomy): Eukaryota > Metazoa > Arthropoda > Insecta > Coleoptera > Tenebrionidae > Zophobas > Zophobas morio. Next base: position 402,325 of record NW_026972173.1, on the reverse strand, counting down.
TAATACCATATAAGTTATATATGAATTTAAAGATAGCAACATCTTTTTATTATCTTTATACTTGCATACTTCATTTATCTTCTGATGAGGTGGTATAAAGTTTTTCTAACACTTCTTTCCGGTACGAACCATTAAAAGTTTTAGAAAGCCTCTTTTCAGAAATCTTTTATGAAGATTTTTAGTGAAAAGCCAAAAATCCTTAAAAAAACGAACTTAAGACTTTATTCCTGCGAGTTACAGTCGCAATAAGGTGGTACCAGGAGGATATGCACTGTTAAAAGTTTAAATAAAGCTATAAGTTGAGTTCCTTTTCATGCGGAATTTCCCATAGGAATCCAGTTTACTTTGGTATAAGATATTATTAAATAGATATTATGTAACAAAACAGGAATCGCTTCATAGTATGTACAAAATAAATTTTTATGGTCTGGAGAGCCTCTTAGAAGAAGTCTACAGAGATTCATAAATTTTCTATTAGAATAGTTGTATAACGCGCTTCTAAATTTAGTGAATATATAATGGTCATTACTTTCAATAAAGGTAAAAGGTTAGCAGAATTCTTTATAAAGGATAATATTTTTAGAAATTAATGGTCACAATTTAAAAATCAACTTTAAATGCTTCTTGTGTAGCTACTCCGCCCTTATATGCAAAGATTATATATATATAAGGATATTAATGATAAAATTTTGCAAAGAGTTTGCTTTAGCCTAACGAATAGGAAATCCAATTATTATAACGGGGTCTTTTACAGGCCGCCCCAGAATAGTACTGAAATCTTTTTTTTAAACAAAAATTAAATTGTAGCAATTAAATGTTTTAGACCAATCAGAAATCTTACTATAAATTTAATTGCACCCGACCTGCTAAAATAAGATGATGACTTTTACATTAAGGACCCCGTTTCCTACATGCCTCCATTGCATGTTGCGTTTCAAGCAGATCGAGTAGTGTAATGCCAATATTAAGACCCTCCCTTCTTCTTAGCCTTCTTCTTTTCAGAAATAATATTATGTCCATAATAAATTAATGAGAGGCAAAGTACCCTACTTAAGTGGATGTGATCCCCTTTTAAACTGCCCAGGTAAGTTTTTAATTTTACTATAGGAATTAATTTTATCACCCACTAAGTTATGAAAGCGCAATTTATATTTCTTTACGGTAGAAGATCTTAAACTAAAGTTACAGGCATTTCTGGAAAAAAAATAAATTGACTTTATGAAGTATATTTTCTTGTGAACGAAAATTCTTATCATTAAAATTACTTCATCTTTAGCTTTAAAAATTTCGGTCTAAAAATCCAATTTTAGGCGCTTAAAAGCTTGAAGATTAACATAAAGATTAATTTTGCTTATAAGCTCTAATTCGTCTGTAGAGTTCAAACATTTTTTATTACCATAGCTTTGAAGAAAAAAAACCATTAACTTCTTTTTAAACAAAGTTATTAACAAGCAAAAACAACTTATATATATATATATATTTCTTAATTCTTTGTTGTCCAACATCAATAACCAAATTTTCAGCTGTTAGAATTTGAAAAGGTTTATTAACTTCAGTCACAATTTTTTTTATTCAACAAAACGATGGAATAAATTTTTAATTTACTAACAAGGAGCGAGACCATTTTCTTGCATACATAAAAAATTTCCATGCAACCTAGCTTCGTAAAAGTTGTCGCTACCACGCAAGGAGACAACTCTGTAAAATGTTGATAAGTTTATTATCTACTCCCACTATTTCAGGACAGTTTCTGATCTCTTTTTAGGAGATATTAAAGTCATATTAACCCGTACTAACACCTCCCGTTCTTCAACTAAATATTGGCGTCAATATTCAATACATAGCTGTATTTATATTTACCATATCCTTTAAGATAACGCCATCTGGCACTTCATCCTCAGAGACTTTTTTTCTCTAATTTCAGTAAACGATAAAAGTATAACTTTTTTAAGTGACTTTGAATTGATAAGTATTCGTAGGGAAGAAAAAAAAAACCAACACAAACACGTTCAAGTGTTCTTGAAAAAGTTTTATAACTAACAAATTTTGGTTTGATTGCAGCTGCTCTTACCTTCAAAGGCGTTCAGACATGGTAACAATAGCTATACTTTCACTTTTAATAGCGTAAATATTTAAAAATGTTTACTAACCCTGGTAGATAAACTTAACGTGTATGTCAGCAGAAAACAGAAGGAAATCAATAAAACTTTTCTCATTTTTAAAAAAAATGTAGTAAGAAAGTTGCACAAGTTTAAAAACTAATGACTTAGTGGAAGTTGCAATACTTACTAGACATGCAATCTCTCCTCAACCCTAACAACTTCCACGCTTTACTCGTTGCAACGCTGAACAAAAATGTTTTCGTATAACATCGCAATAACACGTAGACGAAGCTCTACGGAAGCTAAGCGAGAAAAAAAAAAGTACTATAAATTTAGCTATTAATAATTTTATTTTAATTAAAAAGTGGCAAATCCTACCCTAGCTTGAGGCAAAAAAGACTCTATATTATAAAATCTTTTAAGGAAGATTTTGCGTCCAGGTGAATCCTTTTACATATTTTGGTTGGTATTTCTTTTAGTAGCAGTCTAAATTATTGAATTAATTGCCTTTAACTTATTTTTTTTTAGCTCTTCAAGTATTTTAGTACTCTTTTCTTTTTGACTTTTATTTTTACTTCCTTCAGTTATTGAATGTATTTTGAGGCTCTTATATTTATGTTTTCATAGGATCTTTTATAACTAAATGGTTTGTCGTACAAAATCTATTTTTTGCAAGTGTAATAAATTCCAAAAAATATGGAAACGTTTTCTAATTTTTAATATTTGTTAAAATTTAGTTTTGTTTGTATATTTATGACCCTAGGAAAAATAAGGCTTATTATAACATCTAATTTTTTTCTGTTCAAAAATACATAGTAAAACATAAAAACTTTTTAGTTTCCTTAAATTTACTATAAACAATTATATAAAGAAGACTTACGCTAAACCTTAAAGGGGTTCAAGTAAAAAAAATTCTAGGTGGTAGGTAGCTTACAATATAAAATTGTTTCGTAGTGTAATACACCTTAAGTTCTAGGAAATAAAGATCCTTTAAAACCTAAAGAAGAAAAATACACCGAAGTTACACTAATCAGATTTTATAAATCTTATAACTAAGATTATACGAATTACTTTATTCAAACTTACATTTTAAAAAAATTTAAAAAAGATATAAAATAAACTATAATATCTGTATATAAAAATAAGATACATTACAGAAGTTTGCTTTATAGTTATATTTAATAACAGCTTTATTTAGTAAAAATAATGTTTAATTACTTTTACTTTCAGAGTGTAATTGTAAAAATAGAATGTAATCTTTTCGTATATAAATTGAATTATAGACTTCTGCTAATGACAGTTTTTGTAAAACATTCAAACTTTCATAACGCCTACCACAGCTAATTCTAACCCTAGGAAGACCTGAAAAAAAAAACCCCTGATATACCAAACGCATGTAATGTATTTTAATAATAATTTGGAAAAATTATTATTTAATTCATAAAAGTTTTTTATTAGTACAATAATAAAAACAAAAAGTAGGAAAAAAATATCTATAAAAAGTGTAATAATAATAAAAACTAAGGAGAGTATTATAGTAACACCAAGCAGTCGTTCTCTACGAGTGGTCACAATTTCGCGTTCACTGTCTGTTCGCTTCGATAGGAGTAATCTACCCTCAATATTTGCTCTAGAAAACCCTAACCCCTGCAAAACGGCAGAAGTGAATGGCTTATTAAACTTCTTGTTAAGGCATACTATAGACTTGTAATCAATCTCTACTTAATAACCAAGCAGGAAGAGAAAAAAAGGTTTAGGTTATCTAACATGGTATACCCCCCCTTCCTCCCTTTCTCTCTCTCTCCCCCCTTCTCAAAACCCCTCGCTTTTTTTTTGGCTGTATTTTTGATGCAAGATAATTCATTAATAGTATTATTTAAATTGTTAATAAAAAGACGAAGAAACTAACTTTTAATTTACCTGTTAATAAATATTTAAAATTAGCTGGAAAATATAAATAAAATTATTAGCGCATACCCGCAGTGCCGTAGTCCTTGAGTTAATGAATCGTTAGTTTTTGCTGTTTTTCTTTCTCTCTGTCCTGTTTACTTAAAAGAAGCAATAGAGTGAATAACTTCAGTACTTATTCATCTAAATGTTAACGGTAGGGAAACGGAAGTAAAAATCGGGAATGAAAATAATAAAAAACCATTCCGCTACAAGTGACAGAGTCTGTTCGTATGTATCATTTTTCCTTTATTAACCTCTAATGAATCATTTTCTATTAAACCACTCACCTACACACATTATATTGATTACATTGTTAATAATATGTGAGCAAGGTGTATACTGCCTAGTTGTATGGCAGAGTACGGTAGATAGTAATAAACACTATAAAAGTACCGCGCTAAAAAATCCGATAAACGAAGATGAGGTCACATGCTACTAGCACAAACCATGTATGACAACTAGATATATTATATTAAGGCCTGGGAATTTTCGCACAGATGTTGGCCTCTGTTCCCACCATCAAGATGGCCATCGCGATCAAGTTGTGTTCTACTGGACTTTTTTTTTTAATCACTGCATTAATACATTTAATAGCCCCCCATTATTGAAGGGACTGGTTTAGATCGAAGTTTTTTAACAGACTTAAGGAAAAGAAAGTTACTGCTCCCTTTGGAGAGGTACTGTACTGACTATTATAATATTTTTGTTCTTTTTGACATGGTAATAACTTACCCTAATAATGATAGTTATTTTTTATACCTTCTTTGTTCTTCACTTGTTACCTTCTTTTTTAATCTATAGCCTTCTGATGACCTAAAAGTAAGCGCCATCGCAGGTGGGTGTCGACTATGTGTTACTTGCTAGCCATGAACGATCTCATTTCATACAACCAACTAATATAAACTTTAGGGTCAATTAAATGGGCTTTAAACTATTATCTAACTACCTCGAAAGTTCAAGAGCCCTTTTATTAACATTATATTCAGTGAAATTTCTATTTTAAAAATTTTTTAAAGGTCACACGATTAATTTTGGCCTCTACGACCTGTTGAATCTCTAAGCCAGGAAATTGAACCCGGACACTCTGTGTTTCTTGATCAGGCCATTGGTCGGAAGACTAAGAGAGCTAGGTCATCGTTTATCTCTCTTATTTATTTTATGAAAGTAGCAACCTTTACATTATTATCTTTAAAAATATTATTCTACCGTACTTCTCTCTTTCCACTAAATGTTGATATTCAGGCGCCTTTTTTTACTCTTCTCTTTATAAGGTACAAACGTTCTATGACGGAGTGGTTGGTCATCCGAGTGGAATTTGCCATCTTCCTCTTGTAATTCCCTTTATTGAAAAACTGCGAGATGCCTTTAAAGAAAACACCTCATTCTTGGGTATTCCTCATCACACAAAATGTTGTTTGCCGCTAAAACAGTGCTGACCATAGGAGAGCCTCATCATTTCTGTAGGGACCGTAGTCCCTATTGAGGGCCCGTGGTTGAGCAACAGGGCCGAAAGCCTTATGTATTGCTCGTGGGAAGGTGACGTTATCAACCTGAGTACGTTTTCCTAAGTGATTCTGGTTAACGAGGCTGGTGGGTCTTGGGTAAAATTCTCGTTGGGCGTACACTTATATGCGTCTTTTTGTTTGAAAGGTTTACTCCACGCGTCGGTTGCCTTAGCTACAGATTACCACTGCTGGCGTAGTGAAGAAAAACACGTACGTTTTTGCGCTGTAGGCAAGATTTCGTATCATATTAAAACTTTTTCTTGGCTAATTTTCAGTGTCGGTGTAAATAAGTGGTCATGGCATCGCTACGCAAGGACTCGGAAAATTGCAAACAGCTGATTTTAATCATCATTCCTTGATTGGCGACCATCGATAGGTCACAAGACATCAAGGGTGCAAAGGAAACCGGCAACACTCTTCCATTATGCTTCCGTCCATAAAAGAATAACAATTATACCTAAGTTAAGTTTTCAGGTATGCAAACGGAAACATACTTGTTCATTTAGTTATAGAATTAAACCTAATACATAAATAAACTTTTCAAGTAAGCTATTTTAACCGTAATGACTCATCAACTTTTTTTTTGCGGACGTGAGTTGGTTCAGAGTTTGTTGCACTTCTCTCGTCTTTAACTTCAAAAGTTAAGTTAAAAGTTAATTATTTATTAAATTCTGCATATCTTCATATCCTATAGACTCAAAAAAAATTAGTTATTATTATAGAGAGTATTTTTTGAGCGGTAGGCTTGTAATTTTTTTGTCTAAGCTCTTAAATAAAAATTTAAACGGCTCTTCGCTCTTCCCGATCATAAAAACTGAGACTCAAACCTTTTTACCACAAAGAAAAAAATATCAGACCTACAAAAAAAGGAAACAGCAGCGGGCTTTAACCTACTGTCAGCCCATATAAAGAAGCTGAAGTAATCTTAGTACTTAAATGCTAAATTATTGGTCTATTGGCTTACAAGCTTGCTCAGTGGCTTGGGAAATTTGACTTAGGTAACGCTAATTCAACAACTTTATTGTATTAGGTTTGTAAGGAAAATACTTAAAGAATCAACTGATCTTGAGCTTAAGAAACATGTTTACAATGCTTACTTAAAAATACAGGTCTTAGTTAATTCAGTTGGGCGTGCTTATGCTCAACTTAGGGTGCAGTGTACTTTCGACAAGCGAGCTTTTCTCTCGCCTTACAAAGCTTAATTAATTGCTCAGCTTGAGTCGAACACTGGTTGTTCGTAGAAATGAAACCCAGTAAAAGTCAAAAGTTCAATTTTGTCACTGCTTTTACTTTTATTTATTAATCAGGTCATCCCACCATGGCCTATTTAGACTCATATATGCGAATTACACTGCATTAATGTATAGATTCAAAGCTACCTGCCTTGGTTTGACTACATCTATATCCATAAGTTGAGTTAACCAGGAATGTCTCACCGTGGTGTCAGTCTTTCGACACTCTTCTTATTGCACCCCCTAAGCCCCAACAAAATCAAGGGTTGTCTAAAACGTAGTTTCTTTATGTTTCGGTAGCAGGATACCATGAAACCGTTTACATTAGCAAATTTCATTGGAAGGCAAATTTAGATCACGCAAATAATTACCTTATAGTCACCTAACTTTACTCAACCTAATGTCAAAAAATGCAAACTTAAACTGGGGAACAGACTTCAGACTTCATTTCTAAATTAAGTTAACACGACTCAGCTTAACCTAAGTTTCAATAACGCTGTCGTACTCATCATGTTGACCTTTTTACTACCTGCAGATTTTTTAAGAACAGTTCCGAATTTATATAACGTAGTTAGATTTATTAGTGGTTATCAACCAGGGCTCAGTTTATTAGGATTATTTTATACGATATCTTATTTAACACTAACGGATCAACTATTTAAAAATTTCCTTTAATATTGCTCAGAGTGGAATATACCAGGACACAGGATGTAACCTAAAATAGTTACACTTTGTACAAATCCTATCATTATGCCATTAAGTACATATAAAATTACACAAAAAAAGTAAGAAATATTCTCCTGCATAAAATGTTTGCAGTTACATTGAGTTTTACATAGGAGGCAACGATAATTACAAATTATAAATACAAAAATTATCGGGATGCAGTATAAAATGCACTTATACCATAGGTTTAATACCAATCTCTCCTGCATGTACTGTAAAAATACGTGGTGCTTAGATAATGCAACTTGCTAGTAGGCAAACCTTGAGTATATCCGCTGTATTGTTTTCATGAGCGATATACCAAAAAAATACGGGTCACTAATGACACCTTAGAGGAGCCAAAAGTTATCAATACAGAGAAATTTCCAAATTTCGCGATGTTCCAGATTGTGACACACTCTTAAGGTTAGTGTTGGTTGAAGGCAAATATCTTAATGAGGTAAGATAGGCTAATCTTTCTTTTATGAAGACGCATTTACCCTTGTGGCTTCTCTGGTAGCTTCCGCAATTGCCATCAATTCATTTTCCATCGTCGAGAGGGTGTATTATCCGCAGCACGAATTTCCAAGTAATCGGGATGGGGCCCCTGGGAGTTTTCCGTACAGGTCGCGTAGTCACTCTTGCTAAAACCTTTCCAGCTTGAGGGTACCGTAGCTATTGTAGCAGATTTCGTATACCCTTCGCACCAAAATCAAGCATCTTATTAACGTTTTTTAGCTTACGCTTATGGTGGTAGGCTTGAGTGCCTTTTGTGATAGTCTGTGCACTGCGAAAACTATAACTGGACGTGATACCATGAAGAGATAGAGTTATCACCACACTAGTTCTACATATGGCGTATTCTTTAGTAGGCGGTTGTCGCCGTTAAAAGTATAGGTTCCTATATAATTTAAAAGGCTTGTCATAATTCATTCTGGTGTGTATACGAATAGTAGTAATATACATTTCCAAATGTAACGTTTTAATCCATCGTTCTTCTCGACATTCATACTTGGTATCTTCGATGCCTTTTCTAGCTTTTTATAGTCACGATTTCATCAATGTATGTGGTTTCTTCCTTGTATAGAAAAACATGAGTCAATATGGCACTTGTGGACACCAGAGCAGATAAAGCCCTCGTATAAACGGTAGTCCATCTTATTCTGGACTACTTGAGATCAGGTATAGGTTTGAAAAGTTTAACGCAGTTCGAACCATTAGGCGCAGAGTGTACGCTTCAGGTTGTTCCATAAATAATTCTTCGGCTAGGGTCGACATATAAAGCCGTCATGAACAATAATTTAAAATACTTACATACTAAGCATAGCTGATAAGTGCAAAAATATCTTAACTTATTTGATCTCTGCAAATGGGCTAAAAACATTCAAAAAATCTTCTCCATCGATTTGCATGTATCTCTTAGTACAGATACGAACCCTGTATCGATCAATAGTGCCTTCTACATTAGTTTTGACCTTGAAAACCTATTTACAGCCGTCTCATTATCCTTCAACTGGTAGGATGGTAGAAACGCAAGTAAAAATTCTTTATGGGATAAAGTTTATGCTCATAGGTACGAAAAACTGAACTTTAACTATACTGTTTATAGCTTCCCAATAAATCTTGGGTTCCGGTACTTTCCAGGTATGCATGGGTAGGCCATGGTATAGGGCACTGTGTCTCGTGTTTCCCTAGTATTGTATGCTTTAGTCTCCTCGTGGTAGGACTTTTACCTCTACCTAATGTTCGTTTATATGAACTGACAACAAGGGCATTAGAATTGACTAGGGTTCAACAACAAAATTCGAGCCTTCATCCTCGTTTCCAGTCCAGAGGCAGAGTTCATAGACGGCTATATCTAAGGTACCTGATTTTGCACAATATTATACAATGCCTTGCAAATTTGAAATACGCAAAACATTTTTAAGACCCCATGACCTCCCCGCCCACTGGATTAGGCCCCATGTTCTTTAGGATTTTTTCTTGTATCGCTGACTGCCGTGTATCTTTGTACCGATGGCTTCGTAAAGAAGCTTCACCCCCTAGCTATTATTGTGCCCTGAGCCAGCTCTATCAATTGTGATATATTAAGGGGCGCCTGGTAGTTTTTCTCAGCTCTACCTTTTGTGGTAGTGTTTTGGAAAGGGTATAATGGGTAGTGAAAATTCTTTTATGTTTTCATCGATTAGTCCTTTAGGTAAATACCACATGGTATTCTAGTTACGAATTGGGCGCACCACTGAATCGGATGTACTTGTGTAGAATTTTGGAAGTATAACTCACGCATCGCTTCGGAAAATACCAGTTTACCCTCCCCTCAAGAAGGGCCAAGGCTTGGGACGGGCGAGTATAAACCCTCCGTAAGCAACCGGTTACCTGGCTTAATCGGTTCAACTAATGAAGTGATTTGCCAATACATTTTTTTTTAGCTCTTTTAGCTCTACATGAAGAATTCAGTAGAAAAGTTAGGTCTTTCCAAATTACAGTCTTTCTTTGCTATATCTAAATTACCTATGATGCTATCCTTCGACATGTCTTGAATGAGGAGGTTCCAGGCGTAACTAGGAAGATGCTATAGCTTTAAGAACATGTATTTTATATGTAGTTAGTATAACCCTTAACTCGCCAAGAGCAGCCCTTAACGAGAATGGGGGCAGAAATATTATTTCCCTTTATAAGGCCTAGGTCTTTACTGCAGAAATGTACTTTGTAATAATATGAAGTTAGTGTGTACAATTATCTCCATCTAGCGGTATGCTTTGAGCTCCAAGCCTATTATCTAGGACACACTTAAAAGGGTAGCTTGCTGTTTGCTAATCCTGAATTCTGTTTTATCTTTCTAACCATGCGGACTCAGTTATCTCGTAATTTTTAACCGCGCGTAATTTCTTACCAAGGCGATAAATAAATACTCTGTTGGTTTGATGCTTTATGAAAATAATTTAGTTTTGCTTTATCCAGAGCATACCGCAGGAGGGCACCCTAATTGTGATTATTACCTGTACGGTAACATCAATTTTTTTTAAAACAAGTTGATAAGTGGGTATAAATTTTATGTACTTAAATAATAATAAAAGAGTGCTAAAGCTTAACTCTGTTTCCAGCCTCCCCACCTTAATAACTTATTAGCATTATTAGGGCTGGTTACTAAAGTACTGTTTTAGTTAGATAAACATCTTGATATAGAACTCTTAGGCTTATAAACTCTAAATAGTAGAAGCGTATCTTTTATCCATGACCCGAACTAAGACTTCACTAGTGAAAGCACCTTAAATGGCTTACATAATGATGAATCAAGAGAAAATTATTCTTGGTCTGGGTAATGTTACTATTTTTCCAATAGGGAAACACACATTATTATGCTCTTTGGAAAAGATGTATAAGAGAACTTAAAATTCTCGAGGCTTATTTTTTTGAAGCATGTCCTCTGCCTTCAACTTTACTTATCTTGCCTTTGAGCGGGGCATTCCAGACCTCCCTTGCTGTGCTTTGAGTGCCTTGTGGTGCTCGCAACTTTCGTTTAGCGTTGTACACTCTTTTGTGTTTGTAAGAATTTCCTGTTCTGCCCCTAGGGGCACGGCGTACTAGGAGTTAAAGATTGACCCTATCTAACAGTTTAGCTGTCCTTCTTGAGTTAAACTTCACAGAACTACTTGAAGATGACATAAAACTATCTGCCTTCATGCTCATTGATCCGTCACTGTGGAGTAGCATCGTAGGAATGGTAGCACACTGTGTCAAGTAATCTAACAACTCTGCGGTGTCTAGTAATCCTCTACTTTGTTTGGCGTCTTTAGAAATTTAGCTGAAACATTCAAGGAGGCTACCAGTTCTCTGGATTGAATACAACACAAGCAACGTGAATATTGTTGCCCGCTAAGTTCTAACATTTTGAAGCTTCTCATGTACCTAGGAGAGTTCTAAAGTAGCTTGATGCTCGACTTTAAACAGTTGCTCTTAAAAATGGTAAAAACTTAAGGCGAGAGGAATACTAAAAAGTCTTAAAAATAAGAATATCATTGTGGTTAGGGTTCTAACATATAGCTTGCTTTTATTAATATTTTTTAACCTTAAACCTACACGTATTTTTATTTTCCCTCTGACTTTTACAGACTTCACGTTAGAGCCACGAGGTTAGCAATAATTAAGCTGTAGAAGGTATGTGCGATGCTAGGTGGTCATCTCTTGCAATGAAGGGATGTTGCTCTTGGCTCAATAACGTTTGATAAGTAGTTGCTTCTAATTAAGTACTATTGTAGTGCTTGCTTGGCTACTTGGATTAACAAAAGTCACCAGATCTTAAAGCGGTGCGCTATTTCGTGCTAAGTTACTTGAACAGGTTCGCTTCGGTGTACCGATGTTTATTGTAATGAATGGTACGTAAACAATACTCTTAGCACTAACCTTGATGCCTACTATAGAAAGTTAGAAGGGTAAGCCCTATAATATGTGAAATCTTGTATTTAGCGTATACTTCCGTATTAAGTATATAGTGGTAGACAGTATTACTGCTGTGCAAGTATTGTGCTAGTTATTGGTATAGAGTACTGTTTGGTTGACGATAGCTAACTAAAACATAAAGTATCGCGCAAAATATTAGTTTATAGTGCTGTTCCGTAGACGAATCTTTACTAAAGTATAGTGCTATTTACTAGTATGTAGTATGATGTTAGTGAGCTGTTACTATATTATTGCAGCAGTAGTGCAGTTATAAGAGTATTGTTTACTAGTGCTTATAGATATGAGTTGCATCCCTAAGCCTAGTGTGACCAACTTCCGTATCAATTGTATTATGGGGCCACAAGATTTGGCTTTACCACATATTTTGGAGTTCGATTATACTCGCTGGATTCACTGGAATTCACTTGCCCCTAGAAAGGTGCCGCCCTGTAAGTAATTAGATATTCACTTTAATGGCAGCATCCAAAGCTACTTAATTACAAATTACAGTGAATATACTCTATGGTTTTGTTAATATCACATTTTCAGGGTTTCCCTTTTATAACTTAAGGTGTAATAGCGACCATGCCCCCAGAACTTTACAGCAAAAGAGGTAAATCAGGTTTATTAGTTGCAGAATAGCCATTTACAGGGAAGCCTATTTACTATTTAGGCTATCTGTTGCTTAATGCTTCATAATAAAATTTGCATTCTTTGGATTTGTAAATTAAAACTAAACACAATTTCGGTTTTAAAGGTTATGAAGGAGACGATAAGGAGAGAGTCTAATTGTAAGAATCGTTGCTTCCATTATTTGTGGCCTTTGTTACCAGATAAATAGAGACCGATTTCCATCTGATTGAACAAGTTACCAGATGATAATTTAAATAAACTCATAAAGCGGTAAATAAGATATCCTTACACTTTTTAATGGTATTTAGGTCTGTATTTAAACAAGGGAGGCACTCATAAGAATAGCAATTTCATAAAAAATTGATTTGCCACACTCATTTAACTATATTTTAGTTTTTACTGTCCTGTTCCCTCCACAATCCTGATTGAATACTTTCTCTGCGTCCAATATTTGAATCCCCGTTTTCTTAATATATGGTTTGGTAGCTGACTAATAACACGGAATATCTGCTGACGATTAAGCGTTCTGCTCAAGAGTCGTGGGGCTATTGAACTTCATTTAGAACTACCAACTCCGAGTTCTTATACTTACAATTCACTAAGATCATTAAAACAGCTGTTATGAGCAGGGTAATATTGTATCCTAATAATGCGAACCGCTAGTTCCGGTCTAAGAAGGATTAGGCGTGGTTTATATGTATATTACGAGCACCTGGTGTTTGGAAATAAAATAAACCTAAAAAGGGAGTTGTAATGTAACTTAAGTAGTAAAAAAAGGGCTTAATAACCTATATATTTGGGATTTTTTTTTTGTAGACACAGGTAAAATACAAATTATCGTAAAGTATAATCTTTTATAAGCTCCCAACCTCCTAGCCCCTAACAACTTTGTAACGTACTAAAATGGGGGGTAGGTTAACTTAATTTCAGGGGCCGCAACGCCAGTATAGAATATCATAGAAACTACGTGCTTAAAATCAAGATATTTAAGTACGATAGTAAACATTTTTCTGAAATACTTTTCATTTTTTAAGAAGTGGGCAACAAATTACTCCTGGGACAGCCTACAAATGCTACGGGAGTGATAAGCTGAGAATGAAATATATTTCTTCTATATTTAAGATACGGAATAAAGAAAGAAACAAGGTCGTAATTTGTAAATGAAGTTGACTATTAACAATGTTAGTAAGATAGGTGGTGTTTTACGTGGTATACACTGGGTAAAGAAAAAAACAGCAAATGTTATGGGAAAATAATACTTCTTCAGTTTCCTTAGCCATGTGCTTATTACCGACTTTAAAAATTATATCACTGTTACTCGCAATTTTGAACGAACAAGTGGGGACAGAGGCAATTTATACAAAAGCTTTAACGGCTTGTAGGCTAACGCGAACCACCCCCACCCCCTCCTCGTCACATTAATTTTAATAACTTGTGCTACTCGATTTATATATAGTTTTGTGGGAAGTTAACACATGTTAGATTTTCCCAGCATGCTGTAAAGTGGAGGCCTCTCTTACGGGAAGGAGAAGGTTTATCAAGTGACCAAGCCCCATCACTTTGGCATTACAACTTAAGGTGTCGCTTGTGTGTTTTCCCATAAAGAAACGTCACATTGCAAAAGCAGACTGATTACTCACGTAATCAGTCAAGCTTCTCAAGCTCAAACCCTTTATATTCTTTTGAGAAAGGAACTTAAAATATGTTGTCTCTTAAGATTAAAAATTTTTAGTTGTTAATTTAATTTGTAGGTCCTTATAAAGTTATTTATATTTACAAAAAGTTACTTTGCACTACCTTAAACGTGCAGACTCGTCTTTACTAGACTTTGAACATACTTTAAAAAACTACGTTCAGTATTCGCAAGTTTTTAAATGTATTTCGTAATTTTCTTAATTAAACCAGCAAAATTTTTTAAAAAATTAAGAAATTATATTTAGCGAACGAATTCGAAAACGAGAACTTGATGCGCTAATATTTCAAAACGCTAGAGGCGTGAGATGAAAAGTATTATATATAAATCCCATTATTTTTCAAAAAAAAAAGTTCGTAACAAGGCGCGCCGATAATACTTCCCCCCTTTAACTCGTTGATTTCGATAAGCACCAAGCATTTTATAACGTTTCCACCCAGCTTTTTTTACCACGTTTACAGCGGTCTTGTAATAAAAAGAATAATTATTTAGGAAGAACTCTATAAGGAAAAGAAGAATTGTATAAGGTTGTAGAAACCTTCATAGTTCCGCCAATAGCAAGGACGTCATCTATGATCACGATGTTAATCTCTAGGACTGATGCTTTCAGCGTTGATTTCAAGTTTGTCGCTGCCATACTCCTTCTTGTTCTCTACGCATACAGTTTGTCCAGGTAACTTACCAACTTTTCTGCAGGAACAACGAAAGATGCAGTAAACCAGAAAAAATTTAGAAATGGCTTAGCCCTGCTACTATAATAAACAAAATTTGAACCGGCCAGGAACGAAAACGCAATCCAACTTAAGTGCAAGAGTAGGGCCAAATAAAAAACGCGTTGCCTCGAAACCAACAACGGCGTCAACCCTTTAATAGGATATTAAACTAAATTACCAAGTACAAGTGACTTAGTTAACTTTAAATATAAAGATCAAAAGTTAATAACCTTTAACAAAGAAGTTATGTGCCTTTGAAATTCCTCCAGTAACGCTTTTATAGCGGATGGATTTTTAAATAAGGGGAAAATATCGAGAAATAATATATCCCTTGGAAGGGAATTTTACGATCATTCGCTCTACTTGACCCCATTGGGTCATGCTTACAATAGTGGCAGGGAAGTGCTTGGTTTAAGCTTGGGTTCTGTATTTCATTCATCACTCTTGAAGCCGCCATGTGCCTAAAGTAACCTCGTGAAGTCGTGGGTGTATAAATGCAAGTTGAATGCAGAAAACGAACATTTCTTAAACTTACCCTTCTGCAAAAGCTTTTGTAAACCCCAAATAGGGTTATCTTGGTACCTTTGTATGTATAGTAGAAAAAATGTATCCATATAATTACCATGTATAGCCTATTAACAAGCACCTATCTTTTAGTATTTTTCGTCTGCAATAAAAATTCAAGGTTATTTTGCTTGTAATTAGAGTTGCTAGAATGAAGGTTTTTCTAAAAATGTACTGTATGCACTCCACAACCTATCAGGATTGTCAAATTTTTTTGGGTTTCTTTAATAAGAGTTACAAAGGTTTTGTATATTCTAAAAATTACTCTGTAAAGGTTACGGCTTGAAGCTGGAGCCTTCGATCTCCGACCCACCCTACAATTTTCCATCCCGCTTCAATTGGGCGCTTTTCATATTGTGGTGGAGACAAGAAGGCAATGAGAGATAACCACAAACAGGAGACAGTTTTCTGAATATCCTCAGGGTAAAGTTTCAAACTATGTTTGAAAAATTTGCAAGCAAACTGCAACTCTGTAGAAATTGGTGGCAATTAAAAAAAAATAAGGTTGGCCCCCCCTTTTGTGCTTGTGAAATGGGGGACCCATCAACATTTTAAAGCTATCAGAAATATATCCCAGCAATGGTTGTGTTCCGCTCTTTGTTATACGCATAATTTCAGTTCATCCCGACAGATTTGGAGAAACGAAATAGCGGTGGATCACACATTCGCCTTGCTTGTTACAAAACTAAGATGCTCTAGAGACAGCCACCATCCTGACTCCAAATCTGAGTCACCCGCTTCTCTTGCGGAACTTGAATATCGATGCCTCCAGAAAAGTAGCTTTTCCACAACCATGCTCCCCTGGAATAAGAAGCCCTTAAGCGAACTCGTCGACCCAAATAAGCAAGTGTTGAACTATTCATAATGTCAACTGAGAACAAAAAAAATTAACTCATACCTATGAATCTGGAAATTCTATGGCACTTCGCAGAATAGTGGAGTTATGAAAGCGCCGTCACCAAAAACCTCTTTTTTATATAATGCTACTTGGAGGGGCGGGTTTATTCGGGTGAAAAGAATGCCTCTGTTTTTACGGTTAACCTTTAAAGCGAATGTAAATCCACCTTATAAAGAACTTATTTAGTCCCTCTTCTCTAACTCTTTGTCCCATCATCTGGTGGTTAGATTTATAGGTTGCTCTAACTTAAAACATATATATTTTATTGATAAGCCCGACCTCAATAATTTTATTTGCAGAGGTTGACTAATAAGCCATGGGGGCATGTTCGTGGTGACATTTTTGTAAAACATACAAACCCTCAAAACTCCTGCCCATAGCCAACACTCTAACCCTAGGTAGACCTAAAAAAAACCCCTTTTATTTTAGCTACCTAGCAAATTTAATTTTATGGGAGGCCCAGAGTATATTCTTTACACACATTTTTTTAAATATTTTTTTTAAAACTAACAGAGTCAAACCGCTATTTAATTATATTTAAGATCCTTAGCTAATAATATTATTTTTCACAGTTTTATCTGGGTAATAAATTAGTATTACTTGCTCATTGTTCATCATATATAACTGTTATTAGTGTTAATATATAAGATAGTATAATCACAATTAGTTATAGTAGTAGTGTTATCAAAAAGTTATAGATAATTAAAAAAAAATTTAAATTACAATTGCAACGCTAGCTATTCATGAAAAGAGTTAAATAAAAAGGTTTTTCCATATTTCTAATTCTTATAGACGGTAAATACTCCGTATAGTAGACATTTTTCTTTTTCAGGGCCCTCAAAGGTTAGGTTTCGAATACTGCTTGCAAAATGAAACTTGTTTAAGAATATGCTCGGTTAATCTCCAAGCTGTAGTATGTTTAATTGCATTTTATTAATTTATTTGAAAAGTGAACAACCTATAAGGAAAGTGAACCCCGAAATAAGAAAGAGGACACATAAAAGGCAAAATGCGATTTTTTCTTTAAAATAAGAATGTTTATTCGAAGTTTTATAAATTATTTAAATTGATTAATTGATTTAAAAACATTAAAATTAAGATACACAACGGCCGACTTATGGATAATATTAAAATTGAACATCCAAGTTTTATTAAACACATAAATTATGATTTTTAGAAAAGGAGGTAAAAGCTGCAACAATTTCTATTGTTATTGACTATATTAACTTTCATTTCTTATGTTTTAAAAATATGAAGCACCATCCATGAGCAAAAATTTGTTGCAGTTTTTTTCAGTCTTTTAACTGCGCCTTTTTTATAACCCGTAATTTGTAAAAGGCTCTGAAAGAAAAGTCAAGATTGAATTGTAATTAAGTAATTTAACAATTTTTAAAAAATTTTGATAATAATGTATTCCATAAGGGTAGCCCTTATGAGAACACTAAAAGGCTCAGGGCCACTAAAACAACATAAAAAGCATTATTTTTTTGTCAAGTTTGTCTTCTTTAAATAATAATTTGTGTATGCTATTCTATATTTTCAAACTAAGTAGACTGTAGAAATTAATTACACTAATATTTGCGATAAAACAAATAGTCAATATTTCATTAATAATAAATATTTTTCTTCTTACTATCTTGTTAAATTCTATCATTGATTTCACTGCAAAGTAAGTGTGAAGTTTTATACATGCTATTAGACTTTATAATAAGTTAACAAGTCAATGAGCTTCTATGTCTATTTATAAGTAAGCAGTTAGTTCTGCAGCCAGTTTTTATGCACACTAATAACGCAAGATGTAGAGGGCCTATAAACTGGTTTATAAAGATATAACTAACTAATTTATGCTGTATTATACAATTTAAGAACTTTTTTCATCACCAAAGTGAGTAGTGCCTTTGTTGTATGAGTTCAGAAAATTAAAGTTACATAGTATGAATTTCTTAGTCTCTTACTTTTTTGTTGTGCAGTTATAGTGAACAGAGAGGTATTCACTTCCAAGCAGTGTGAAAAGCTTGACAGCTCTTCCGAACTGTAATATATATCTCTATGATATTTACCCATCAGTTAATATTGTTATATATACTTTTTACTCTATTATCATTTCATGATAAGGGTGTCATCCTCATGGGATTTTACTTGCAAAACATTTGCTAGAGCTAGTTTAATTCATATACCTTTCATGGGATATAATAAGTAATAATTAGTAAAGCTAGCAAGCAAAAAAAATAGATGTTGATATTCATTGCTGTATAATCTAGTAAAACTTCTTTATTTTTTCTTCTTCCATATTTTCATTATCACTATGCTCCTTAAATACACAATTTCCACCATCTGGGCAAAGCCTTTCTAGTAAAGTTACCTATCTGTAAGTTTATGATCGTTAATTAACTTTACTAATTCATTTCAACTATTAACTGGAAGGAATATAATCACCTGCTTAGTAATCATGAAATTTCCTTTTTTATACCATTTAAATTGGGCTTCTACAGTCTACACATACTTTTAGGTGTAAAGTTATTATAAAAAAAAGTTAGTAGCCTATGCTAAGGACGCTATCGTAGCTTATGAAATGTAACAGATCAATTAAAAGGGGGTATATCACGCTAGTGGTTATAGTTATATATATTACGACCGCAGTTTTTAACGTTCTAAAGATGAAACTTTCTGATATTATTATCAAGAAAATCATAAGTTTTGAACTATATTTTTAAAAATATTGTCCATAACCAACTCGTATCTTTTGCCGATCACGCATTTTCTCAACTCACTTTACTTACTACTTGTTAGTGCTGATTTTTATTCATAATCAGCTACCTTTAAGATTTTGTATAACTATAGGCTAATTAACCATAACCTGCTTACATCGATTAATGATAATTTATTTAAGGATTCCAGTAATCTATAATACCTGTAAGTCTCAATTATTACTTTTATAACTTTTATAAGAAATTATTTTATGAAATTTAAGAGATTTAAGTGAAAACAAACTCACATTTATCAACGATAAAATATTTAAAGGACTTCGAAAACTTAAATAGTTGTAAGTTTTATTTCATTTGTAAGAGAGTTTCTTCTTTCTATTATTATAAAATCTAATAAAGAATTTTAGATAACTATCTCTGCTTATAGCAAAACTAGTGAGAAAAATAATTGAGTAAGATTATAAATAATATACATAACTGTAGAATAAGGAAAGAATACCATTATCATATAACTATTTATTAATGAAGATTATAACTGGAGTCTGTAAAAGAATAGAATATTAATAGTATATGCAAGTTCGTCCTCTTTATATAAAAAACGGGTTTTATACAAAAAAAAATTTTAATTTTGATATATTTAGCTTGTAAAGCTTTTTTAGTGCAAACATGTCAATCTAAAAAATTGAAATTTAAATTATTCTATGCATATACCACCTTTTAATATTTTTGTTTCAAGGGTGACTCACTTTTCAATTTTTTATTAAAAGTTGCTTATGGAGAATCAAATTTATATCAAAAATAATAAAAATGGATTATTTTTTGGGCTAGAAAAAATAATTCAAAATTTTAAGTTTTTATCAATAGATAACTACTATATATTAAAAAAATGAAAACTTTATATATTAAAATTCACTTTTGAAATTCCGTTCACCACGTGATGATTTTATATAAAAAAAATATAAAAATTTATAAGCAGATAGAAATTGCCATAAGCTTTTAACATTTTAGCTAATTTATATATAATTAGACTTGACTAATTTGTTTATTTACAATTACATATTCCAATTTTTGGGTAGGTATCTTTCTCACAACATCATTAACTCGTTAGCGCCAAAGGCTTTTTTTCCGCACTGACTTTTTTAGAGAGATTGTAATTTAAAAAAACATATAGATATAATGAGACTGCCTACACTTTAGGAGTCTCGTTAATAACCATCTCACCAGCATCACATGCAGTGATTTCAGGAATCTTGACTATTTGGAGATATTGTATTCCCCTGCAGCGTTTTTTTGTTAACTTTATTAACTATTCTCTGAAATTTCTCCATAGAATTTTTAGTAATAATAGAATTTTTAAAATTAGCACGGGCGCTTTCGAAGACTTAGTAGCAATCAAGAAGCTGTACAGCTTTTCTTATTATACTATTTATCATTTTACTTTAAGAAGCTCTTTATAGTCGAAAAATTAACAAGTTGTACGATACTACTAGAGATCTGTCTGAGAACCCCGTAACTGAAATAGGGCCTCATGCTTTCAACGAAAATTTTGACTACGGAAACTTATAAGCGTTCGGGTAGTTAAATGCAAAAGTTGCTTTTACGTACAATTCGTGTATTATATAGAGTCATTACTCTCGGCCCCGCCTTTCTTTGTTCAATCCCGAGTTTTTTACAAACATAATTTTATCTACGACAACGATTTGTGCACCCATAATAAGGAACATCGAAATGCACGCATTCTTGAAACACTTAGCTAAAGAGGTGGTTTGCTAATAAAGTTTACACATGAAATAAAATTCCTACTATAGTTTCATTATTAACAGTAAAACTGGATAAAAGTTATACAGTGTTATTAGTAGCAAAAGGGGTATTATATTTAGTTACGCAAAATTTTTTCTAAACTAAAATTAAAAATCTTTGAGTATATCAAAGATCATTTAAACGGAACAATTAATCCTCCATCCCAATAATAAAAACTAGAAGCAAATTTTAACTAATTATAAAACTTCAGAAAAAAAACATATAAGGAAAGGAGTTCTACGCATAGACTTCGATGACCACGTGACAAGTTATTTAATTATAAATATCTAAAAAGGTACTAATGGCAAACTTTCAGGCCTCCCCTTTAACTTCTGTTTCTAATTCACATGTAATCGGGGTCTCCTGTTGTTTTATAGAGTTAAAAACTTTGAAGATTCGAGACCTCAGACAGGTTTAGTGACCTTCTTAAGTAAGTTAATAATTACATTACACCTTCGCGGTTATTTTAACCTACCCCAACTTAGCTTTTTATCATCACTGAGTGCGTCATGTGGAGGGCGCTTTTTTGAGTCGCCCCATAATTCTTAAGAGAATTCTTCCGCTATAAGATGATTAGTGTCCGGCTGTTCTTCCGTGAAGGGCGAAGTAATTACTTTTTGAGATTGTAGTCGGTCGCTCAACCTGAAGCTCACCAAATTAGACGTACTATTTGCTGGCGCTCTATAAAGGCAATAAAATTTGAGTACTCCAGATTTTTAAATAAAGTCGCATATATTTTCCATAAGTAATCGCATACTTTTCATTTTAAGCTTAAAAGAAGAAGTGCAATACGTGGGTAGCGCAACTATAAAGTTTTAATGTATAGTAATTAAAACGTTAAATTAGTCATAAAAACATTTATCGGATAAGAGACTATGTCCAACGACTTAAGTAGCTAAGACTGGAAAAGATAAGAGAATTTATTAATAGCTTAATGTCAATAATAGTTATGAAAATTGATAAAAATATTTAACATTAAAATAGTAAAAATTGAATATCATTTATTTTAGGAAAAATTATTAATTTATTACAATACTAAAGTAATGCGTTTACCAAATATATAAAACATTATATAAACCTAAAACACATACATTTGCATATATGAGAGTTATCTTTCTTGATATCATTTTTTCATTAACTACTAAACAGTAATCGTCCTTAAAGGGTCTCAATCAATTGAGCGATTATTTTTAATCTCTTAGCTAGCTCTTGTTAATCATATCATATTAAAACAACTTAACTTTTATAAATAAATGTTTATTAAACCAAAAAAGTATTAAACACTTCAGGACCCCCCTAAACTGTTTTTTTTTAAGTTTAGAAATTTTTTAACGTTCCGTCAATATGGCTACCTTTCATTTTACCTATGTGCATAGTCATGAAGTACACTCCAATTCAATTAATTTACTTAACTTAGAGCTTTAAATCGTAACAAATTAATTTTTAACAATAGTTTTGCTTTCGAACTATGTGAGTCTCCTCTGGACAAAGAAGAGAAAATAGAATTATCCTTAAATCAAATTATTGAAGCTTACGTAACTAATTTCTCAAGAACCATTTATACAACAGCTCCTCTTAATTTGAAATTGAAGCTTCTCAAAAATATTCTGAGTGCTTAACCCACTGTCTTATGAAAAAATATGGTTGAGAGAGACAAGAATAATTCGAGACGATATAAACTAATTGCAGTTCATCTTTTACCTCTTCTTCCCTTAAATATCAAGAAAAGTAGGTCTCTTCATTACAAAGCAAAGCCAACCGCATATATGTCGTGATGTAATAAAGATATTATGTACAGCCCTATTTACGTGTATTCCTGAAAGTTTAGAATCTAATACTTTAAACTCTACCTTAGAAACTTGATGGATCTTTTTTTTTTGAACGTATTAAAGCAATATCTGATAGTATTGACTTGATAGCTATGTATCAAGATTATATACGTAACTTACTGGGACAAAAATCTAATGAAATCATTCGGATTCCATGTGTCTCACGGCTTTAAATCCAGTGGTTCAGCAAGTTCAGGAAAGACGCTTGAGCCTAAGTGGGGCGATATTTGCTCTAAGTACAATTTTAGGATTAAATGATACATGTAAACTTTAGTTAGTAGGGCCACTTAAAACTAAACCAAGAAGCCTCATTTCTGTACTTCATACAAGCGAAAAAGTGTTTTCTAAAGATATTTTTGTATAAAAAACACAACTGAAGGGCACACGATTTTTATTTTAACGTTAATCCTCCCCTTTTCAAGAGTTAAATTTAGAAAAGGTATGGAAAATTGGTTTCCATTTTGACTAAAAACGCAACCAAAAAAAATTTTATTCTTTCCAAATTTTTTGATTCAATTTATGAAAAAATAAACAATAACACTTGCTATTGGGCCCTCTCTGAAGCTACTGAAGTACTACATTTAGGAACGCCTCTGCTGCCACATGAAAATATGTTTGATAAATTAACTATGAGTATTAATGACATGTTTACTTCCCACCGACAAAACCCCAACTTTTTATTTATCGCTCTAAATACTAAAAAGAGCTCTTCGCTACTTAACCATAATACTTCCGGAGCTCATTCAATTAAGTACTAGCTATTGACTCGCGGGGTTATTGGATTAAGGAGATGAAAAAGCGGGAAGACGTCAACGACGTTCTCAATTCGGTACTTTTAATAGAGAGTCGAAATGCAAGTAATTTAGAAGGAAGAATGAAGTAAAAGTTTTTATGGAATTAGGTTTCAAGACCAGCACCCAATATTTTAAAGCATAGATGCCAAACTTGTTAATTGTTTATGAATAATTAAATTAAACTAACTTAATTAGAAAATATAAGACATCAATTAATTAATTACAGCTAAATAACTAAATTACTATTTTACTTTACGTAGTGTTTTTTTTATACAGTTGAAATTTTTGTTGAAATTAAGAAATTTTTTTGAAGAGAATATTGTTGAAAGAAAATCCCAGTTCATTATTTTTAACCCATACTGCCATTTTTAAGCAATTAATGTTATTATAAAGATTGTTTTGTCGCTTAATTATTTGCAAATAAAAAATATTCAATTAAAATAAACACGGAGTACCCCGAACCTTTGGGTGACGTCCAAAACTTGATTATAAAACATTTAACTTCCTCAGTAAAACTTTTCTTTAGTCATATTATTTTATTTATTAATTTTCCTCTCTCTTAAATTTTCTCCTCCCATGGAACTCAGTGCTACTTGTAGCTGACAACAAGAACTTATCGCCACTTTATTGGCCGCAAATAAAGAACTTAAGAAGGAGCTAGAAGCTTTAAAAACAAAGTATGGCAGTTTAAAAAAAAAGAAAAAAAGATTATGAAAATTTTATTAAAGGACGAAAAGAACCTGTTGAGGTAAAAAATAACATAGCTACTACCAATTTTATCCCATATAACGCTCTTCAAACTTTGGAAAGCTCGGAAATGTATAATATACATATATTAGCGGATAGCGAAGTGTTAGATGTCGTCATAGACAATACTAATAAAAATGCAAATTCTACCAAGAAAAATAACCACAATTATAGTAAATTTTTTTCACTGGTATTAGTAAGGAAACTGACTTTAAATCTTTTAATCGCTGTATATAAGAATAGAAATAAATTGTGTACTAATAATAAAGATATTATTAAAACAGGTAATACTAATACTATATCAGCGATAACAATAGTAATAATTATTGTGATGATAATAACATTAAATTTAATAACAATAGTGCTAGTAATAATAACTGATAATATTAATAGTATAATTAACTTCCAGGTCCCACCTGTTACCATACGCAACAGGGATGACTGGAACAAACTTACCTATTTAATTAAGATAAACTCCGTTGAAATCTCTGAAGCAAAGAACTGGAAGCATCTAATTAGGGTTTATACGCCTAGAGAGCAAAACTACAGACGTATAACTTCTCTTTTAGCTACAGATATTCGAGTACTACACTTAAGGCCTCCCTTCTAAAAAAGAACTTGGGGTTGTTTTCCGTGGTATTCTAAGTAATGAATACAGAGAAAGTTAAAACAGAATTTGAAAACCAAGGCTTCCATCCCAGTGAAGTTATTAGAATAAGAAAATATGATTAAAACGGAAACGCCTTTGCCCCTCTTATTAGTAAAAGTACCCAAGAACTAAAGTACTATATTTAAGTCAAAATCATTGGAATATTTCCGATTCAGTAGAACCTTTAAAAAAAAAATTGATAGAATTGGTCAATGTTTTTGATGCCAATTATTCGGGCATACCAATAAATTTTGCACTTCTCAAAACAAGTGGTCTTGCCCTAAACTTAAAGAAGACAAACCAAAGTGTGGAAGCTTTCTTGGTGAGCCCACCCTAAAAATGCACCGCTTAGAAGAAACATCTATACTGTTAAGTCTATATCTCTAACTCGAGAAAGCGTGGTATCTTTTAAGAAAAGTTACTCTCAAGCATTAAGTAGTTAACCTTGACTAGTTTCGATGAACTTATTGTTAGACATATAGTCAATTCTTTAACTGTAGCGCTATAATTATTCAAATATTAAATCGATTAGGAATTTGTTTATAAAACTTAATAATCGCAATGAAACCCCTAATTAATAAGCCTCAAATATACTCTCCTGGGATCTTAGGATGATTGGTCTTTAAAAATACTTAAATTACGAAATCCGTGATTAAACGTGGCGATAGCAACTCTGGTTTTATCTTCCGCTAATTGCGTAAGTTTAACTGAATCCAATATAAAACTTTTAACTGTTTCAATTCTTTCTTGAGCAATTTCATAACTTATATGAGTTCCATTATAAGCGATGGAGCCACTCTTATCAATAAGGAACGTAATATCCGCTTTCAGCTCACAAAAGTTAAGATGAACCTTGGGCAAAAACAGAATAGACGCTAGGGCAACTATTGTGCTCCACATATTATATGAAAATATAAAAATATGGAAGGTTGGCGGTGAGCAATATACAATAAATAATTTGCTTTGTAAGCAAAATGAGATTATATTTAGCATTATTAATGGTTACATAACTATGTAAACATAGCAAAAAACATTTTTCTGAACGTTAAATCGAAGTGACCCAATCACTTTGCAATTTATAATATTTTATAAACTATTTTAAATTTAAGTTAATAATGCATAGTTACTTTTTCACAGCAGAGAAAGTTCTGTTAATTTAATTAGTAATCTCCTCTTTTAAAAATTTTATACGCTGACGACCACTATTAGTCCGCGCACCTAACTTCTTAAAAAATTTGCCTTATTTATTTTTTAATATATTTTTTTAAAATATACTTATACCTTTAGAAAACTTAAACTACAAAAATTATACTACTGACCTTGTATATTTGTTTAAAATTATTATTGTTATTATTTTTTCTTCCATTTAACTTATGTTTTCTTTTTAAAAATAGAAATTTATCTTTATATTAATTATGAGTTTGACCTCTGAAAAAGAACTTTGAGCATTCATAGCTAACTTATTGATTATTACTGAAGAACTCAGAAAAGAGATAGATTCTACAAAGGCAAAAATTCTTGAAGTTACTAAAAAAAACTTAGGACAAAAATATCTAAAGGCAAAAGGGACCATTTTATAATACAACTAACAATAATAATCTATTTTCGAACTTACAAATTCTAGGTCAACCAGCTACTTCCGAAGTGGTAATGGAAAATATCGAGATTCTAAAGATTACATAATGTGGGTCTAGTCACGGGGAAGTGGCTAATGTCAAGGATAATAGTAGTAGTAGCAATAACTTTATGACTAATAGTTCCCCTACTGCCGTTATTAATAATACTATGATAGTTAGCAACAACACTAATAGCAATTAAAATATATCCAGTAATAAAAATAGAATATTAATAATATTAGTGATAGAAGTTTTCCTTCGTTGTGGGTAACGACAACTCAAATTAGAGACCTTAGAGGAGCCCACAAAAGCTTTACAAGACACCGTAGACATAGAGATGGATAACGCTTCTGACAGCGTCCCTCTATTTTATGAAACGACCGTCTACTGCAAACCCCCCATGCGAACTCATAAAGAGAAAACCCCTCCTATTTCTCTTTGCGAACAGAAGAGGCCCCACCTTGTTCAACTTTTACAATCCAACGGTGCCATCATACCGAGGACGAGAGATACGCGTCTCAAAATTAAAATATTTCGACAACAACTCAAAAATACCGTGCGACCACAGAGATAATGCGCAAGCAAGATTTATACCATTTTACCTATTATTCACCTGAAGACAACCAAATAAATTTGTTATTCGTGGTAATTATTGCGAACTCGATATCCACCGTGTAGGCGGACCTGCGCGCACAAGGCATTCACTTCCCTTCGAGTGGCACGGATTCACACGGAGGACACTGCCAATGGCGAGCTGAAAAATTGTCCGTTACCATTAGTGCTGGTGCATATACCCAGATGGAGTGACATTAGAGCTGAAGACTATTTCCCATCTTCAGTTAAAAATAGAAGAACTTCGAAAAAAGAGTCGCGCTGACCATTGCCACCGCTTCCAAACCTTTGGCCACGCTGCAAACTTTTGCGCTGCGGTACCTCGAAGCGCTAAATGTGGAAGAGTCATTTGACCGCAGAGTGTACCAAATCACGAGACTCACCTGCTAGCTGTTTGAGTTGCGGCGAAACATATACCGCTAATTTTCAAGGCCGCAATGCGCGTAAAGCAGCCTGCCAACCGCCAGTTTACTTCGTTGGCGCCAACTACAAACAATACTGTTACCTAGGGGGCATCTTACGCGTTTCGTTCGAAGACAATACCCCAAAAATTTGCCCAAAACCCCATTAGGTCCTAAAGCCCCTGACCACGCTTCTACTGCGAAAGCTGAAAAGTCGCAGCCGACAATACTGCAGATGTTAGCAATATTAACGACGAATTATCCAGCATGCTTGAAAATGTGGAAGGGCTGGAATATGTCTGAAACGGTTTCTAAGCCAAAGACGCGCCCCCACATTCGACTCCTATTTGGGGAAGCAAAAGGTCTTCAGAGTAAGAAGCACCTCCTTCCTAACGTCGTACTTAATTTATGCAACTTTGTTACGTATCGCCAAGACATAACTGACCCTGCGGCCAGGGCGTTGCTGTCTTAGTGAAACGGAGCATTCGACATAATTTTATATCTATGCCAGCTCTACTAAGTGTCGAGGCAGTAGGAATTTCCCTGTGCATGGCTGACCAGATGCCCGTGTCTGTAATCACTGTTTACAACTTACCTTGGAACTACTTCCGCCCACCGATTAGGACGCCTTCCTTTGTAGCGCCTCTTCCGCTGTTTTGTGTAGGGATCTTAATTGCAAGCACCCCACACGGCATAGCCGAGTCGATAACTCGAATGGTCACTTCTTGAGACCTATGATGATGAGCCTGGGCTGTGCGTATTGGGCCCTCAGCAACCAACACACTTGGCTACTACAGGCCCAATGGGCCTACTGAATATTGCCTTTCCCTAAAGATATACGCCATTACAATTCACGCCCGCCCTGCTGGATGATGCTGTTGCCCTTTTTGAACCCGCGCTAAACATGGCTCACACTACTGCCACGACAACTTGTGGTGTAACGTACCGCTCCAATAGCCTCCCTGACGAACTAAAGACACTTATCTGCCAACGTCGACGTCTTATCCGAGCAGCCATGTGGTCGCAGAGCACCGAATACAAAATCGCATTTAATCGACTTTACAGGTTCATTAAAAAAAAGCGAATGAACCATTTTAACAATAAATGTAAAAGGAAACTGTATCGTATATCAGAACAGCCAGCAGCAGCTTCTTCTCCTTTTGGAAATTTGTTAAAAGCATCAAAAATCGGGCTTGCGCCACTTCCTCCCCTTCGTGAAGAAAATATAGTGACCGAGAGTGATAAAGTTAAAGCTACGCTTTTTGCCAATGTTCTTGCTATCCAAAACGTGCCAGCTGCTCCTTATACTGCTAATGATGATGCGTTCCTTCAGCTGAACTTACCCTTCCTTGTTAACTACGAAACAATTAATCTAATTCTTGTTGACGAGGTGCAAGCCATTGTCGAAGCGCTATCTAAACGAATAGTGCATGGCCCCTATGGTATCACTAATGAGCTACTGAAGAAATGCCATTGATAGGGATGACCCATGTTTACCCCCTTATAAAATCTTCGATATTCTCCTTGACGCCTTTCCGATTCAATGGAAGACGGAGATCGTTGTGCTGCTACCAAAAAACACGTAAGCCGGAATCAGCATCTAGCAAGTACCGACCCATTAGGCTACTGTCAGCGACCCGCAAAGCGGTTGAAGCCTTTTTACTGCGCCGTCTTATTGAGATCGTTGTCGCACGGAAAACTTTACCGGAGTTTCAGTTTGGATTTCGGCAGGGGCGCTCAACAGCCCGGTAGCTCCTCCACTTAACTGAATGAACAACTCGCCCTTTTAACTATAAGAAGGCAACAGGCGCTGTCTTCCTTGACGTTAAAAAGACATTTGCTCAAGTTTGGCATGAAGGTCTGCTGCACGAACTCCGTTCGTTATCTGTCCCTCATGGTCTTTATAATGTGCTGAAAGCACATCTGAATGGTCGTGTCTTCAGCGTTCCCGTGGGAGATACACGGTCGGCGCCTCGATCTCTGACAAGAGGGGCCCTCTCTGATGTCACTTCTCCCGCCCCTTTTATTTGCAATTTACATGAGCGACGTGCTCTTGCCGTCCCACACACCCACGAATCGCTCTTTAAGCCGATGATACCACCGTATATCCCTCTTCGAAGTCTCCCGCCTTGCTATGCAAGCATCTACAGCGCTATCTTGAGGCCCTTGCTATAAAGAAATTTATTTATGCCTCACATATAATGTGCATTAAGAACAATACTGACGGCCACACTCTTCTATATATTAGTGGTAACTCCTCTCCCCTGCATGAGTTTTCCAATATAACCGAGTTAGCTGCATGGCTTATAACTCAAACAAAAAGCGAAACTAAGAGGCGTGTGCTTCAATCACACTTTACGCTTTCGAAGGCGGAAGCTACGTTTATGTATCAAAACCTTGAGTATACATTAAATCTCATCTCATCTCTTAAATCTCCCGAACTAGTTCATGATACGATTCAACTTCTTGGCCCTAACCGTTCTGGAGGCAGTATTTTTAACAGTATGACCTTTCGAATAGAGTTGAAAAGTAAAAAGGATATTCCTGTTATAATAGTTTCTAATAGAGACGTTAATAAAAGAAAATTTCTAGAGCGGGTGGACATAGTCTCCGCTATAATACCTCCTTTGGCATTAGTAAATCCGCAAGTAGTTTTTTTTGACGCTCTTTTTTTGGTAGAAGGTTTAATTGAGGTTGGCGTAGCCATTGACGACTTGATTGATGACAAAAATATTGGACAAAAGCGACTGTTTTTTGGACTTCTAAATGCCATTTCCGCATTTCCTGGGCTTCTAGGGCCTAAAGAATTAAAGTCCTTTTACACTAGGGTAAGAAATCTTCTTTCTAAGGAGATAGCTTTACTAAATCTTGGAACTGAAGAGGCTCATGAATTGCTGCTGAACTATGACACTCATGAAAAACTTGAGGCTAATAAAGATATAAGCAAAATGTACTACACCTATAAAACTACCCAGGAAACTGAGTTTAACCCAGAAGTTAAAAAAATGTTGGCCAGTGAAGGGAGTAAAAGAAGCAGTGCTACTGAAAACGAAGTACAGCATGAAATTGATACGCATTCCGGCAAATATCTCTCGGAGTAGTCTACCCTTCATTAGATACTGATGTACAGACCTCTTTTATAGGAAAAAAAACTAATTACTATAGGAGGCCAGCAATATTTGGTGGACAACGTGAAAAAACAGTTAAATTCCTTATACACCTTCGAAATAGAAAATGGTAAAATCAAAAATGTTATTCATACAGGCAAAACTGTATATTATAGTGAGAAAACAAAGCTCTGGGAAACGTTGGGGCTCAAAGGAGGCGCACCGCCACCCAACAGGATGGGAATACTGGAAGGAGAAAATCCATGGGTTGCATTAGAAGGCGCCAATAAAGTCGGGCCTTTAAGTCTTGCTGAGATGTCAGATCCTTCTGCATTTCTAAAAGATGGAAGCCTTTTTAGAAACAAGATGAATGTTGTTGCCTTCGATAAGGAACTTAATGGCTACAGATATGCAGATTCTAGATTTTCTACCAAGTTTTTAGGTGCAACAACTGAAAATAAGTTAGTAGAACTTTCTACCGAAAGGCCTGTCATAGTTCCGGAGGAAACTTACATAATTGATTTAACTCAACCTCTAGAAAGCTCATACAGCCTTAGAGACATAGAGGGCCCCGAAGGTAGCAGCTTTATTACTGGAATAGTTTTTAGAGAAAAACGATTCATAGTTTTCTATAAAGATGAAGTAAGAGCAGTTTTGTACGATAATATTGGGAAGAACTGGCATCTAGAGAAGAGTACTGCACCATTAAAATACTCATCCAAGGGAGAATGGGTAGAACTACACGAAAGAAACTCATTCCCCATTAAAAACAATTTTTTGACCCCCGAAAATCTAAACTGGGATGTACAGCTCCTCAAGGTTTCTCACAGCACCGAGGAGGTCCCAGTAACACTTAATTTTCTGTAAGAGAGGGAGTCGATGAATCAGCAGGTGATATTTTAAAGAAAATAAGGAAAGCTTTTCTCTACTCTGATGCTAGTGCATCCGAAAAGGGTGCTGTAATATTTGTTTACGGCAGAAAAAGTTTTTTCGATAAAATTCAAAGTGAAACAAAGAATTTTATATATGATTCAAAAATGCCCTATGAAAGCGCATATTCCTACGTAGATGTAACTCACTTTAACAGTTATGATTATTTGAACGAGTTCTATGACAGAGAGCTTGTGCACTATAGCAATGAACGATGCCATGATCTCGTTTCTTTTATAGCGCGTCTTAAATTAAGCCAACATCACAGTGGAATTTTCCTTACCAATGAGATGCATGTTCCTGCAAGCATATATGATCGAAAACTTTTTACCGATGAAACAAAAGTTCTATATCAGACACCAGTTTTCGATGGGTATTCTCATGAGTAGGTGGTCCCGACAGATGTCATAGCTTCTCATATGGATACTGATGCACAAGGTCTCGTATTATCTTCCTTTCTTGATAATCTTAAATTGAGTAGATGGTATGGAGAGTCTATTGATAATTCTGAGACCATTTTTACTCAGAGTTTAAAAGAGTGTTTACCTAAGTATAAGGAATACTTAAAATATTATTCTTCGGTAGAAGGAAAGGGCATGAAAATTACTGGAGAAAGTTATCAGATAAACAAATATTTTAAAAAGTTAAGCTCCACAGGTCTTCAGAAATTTGATAACTATAAAAGATTACTTGAACAAGATAAAATAGTAGTTCCTTTTTTGTCCAAAGATCTAGCAGAGGATAATTTGATGACCAAATACAACGTACAAATCGTTACTGTAGAGGCAAAAGGAACATCATCTTTCTTAACGAGTGTGAACATAAGAGAACTTTATTCTTTTGAAAAAATGAAGAATCTGTGAGTAGTGTCCGAAGTACAGGAAAGAAGGTTTACTTTGATGAAAAAGAAGGTGTCCAAATATTAGCGAGGGAAGTGGTGCCTCGAGAACCTCTTTTGAAATTCTTTCCTCCTACGGAGGCCTCTGTTTCTATGACGGGCATAACTTCAAGTGGTGAAAATAATTTGTTTAAAAAAGAATAATTTGTTAAACTTGACGGAAAAGACAAGCAAGTTCTTTATGATTACAAGTTTCACACGTGGAAAATGTGCAGCGTCCGAAGATCTAAAGTAACCGTAACATCTTCTGTAATTATTGAGAATGGCAATTGGAGAGTGAGGGATGAAAATGAAGTTATATTACCTGTTAATCAACGAACTGTCACTAATTTTTACATTCCCAAAGTGCCCCAGATGCCTGTATCTGCATTGAAAATAAGAAAAACCGTACACTATTATATTATGGGGACAAAGGGTTTAGTAAAGTTGAGTGAGAGCATCCAAAAGCTACCCAAGGCCGTACAGGAAATGGCTGTAATACATTATGATATTGTCAAGGATATGACTGAAAACTTACAGGAAGCCAGAAAAGCATTAGGACTAGAAATTGAAGTTGGATGGAGTAATGTTAGGAAAGTCCCTCAAATGACGAATTTCTTTGCCTTTCACAATCTAAGTCCCTAATATGACGCAGCTAGGTAAAATGAACATTATATGGCAGCTCGTGAAATTATGAAGTATCAAATAATTTATAGATATCAGGGGTTTTTCCTTGATTTCGAAAGAGTAACGAAGTCTAGCACATTTCAGCATAAGTTTTTTGTTGGAGATGATGTCGATTTTACTAAGGTATCCCGATAAGATATCCAACTTAGGTGTCTCTATTGAATATAAAACTTCTAACGATATTTTCGCAACTAAGCTTCATAACCCATTTTTTAAAAAAATTAATAATATTTTAGAAAAATTAGAAGAAAACAACGGCTATTTTGGAAGCATTTTACAAGGAAACCAACCGAACGGTGCTTTATTTCCTCTTAACGATATCGTGGGTGCAGATTTTTTTCACAAAACAGTCATTCAGGATCTTCCAAAAACGAGCGCCTTTTTAGATTAAATGAATCAGGAATCCTTTTCAATCATATACAACAAAGATGTTGAAGACGCTAAAAATTACTTTTTCCTTATAGAAACTTAAAGCTTTTAATATTATATAATGAAACAATCCACCATTACTTCCTGTGGTAACATTCAAGAGCCGTTACGGGTTTCAAACATATTATTAACAATAATTTATTTAACGATACATTTCTTTTAAAATAGTTTTCACTAATAATAAGAGTTTCTTAATTTAAACTGAGCATTTAGGCCAATTACTTAATGACTAACTTTCCGAAGCCCGAAAAGTTGTATTATCGAGCCCACATCTGAACGGGCAAATAGATCAAAGGAAATCGGTCCACATAGTTACTTTACACAGTTTCATCGACATGAACTAACCATTAATTCCTGCTATATTATATTTTTCTCATCATTTAATTAAGAGAACTTTAATCCATTTAATTAACTTAAAGCATAAAGTTTTCAGTGGTTACTTTACACCCCATAAACATCACCTTTATAGTGAAGCTACCAGAAAAATGCTCCCATCGTTTTTAATAGGTACTTCTTATAGGAAAAACTTACGACTAATGGTGTCTTCTTTAATCGCTAATAGTTTACAATGATAATTTTTAGCACCACTAGTTTTTTTAATTATCTTTAAGAC
Organism: Zophobas morio; assembly: GCF_036711695.1. NCBI lineage: Eukaryota > Metazoa > Arthropoda > Insecta > Coleoptera > Tenebrionidae > Zophobas > Zophobas morio. Next base: position 368,094 of record NW_026972173.1, on the reverse strand, counting down.
ATTCTCCATAGCGCGTTGATCATCCTCTGCTAGTATCTTGATGGGAGTTTGTTCGGCTTTACGTTTAAACTTGGCTCATTTATTAATGAAGGCCACTATCCTCGCCTATAACAATACTATGAGACCTTTTCTAGTCTTTACAAGACACAAGTGGTATATCTTACATACCTTCCCTCTCTTCAATTTCTTTTTAGCGATTTTTATGTTAACATAAACATATTTTCAGAGTATTCCAATTTAAACAGTTTTTACCTAAGAGCAGCAAAAATTTTGAACAGCATTTTAAAGGTTTCCCCGTTCAACATTTTTTCTGGAAAATTAATACACAGACCTATACCCCTTTATGCGTTTCCCTAGGGATAGCATTTTTATCATGAGCCTTTGCGTAAAGTTATCTTTCACTATTTTTTGCGTCCATCTTCTCAAAATTAAGTTCTTGTAAGCTGCCCTTCCCATAACAAATTAACTGGACCAAACACCAATGCGTTTAATATTTTGCTTGTATATGCCCTCTCTAACTGGCGTCACCTCCAAACTATTTGAACGTTTTGTTTTGAATATATTAGTTATTTCTGCAATACTATTTTAATGATTCGAGTTAAGCAATAATTACCGACTCTTTAAATTTAAATCGTTTCTCCAACTCATTATTTTAAAAAATTAATTGGCAATTCTCAAGTTACTCGACAGTCACATTCCTTTTAACGCTTTCATTAATACATTTATCCACTATATCTCACTACTCAACCAAAGCCTTGTCGCAAAGAAACTCAAAGCATGAGCAGCATTAAACCACGACTTTTCATTGCAATATTACGTTTATACATACTTAAAAGGAGGTGTAGTTGGGCCTTTGGATTAATGGAATTTTTCACTTAGTTACCGACCTTTGATTGCAAATCGCTAAAAGATGTTTGTTTGCACTCGCATCGAAACCGCCCTTTAAGTAACTTTTGTGCTGTAAGTTTCTTACTTTGGTTTCTTCCTTAAGTATTCTCGCGTAAAGATAACGGGCCGATCCAGAAGACAGTTTTGAGAACATATACTATATTAGATCATAGTTTTTCTGACTGTGTCTTTAAGCCTAGTAGATATTACCGTTACTGCTTATACGACTGAACCTCTTAATTGTAATTGCGTTTCATATACTCTTCAAACTTACCAATAAGCTCTTACTATCTGCCTCTAATAATAGTTGTTTAAGCTATTGGTCTATTTATAAATTAGGCAACAGTTTATGTTTAGCTGTTCGTGGCACTGAACTTCGTTTAAGCATCCTTATTTTATACGTGTTCAAAACTTAACTTTTCATGGATAGTGTTCCTAATATTTTTCCCCTTTCTTTTTATTCCAACCCCCTTACAAACTTTACTACTTTTTTTTGATACTACTAAGGGGTAGTCTCACTTGGGCGCTGTTCCTAATACGCTGCCTCCAGAAATTCAGGGCTTACAAAAACTTTTATCTTTTTTAATAAAGCTTCCACATTTGAAGGTTCAACAATTTTCAAATATATTTAAATCCATGATGTTTTAATTACTCCAATTTAATTACTTAATTGAAGACTGTTGCAGGTGACTCCTCTAAATATTGCAAAGCATTTTAAAGTCATCTTTTTTTGTCTCGCTGTCCACCAAACAATCGTTAGATAATGCGACTATTCCAAAGGCGCGATATAATGAGACCCGTATCCTTCTTACATTTTAACGAACATTTACGTAATAAAAAGTACAACCTACTGCGTTTTTTTTTGTTCGGCGTAATATACGTGATTTTTTTTTTCTTCAAAGGGGACCATTTCTCTTGTATAATAACCCTTCGCACAATCCAGATTGCTAAAAATTTTTTTTGGTTTCAACTGAACTGGTGGAAAACCGTTCACTCGAGTCCCGATATTTTTCGCCTACGCAGCTGTCGTTCAGCTCTTGAAGCTTCACACATTTCTCGTGATTCCCACTAGTTCTCTTAGTATTTTCTCGAGTACAACCTGCTTACAAACTAAAGACAATTGCCTTAACTAACTTTAAAGTAATAAAGATCTTAAACCTTTTCGATACCATCAAAATCAAACACTACGCAAAATAATTTATTTATTTTTATAAGCTTAATTCAGCCATTCATATATTTTCTGATTCGTTACTATGGTAAATCTTATAAGTAAACTCTTCTTAATAGTACAGTATAACTTCTGATAATTTGTGATCTACGACTTTCGTTTGTACGGCTCTATCCTTCCTGGTTGGATATTAGCTTTGCTATACTTATTGAGTAATGCAAAGTACAAAGCTCATATATTTTATTAGATACTAATAAGCTGATATATAAAGATCAAGGAAGCAGTTCACTAAGCTCATGGACTAAGATACGGACAAAGGCACACAAAAAGGGGCCTTTCAAACAAAAAAAGAACCCACCATGATGCCGAGTTATATAAATAACTTTCATTGTTTTAAGATTTCTAATTTCCGAAAATCAACTCAAACCTTAATTAATTGCAATTAAATCGTGCGTCAAATTTAGATTCCAGTTCCCTAAATGTAAACTGCGTTATGCGATGTCACACGAATAGGTTGTGATTTGGTTATTACTTCCATAACTACGAGTCCTCTAGCTTAAAGCTTGACACTAGTACTTTTATAATTATTACTAACTTTACCTTATACATAGTTTAAACTCTTCTCTTGAAACTTAGTGCACCAAATAGCCCATTTAAAATTTTATGAACATAAGTAGGAAACCTTAGTCCTCTTTTATATAGAATTAAGATTACACGTCGCTTCCCCTTACTAGAAGTGGCATTAATCACAAAACAATAGCTGCCCCTCTCTGTGATCTTCATGAGCTTTGTACCAATTCTATACAATTCATATTCTTGTAGAACTCAGTTACTTCACGATCTATCTTTAAAAATTTTTTACACTTATTTGTAGCTAAAAGAAAGCTAATATATATCAGTCGACCTTCTCCTGACTGCGACTATTTCTGAATCGTATTCATAATATCTTGTTTCTTTCAAAAAAAAAATCTACCAGGTCATTCAAGGCTGCATCTTGTTTTTCAAAGACTCTGCATTTATTTTATTTTAATTTTATTTTTCGCAGAAGTGTTTAAAAATTAAGTTAGCCTAAAGATTAAATTTTAAAGCCTATAAGTGTAATAATTAGGCCAAAAGAAACGGTTTGTTTAGTCGCTTTACTGAAAGAACTTATCCTTATAGACTAACAATTTAAAAATATATTTTAAAAAAATAAAGTTAATCATTATTAAATAAAAATATAATAAGTAATAATTATAGGAATAGTATATGTGTGTTTAGTCATTACTACTTCCTCAAACATTCCATTATTGTCTTTTCTGCCTTTTTGTTAATAGTAATCCTCTTGTTAAAGAACGATAACTGGTGAAAACATGTAGCATCCAGTCTTTACTGGTTGACCAATATCCAATTAGAATTCACCATTATAAAAACTTAGGTTGTACACGTCCGCTTAACTTTCTAAAGGCTTTGAATTCTATAGTTTTATTGGTTATTTTTTTAAAATTTTTTTTAAATGTTTTCTTAGTGCAATTCACATGTGAACTTTAAAAATAGATTTTTTAAACCTGCAAGGTAGATAATCATTTTCGTAATATTTTTCTGTTAAATACTTTTGAATACAAGCAGTGGAGGTTAAATGCTACGTTTTCACCAGTTGTAGTTCATTTAGAACCGAATCCGTATAATTCTTAAAAAAAAAATTAATAATGGTACCAATAAAAAGGCATAAAAAAGCTATATAGGAATGTTCCAGGAATTAGTAATGGTTAAACATATATATTATTTCTAAAATTATTGTGAAGTATTGTGTCCCAGTGCATTTAATCATTTTTAAACAATTTGCTAGAAACAGTAGGTATCTTTCACTTTCTTGTGCCAGTGTAGAAAAAACACGCTACGTCTTAAAACTTTTAATTAGAATGCACCAATTGAAAAATAATATATATAAAAAAAGGCGTTTTCACTAATATATGTTAGCGGTGCTCAAATGTACCCGAGTGTTTGTGATGAAACTTAGGACCTGCCTCAATTTTAGGATATAAATAGCTTCTGCGAAGGATCGTAAGATATCTTTCTTTTTGTTTGCATTGAAGTTTCTCGAGCGGGGGTTAGATTTTAATGTGGTAGGTTGATTCAGTGCATGTTCGTTTGTATAATTGGCGAGCAATGCAATAAAACTGTTAATAACTCAAATCAAAATACGGTATTAAGTAACAGAACGCAATTCAAAAAACATTTGTTTTTATTGTGAGAAACTTACGCTTTATATTCACAAAAAAGATACGATTATTAAGATATTTAAATTCTCTTTCTGTTAAAAACCTTTAAGTTAACCAACCGGTCTCCATCATTAATGCCGTTGAAATATTCTCGCGATTATTGTTGCAATAAGGTGGGTTGGTTAAACTTGACCACATCTAAAAAAGCTAATAGGAAAAAGACAAGAACCAAAAAAAGGGGCTATCATGCTTATTGTAGCTATTAAGAAAATATAAACATTTTACAAAAAATACTGGTTAAGGGGATCTAATTTGTTTACATTAATGTTTAAAATACTACAAAGTCGTTAACTGCCATGTTTATATATATTATTGTCTGCTTCAATTATATGAAAATTATTTTCATTATACCAAATATTTTTGTTGTGATTAGTTAATTTATATCCTTAATAGTTTTTTTGGGTGTCCTGTTACTAGGTTAGACTATTTGTATGTATAAGTTTTGTAGATGAGTTCTATCATTATTTAAAAAAAAAAATTCGCTATAAATGTAATACTTAAGAGAAGAGCTCTACTCTTAAAATATCTATATACCATTTCTCTCTATTATAAGATTTGAAACACTAGCTTTTAAAGTAAAAATAATATGGCGTTCTGTTGGAGCTAAATTACTACATTAATAAACCGGCATCAACGATAGAGACTGGGCGGTTTAATATAAAGATTAAAAAAAGGGGAATCATTATAAGAATCATGAATTTAAGCTTAGTATATACATTGTGTAAGCTTCTTATATTAAAGCAGTTAGTTCTTGGAAATGCACACCGTTACTTTTCTTTTTTTTTTTTGTTTTCTTTGGTTTTACGTTGTAAGTTTATGTAACGGCCCTTGAACAGATAAGCTGCTAAAACATCCCTAATACAAGCATATATAGCTCAGTATTATTATTTTTGTACTAAAAAAATTTCAAGGACATTTTCGACAAACTTCAATGGAATCAGGCTCCTAACCCTAATATAATTGCTAGTAAGCTTATAAAAATCTTTTCTACAAAACGGGTGCTTATTTAATGAAGTTAATTATAACTCAGAATTTCTTTCTACTTTCTCGTTCTCTAATTGATTAAATAGATTACAAAGATATAGTCTCATACTTCTTTTCCATTTTACTCACAATATTTAATATCTATTAATGATATATATATAAATGTACTTACTGGAGGTAGTGAAAACCATCCACTTCTAATTAAAATTTTCAAGTGGTGAAATAACGGTAATAATAAAGTTTTTATAGTCGATCGTATAATGAGTTTCCTTAAATTTTACAAATCTTTTAAATTACTTGAGACATAATTATTCCTCGCAAAATGTAAATGTTACTTCTCCGATAAAAGACAGAGGCAAGGTCCACCTGTTGCTAAATTCAAACAATTCTTTAAAAATTTGTTAGGGCTTAGTTTTCACACTTGTAAGATATTGAGCGCAATAACGTGTATTTAAAAACTTTTCAACGCTAAGAATTATATATGTATATGTAATTTGTTGAACTATTTCTGTTCGCTACTCTTCACCAGGGCTAAAACAGGAAAAGAAACAAAAACTTGCGTTTTACATGTGCTCTTCACATATTCTCGATATTTATTGAGACCACTAGTCTTAACTTGCCGGTAGCTGAAATTTGTTAATAGCTTTATTGTGGAATGAAATAATAAAAAATGTACATCTTTAAGCCAATTAACTAATTTATTATTTAATTTATTTATTAAAAATAACTTCTTGGTGCCCGATCGATTAATAAAACTTCGAATACTGAGCTCTCAACCAGGAGTGATCAGACTTATTACAAAGTAGCTTTCAATCAGTCTCATTATTTTCTTGTCATTAATAAAAATAAATTAGCTCTTACGCTAGTCACGTGGGCAGTGATAACGTGACCCGTCCCATGGCTCGAAAGCAAGTTCTCTCACCTGCAAACGATTAGTATGCTAGACTACCCTGCCGCAACTGGCATTGAAGACGACACGTAAAAGGTCCAGTTGCAGGTCCCGGTGAAGAGCTCCACTCGCACAAACCTCGACCCGTTTGTCATCACGAGCAGCAGTTTTTTCTGTCGCACTTGAAATGCTGATCTATTACACTGGGGTCGTAGGCCCAAGCACCTGATGCGTACGCCATTATCGGCTGGATTTAAGACATACAATTTGCCGTTTGTTTCGCAGAGAAAGCTTGCTCTTAGTGCATAATAAAGGGTTAGAGCCTTAGTTGCTATCTTGACCTTCATCACTAGATAGTCCACGTGCAGCTGCCAAGAGAGTTTGTGGTCAATGAAGACCCCCAAGTATTTCGGTTGAGAACAATATGGAATTTTCACGCCATCAAAAGTTAAGGCTTCGCTCACAAGGGGATGCGTTTTTTAGTAATTAAAAGCGCTTTGCCCTTTATCGCATTTAGAGAAACCTTCCAAATACGGCACAGTCAGTAAGGGTGTCAAGATAGCGCTGTCGATGCTTGCATAATAAGGCGGGAGGCTTCGACGATGAGTAAGCTGCCGTATCTTCGGCGTACAGAGCGAATCGCGTCTGTGGACTTAATGGCTAGAGCATGTCGCTTATATATATTGCAAATAAGAGGGGAAAGAACGGGCCCTTGAAGAACCCTTGCTGTCAGAGATTCGAAGCGGCGACTGTGTACCTCCCACGCGCACGCTGAAGACGTGGTCATTTATATATGACAAGCATGTTGTGAAGACCATGAGGAACGGATTGAGCTCAGTTTGTGCAGCAGGCCTTCGTTCCAAACTTGATAAAATGCCTTTTCAACATTAAGGAAGACAGCGCCTGCTATCTCTTAAAGTTAAAAGCACGAGTGGTCCATTCAGTTAAGCGGAGGAGCGGCTGGGTAGTTGAGTGCCCATGCCGAAATCCGAATTGGAATATTTCGTCAACGACCTCACCCACTTTGCCGAGTGCTGACAGGGGACCGATGGGTTGGCACTTGCTAGTTGCTGATTCCAGTTTAAGTCAATCGATATAGTATGAAAAAATTGGCTGAATAAAATTTTCATTAGCTACCGCGTGTGTTAGAAAGGACGTGGTCAAGCAAGCTTAGACACTGTTGATGAACTTTTTTTTAGGCTCGACTTATCATAATTGTCTTCTTCATTTATTTTTGGTTGTTTCAATATCATAACAATTTACTAAAAAGAAATATAAGTGCATATTAAATGCTCTAACAATTACAAAATTTATATATTCAAGCTTTTACTTGCCGCTCACTGGAATTACTCATTTTCTTTAAAGATTTAAAGTTAACAACTTCTCACCCCATTTCACTTGCATAATTCCACTTGTACTTTATAAAAGTTTATATTTAAATCTATTTCAATGTTCCCTTATTTTGAGCGTAGATGTAAGGAAAGTTAAGGAGGTTTGATAACAAATTAAAACTATTAAAGGCTCAAGGGTTACAGAAGTTAAACAAATCTAACGAATTTTTTATTAGAAAAGTATATAAGGAGTAAGTTTTATAAGTTTGTAGCCACACCTTTTCTCTTAATTAAATATTTAAAACTTTTTTTAAAAAAATTGACAAAGAAAAATATTTTTTAAGAGTTAAAAAAATGTTGTACTGGTGAGTAACCTAAAAGATTGCTTATAGAAGAGAAAAATATCAGTTTAGAATACTTTAATAAGAGGGATTACAACTTAAATAAATACAAGCGCAAACATTGTACTTTGTGAAATCGTACCTAGTAATAATAAAAGAAGTAAGAGAAATGCAATTCACCTTCCTCTTTGTTTAGAAGTGTTTAGTATTAAAAGTTTTCCTTGAAAGCGAAAGTTATATATAAAGAAATCCAAGATTGACTCTCTACAAAGTCTTCATGGAAGGCATAGTGATACGTTTTAATTATTTTTTATTAAAATTGCAATAATATTAAATTATAGCAGTCTCCTTTTTCAATCTCCTCAACTTTAAGATCTTTAACCTAAAATTATTATTTTACTAATTATAAAAACCACAATAAAAATAGTATTTTTTGTATAATTTCTTTGCCGATTTATAAACCTTTATTCAGAGAGCATGTTTTTTTAATTTAGATAACCAAGTTATATGTAAGTGTTTCATTTAAGCATTTTTACTTTTGGTTATCGCAAAACGAATTCAATGGTGAACGGTTTCGCTTAACACGCGAGAATACCAAGAATTCGAAAAAGTTAAATAAGTGCAAGGACTCTCAGCTTTTAACTTTTTTTTTAAACTAAAGCTGATACTGCATGCAATATATATATATATAGATATTTAGCTCCTTTATAATTTTTTCATCGTTGTGTGCTTCGTTTTTCTATAATTCTATGCATTTTCAGGGCTAAGTTTAATCAAGTTTAAGTAGAAGTGAAAGTAAATCTTTTTATGGTAATTTTTTTTGGAGTACAGGTTTTTATAATTAGAACGACTTTACTTCAAAAAAGTGTGTTATATAACTCATTCTTCATCTATAAAAGATATTATTATCGTATAATATTGCATACTTGACCTCAAAGAGAGAGAGAACACAACCCTTTTGCAATTAAAGAAAAGCACGTAATGAATGTTCCTCAATAGAACTCCAGTTAAGAAAAACCCTGTAATAAATTTATAGGTTTTTCTTTGTCCAAAAAGTTGGGCAAAGTTAAATAAATACATCTTTAAAGCCTTTTTCTCTTAGTACTTTTGGCTGATTTAATTATCTATCTTTTAAAAATAAAATTTTATTAAATAATTTATATACGGAACCTCAAGCGAAGTTATCACATAAAATAAAAAGCATGTAGCACTAAAAGATCTTTATAAAAGTTTCTTAGTAAGTTATATACAACGCCTAATTCTATAAAATTTCAGAAAACAATCATTTTTATTATTCCTCAGCACGAAGTCTCTACTTCCCTTCGAAATCTCTATAGCTACTAAACTCTAACAGCAAACAGTTTTTTCCATTAAAAAAAATTTTCAATGCGAATAGTAATCTTTATTGGTAGAAAAGTGGCAGATTTAAAAATGTAATCGCCACGATTTGGCGTTTGACTAACGACAAAGATCATCATCTTGCCGTTTTCGAGGAGCCGCCCTGTAACAAGAAAACGTTTAATATCACACTTTTAAAAAAATGCAATAACAACTTTAATATATTATCCACTCTGAGTATCATCTCCGCAGCTTCGGAGGCGGAGAGGAGCATATGCAATTTTGATTTAAATGATTCTAAAATTCCGAGCTTTTGCATATCGCACACTGAGCCGCTTGTCATATCTTCAAGCAAAAGAAAATGACAAAAAAAATAGAAAACTTTCTAAATTTCTTTAGTAAAAATTTACTAAGCCCAAAAGTTTTGTTTCCTTGCACGTGAGCTGCGCGAAGTTGCGAGATTAACTCGGTACCGTCATATCCGCCATTATCAGCAATAATTGCAGGAAGCTGGATATAAAAAATTTTATTTATATATAAAATATACGACGGCCAAAAATTTGAACTGAAAAAAGTTTCATAAATATTATTGACAAAAAAAATTAAGGAAAACCTGCCGCAACGCGCGGGAAAACGCTTCAATAGCAAAAGACTCCTTTCCGCTGGAAGCAGCCGCCAGCTGGTCAACTGACGTGCTCATCACCATCTCACTGCAGCCACCCCCGTAAACGACACGTGGATCAACAGTGACCTAGTCAATCAAAGGCAAGGATATATTTGTCATTGTTTCTTACTACAAACCAACGCTTATACTTTTATAATAATAATAATAATAATAATAATAATAATAATAATAATAATAATAATAATAATAATAATAATAATAATAATAATAATAATAATAATAATAATAATAATAATAATAATAATAATAATGACTTGTGAGAGGACACAAAGAGCGTCGTGAAGAGAACGCTCAGCCTCATCTAAAATCTGTTTGGTAGCTCCACGGATAACAATAGTACAGGCGGCTCCTAATTGGACGCCAGAAAAATGAATAAAACTGTCTTCGCCAATCATTATTTCTTCAATCAGATCGCACGTGCCCAGCTTGACGGCTACATTAATTTTTATTATAATTAATAATATTATTATATTATAACTATATAATAACATTCAGGGTGATCAAAAGTTGAGCAAATTTCACCGCCCGTAACTAACGCCAGTCTTTCAATCCCTGCAATATAATAGAAAAAGACGGTGAAAAGTAGTAATAAAGCGTGCAAGTGATAATAATATGGACGATACAAATAATAAATTCTGTGTTAAAATATACCTTCAAAGTCCGCGTGCTCGATGGCCATACAGCCCGCCTCAGCAAAAAGTTGTTCGGGAAAATTATAGATTAACTGAAGCAAAAAAAAAGTTACTTATTATTTTATTTTTTGTTACGATTAAAATTATATATTCAATAATAATAAATATTATTATTAAATATGTGTATATTTATTTTGAAAGTTTATAACAATTATTATTTAATCCCTACAAAAAGAACTATTTTCTTTTATTATATATTAAACGTAAAGAAAACAGTAAAAAAAAAAAAATAAGCTATAATAAAGTAAAAATAAGAACATTCAATATATATTTAAAAATCTTATAATAATGGTATAAATAACAAATAAAAAATAAAAAAAAATGCGCCAACAACCGTTTACCATGTTTAATAAACTGACCAATCAAAGTAAGAATACCTGACGATTAATAAAACAGTTAATGCCGTGCTTGAGGATTTTGTTTACTTTATTTTTCATGCGGAGCTTTTCAATAATAATAATAATAATAATAATAATAATAATAATAATAATAATAATAATAATAATAATAATAATAATAATAATAATAATAATAATAATAATAATAATAATATAAAAACTTTTTCCGCTGCTTCTATTTCGGCTACTTTTGCAGTAGAATCCACTTGAACTTTACTACCAAAAACCTTAAAAATGATAATAGTAAACTAAACAATAATAGAAAAATTATTAATAATAATAAATAAAAAATAATAATAAACAGTAATTTTTAAAATAATAGAAAAAAAATGAAAGAATAATGATAATAGTAAATTTTAAAATAATAATAATAAAAATATAATATAATAGTAAATTTCATAATCTCATAAATATATATAAATAATAATTATTAAAAGAAGAAATAATATTAATAGTGAATTTTTCAATAGTTATAAAAATAAGAAATAATACAATTCCAATAAAAATTAATAATAATAAATAATGGTAGAAATATAAAACTAATAAGTAAAAGTATTACTAATAACTCACTAATAATAAAAAATTGAAATGGATATATAAATTTTAATAATAATAAAAACTAAAAGTATATAAGAATGTTATTTTTCTATAAATATTATTTTCCATAATAATAATAAGTAAAGAAATATAAAAATCGCTGCATTCTAATAATAATAAATAAAAAAAAGGATATTCTTTTCCTTAGTAATAATAAGTAAACGTATATTACCGATATATTATCATTATTATGATAACCTCTTAATAATTTTATAAATATTAAAGTTATATAAGAAAACTTTTTATAAAAATAATAAGGTTTAAAAAAGTAAGAAAAATAAATATCATACTAATAAAATTATTTATTATTATTATATACATATATAAAACTTTTTATAATAATAATAAAGAAAAATTTCAAGTAAAAAAATTATTACAATACTAACAAAAAAAGGTTTTGTTGTAATTATTAGAAATATTTTTATTTATTATTTCGTGCATTTCTATTTTTAGAAATAAAAATAAAACATTTTACTATAATAATAATTAAAAAAATTTTTAAAAGAAAAAAAATAATTAACAAAACTAATAATAATTATTATTATTATTTTAAAAATATATAATATTATTTCGTGCATATCTAATTTTTTATATATAAATATAATACTTTTTATAATAGTAATAATAATAAATAAACACTACTAAAAATAATAATAATTATTATTACTAAAAATACTTTTATTTTATACATAATAATTCTTTTATACTAATAAATAAAAATTTTATAAAAAAAAAAAGTAATAAAATATTTATATTATAATACATTATAGATTTTTAAAAATGTTTATATTATTACTTTAAGCGAAGCTATTCTATATATATATATATATAAAAATAAAACTTTTTACAAAATAAATAAATATTTTATTAAAGTAACCAAAAATTATTAACAATTAGAATAAAATTAATATTATTACATGTTTATAAATATACTGCCATCATTCCGTGCATTTCTTTACTTTTTTATTAAAAAATTAAAACTTTTTTATATGAAATAACAAATAAAAGTTTTAGAAAAAAATATATACTTTTCATAAAACTAATAACAAATTTTTTTAAGTAAAAATAAAACTATTAGTAATAAGAAGAAGAAGAAAAAACTTTTATTTTATCGGTGTCCATGGCAGTATTAGCAATGAGAATTCGAGCATTTTCAACGCGTTTTGGTTGGTTCACGCCAATTTTTTTCTCCAATATGAAACCTTAAAAAGTTTTCGAAAAAAGTTTTAATATAAAAATATAATTTTTAATTAGTATAATAAATTTTAAATGTAAAGAAATTATATAAATTATTATTATTACCCAAAAGTTTGCGAGAAAGTTTCTAAAAATATATATTTTTTATTCTTAAAATAACTTTTAAATACAAAAAAGTTAAGAAAATATTATTTTTACTTATAAGTTTATGATAAAACTTCGATATAAAATTTTTTTTTTATAGCAATAAATTTCAAACATTAAATTTTAATAAATATTTCTTTTACGTATAAGTTTTCAAAAATTTTAATATATAAAAATATATTTTTTCTATTAAAGATATTTCAAAATATTATTTTTACTTTAAAGTTTTCAAAAAGAAGTTTTTAGAAATAAAAATATTACTTTTCACAATTTATAATAAATATTAAACATAAAAAAGTTTTTTTTACTTAAAAAACCTCTTAATATAAAAATAATATTTAAATATTTTTACTTCAAAGTGTTCAAAAACTTTTATAAGTATATTATTTTTTACTATCAACTTCTAATAAACCTTTCAGAAACAGCAAAAAAGTAAAATAATTTATTTTTATTATAAGTATTATTAAGTTTAATATTATTTTTACTATTTAAAAACTTTAATTTTTTTTATAAATACTTGTTAAACTGAGTTACTTATCACTATATTTATTATAGAACTTATTTATAAAAGTTAACTACTACTAATTATTATTATATTTTAAATATAAACTTTTTTCTTTATATATATTTTGCCTTCATCTAAGAAGGAATCCCTTAAAGTTCCTCCACTTTTCTTTATAATATGAATGGAGTCGATATTAGTAGAACCTGAACAAAAAAGGTTTATGAAAAAAATTAATAAATAAAGTTTTTATAAAAATAGTATATAAAAAATAATAATAAGTTTTTATATATAAATAATATATAATAAAAATAAATTATAAAAGTTAAAGGTTTACTAAAATAAAAATAAAGTAAAATTTTTTATGTAAAAAAAGTTTTTAAAAAAATATTAATAAAATAATAATAAATATAAAATTACAAAGTTTTCAAGTAAAGGATATTTTATAAAAAAATAGTAATAAAGAAATTTTTTAACAGCAATAAGAAAGATAATAGATAAGAAATAATATATAAAAATCTAATAATAATAAAATAATTCAAAGTCTTCATAAAGAAATTTATACAAAATTTAATAATAAAGAAAATTTTTAAAAAATAATAAAATAAAAAAAATAATGAATATATTAAAAAATATTAATAATGAATAATCTTAAATAATAAAATTATATACAAAAAATAATAATAATAATAAAGAAAGTTTTTTAATAGACAAAAAACAATATATTTTGAAACAATATATAATAGATAAGAAATAATATATATACTATTTATTAATAATAAATATTTTTAAACAAAAAAATTCAAAGCCGTCATTTTAGCATATTTTATGAAAACAATAAAATAGAGAAAATTTTTAAAAATAAAAAAAAAAAATAAGAAGTAATATATAGACATAGAAGTTAATAATAACTATTATTAAAAAATATAATAATGATAATAAAGTTATACAAGGTTTTTATGAAAAAAAATTTAATACAAAACATAATAATAATGAAGTTGTTAATAAAAATATTATATTTAAATATTTTAAATAATCTAATAATAATTATAAAAATGCGAAGAATCATAAAAGAAAATTTATTATAAAAATAATAATAAAGAAAACTTTTAAACAATAAAAAAAATAAAACATCAGAAATAATAAATAATAAATAATTTTAAACTATATAATAATAAATAAAAAATATTTTTTATACAAAAATAAATTATAAAGAAAACTTATAAAAAATATTAATAAACAATTTTATAAATAAATAATATTCTTTTATACAGAAAATAATTATAAAGAAAAGTTTTTTAAAAAATATTAGTATTTATAAATTATATAATAATAATAAAAATTCAAAGTCTCCGTAAAAAAAATATTTTTATACAAAAAATAAATAATAATAAAATTTTCTTACAAAAATATAAAAAAAACAAATTATAAAAATAATAATAAATAAAATTTATAATTGATAAAAATTATAAACAAAATTTAAATAAATATAAATATCAAAAATTATAATTAAAATAATAAAAATAATAAATTCATAAATAAAAAAAATTTGAATAAATATTAAAAAATATAAAAGTCTTTTTAAAAAAAAATAAAGTTATAAATAAAATATGCATTTTAAGAAATATAATAATAATTACTAAAATTTATATATAAAAATTTAAATAAAATTTTAAAAATAAATTAAAAAGTTTAATCAAAAATACAATAATGAATGAAAAATAAAAAAAATAAAATTATAAAAATAAAAACCAAAATCTTATACCTAAATTGGAATAATAAATTAGGAAATTAAAAAAAAAATTCTCAAAAAATTATAAGAAAAAATAAAAATAATAGTTTATAATAAAAATAATAATTTAAACAAAATATTATAAAATAACATTAAAAATTAAAATAAATATATAAAAAATAATCATAAATTTTAAAAAACTTCTAAATAAATTTATAAAAAATTAAATCAAATATAATAAAATTATAAATAATAATTCAATTAAAAATAACAAAAATATATATATTAAAAAAATTAGATATAATAAAAAAAAATTAACACAAAAGTAAAGAAAAATTAACAATAAAAAAAATTCAGTTATAAATTTACACAATATTGAAAAATTGAAAACAAAATTAACAAAATTAAAAAGAAAAAATATTAAAAACTTTATAAAAAATTTATATTTAATAATTTAAAAAAAAAAATAAAAATAAGAAAAATTATTAAAAACAAAAAAAGAAAACCTTTTAAACGCAAAACCGCCTCAACGACGAGCGCTGCAAAATAGTCTTTCTCCTGTTGTATTATTTTCGAGCTCAACGTAGTTTTCGCGATGTTGAGCAGGTCCTGCTTAAAAAGTTCGGGAATAGAACTGTGATCCCGGCCTTGAGAAAAGAAGAGTTATATATAATATAGATAAAAATAAAAAGAAGTATATAAATTATGTGAAAAAGTTAATAAAAATACAAATATAAAAAGTTAAAAAAGTTAATGTCAAGTAAAATTTATATAAAACTTAATTACAAGATAATAAAAAGATTTATAAAAAAAAGTAAAACAGTTAAGTTACTAGTAAAATTTAAAAAATATGTATAAAATATATATAAAAAGCAAATAAAATATAATTAAACGTAAAATCATAAAAGTTGTATATAATAAAGACATAATAAATTTATATAAAAAGGAGAAAAGAATAATTGATGTTAATTTCTAAAAAATATATATGAAACTATAAAAAATTATTCGAGATTTCTTTTATATAGGAACAATTATTAATAAAATAATCAACTGTTATAGTAAAAAATGAAAAGTTATACAAAATAAATAAAACTATAATAAATTCAAAATATAATAAATTTAATATCAAAAAGGTTCAAAAAAATATTTCTAAAACACTATCCTACTAGAATCTAAAAAATAAATAAAAATATAATACAAAAAAAAAATTTCAAAAGCAAAAAAAATAATATAGAATATAAAAAAGTAAAAAAAAAAAAGTTATATTTACAAAAATTAATTTATAGTAAAACTTGAGTAAAAAAAATTTTAATATAGTGTTTAAAAGTGATAAGAAAAAAAAAATTAATAATAAGTATTTATAAAAGTAAAAAAATAAACTTAATTAATATAAAACTTAAGTAATAATATATAATAAAAAAAAGTATATTAGTTATGAACAAGCAAAAAAAACATAATCAAAAGTAAAATGTTAAAAAAAATTAAATGGATGAAATAAACTGAATAATAATAAAACAAACTTTAAAAGTTACTAATAAGCAAAAAAAGAAACATAACAACAATAAATTAATAAAAAATTAATAAAAATTTATAAAAGTAATTAAAAATAATTGAAAAAAATATAAAAATATACAAAATTTAAAGAAGAAATTGATTAAATCAAAAAAATTAAACATGAAAATTATTCGTACAAGTTCTTAAAAATAATAAAGAAAAGTAAAAAAAATTAAAAATAATTAAAATTTTAAAAATTTGAAGACTTAATATTGAAATTAAAACCAAAAAAATAAAAACTATACAAAAATTACTTATAGGAATGCTTATAAACAATAAAGAAAATTAAAAAAGTGAATAAAAGTAATACAAAATATATAGACATAAGGAAAAACTAAAAAATTAAAAATATCAACAGAAAAAATATTCATAAAAGTGTTTAAAAAAATTAAAAAAGTAAAAAGTAAATAAATAATAAAATAAAAACAAAAAAACTAAACAAAAATTATTTAGAAAAGTAAAAAAAATTATAGAAAATTCAAGAAAATTATAAATCAACAACTATAAAAAAAATTCATCATAGCGCTTAAAAATTGATAATAAAATAATAAAGGAAATAAAAAATAAACTGAAAATATTACTAAAATCCGTTAGAGTTTTCCTAGCGACGTCCGTAGCGGAGCGGAATCCAGAAATAATAGTTTGAGGATGCATTTTCGCATTAACTTAAAAATGTAAAATAATAATTATAATATTTAAAAAAGAATTCAAAAAAAATTATTTAAAATTTTATTTTGTATAATAATAAATATAGTATTAAACGAATTTATATATTCAAAGTAGAAACAAAAACGCATTTACGTGAATTTTTATATATATAAATTTATTTAATAAAAAATTAATTTACTAAATATATACAAAATAATAATATGATAAATATAAAATAAAATTCAAATGATTTCGTATTTTCTCTTTAATATAAAAATTAAAATTATAACAAAAATCACAAAATTTTAAAATAATAATTTATAATAATTTTTTTAAAAAAATTAAAATGCATTCACGTGAAAATTTTATAATAAAATAAATAATTTAAAAAAATGGAATCACAATTTATATATTATTAATAATATTAATAATATATAAAATAAAAAAAATAATGAATTTACTAACCAAAGTTATAAATAAAAAAAATAAAAATTTATTTACATAAAATTTTTCAAATAATATATAATATATTAAAATTGAAATACATTCAATCAAAAAACTAAAAAAAAATATAAAAAAATGAAATCACAAAATTTTAGAATAATAATTACATTAAAAAAAAATTATAAATTTTTATATATAAGGATATTAAATTGAACAGAAGAGTATCATATTTATAATAAAAATTCATAAAAAATATAGAAATAATAAACAAAATAATAATATATAATAAATAATATTTAATGCATAATAAATAAATATAATTAAAAACCCCTTGAATAATATAAAACAGTAAATATATATTATGAAAGAAAGAAAAATGATAATAGTTATACAATAAAAATATAAATTAAAAAAAAATCATATAAATTCAAGTAATATGATGAAAAGTATAAAACTGTAAAAAAAGAAAATTACAAAATTTTAAAAATAAAAAAAATCTTAATTAAAAATTATATCAAAATAATATATGTATTCCCTTATAATAATTATAATAAAATATAAAATCGAAAAAAAATTAGATTTCTAATAAATTATCTAATTAAAAATATAGATTCTAAAATATTAAGATCACAAAATTTTAAAATATTATAAATATAAGATAAATTAAAAAAAATTAACTTTTAAATTTTTACAACAAAATGTAATTTAAAAATAAAATCACTAAATTTAGAAAAACTTATATAATAGATAAATATAATAAATTAAAGTTATCCCCTTAAAATATTATAGCAATACTAATAAAATTTAGGTTCACTTAAAATTTTAATAATAATATGAAATAAAAGTAAAATTAGAATTACAAATAATTAAAAAAAAGATTTGATAAAAATTGCGTTCACTTAAAGTTTTTATAATAAAATATATATAAAAAAATAATTCGAATGCAGTCACTTAAATTTTACATTTAAAAAATTTAATTAAATAAAATGGAGTCAACATATATATAATTAAAAAAGTGAGATCAATATAAAGTTTTTTAAATAAATATAGTTAAAAAAAATAGATTCACAAAAAATTCGTAATATAATAATTGTTAAAATAAAAAATTAAATGTACATTGATTTAATTATTATGATAAACTAAAATTTACAAAAAAATTTATAATATATTTAAAGAAATTATATAAATATTTAAAAAATTCTTATATTTCTATAATCAATTATAAAAATAAAGATCACCGAGTTTTTCTGCTTCTTTTAATAATTCTGAAGCCAAAACCACTACGCTAGTAGTGCCGTCTCCAACTTCATCATCCTGAACTTTTGAAATGTCTATTTAAAATGATAATATAAATAATATAAAAAAAAAGGAAAAAGTTTAAAAAGATTCAAGATTTATGTAAATTTATTACCAACTAAAATTTTTGCAGCTGGATTATCCAAAGGGATTGATTTAAGAATAGTAGCCCTACAAAAAAATTGGATAGAAAAAATAAAAAACATAAATAATAATATAAAAGTTATAAAAAATATATATTTTTTTAATAACAATTGTTTAAAAATAATATCAAACCCGTCATTGGTAACTTTTACTTCACCTTTAGAACTCAAATCATTTTTTGATTGTAAAATTTTATCCTTAAAAAGATTAAAATAATTTATATAAAAATAAACCTATAAATAGATAAAAATTATTACCATCCCTTTCGGTCCTAAAGTAGTTTTAATCAAGTCTCCGATAGCAATTGCTCCGACAAAAGATGAAAGACGAGCCTCTTCTCCCCGCTCAGAAGTTGCTTGATCGTTGAAGATATTAATCGTTTGCAAGTTGTTCTGAAATTAAAATTGAAAATATAATACCAAATATATATTTATATATAAACTATCAATAATTATAAACTTTCGAAAACAGTTTCTTAATAATAAACTATTATTCTTAAAAAAAATTACCATAACTCTAATAATAAGAAAACGAGCGGCTTGCTATGCTAAAAACTGCAAAGTCTGCAGAAAGACTTTAAAAACACGTGCGATGCACAATCCCTGACTTTCGCGCGGATAAACTTTTTTGACTATCTTTTTAGTTCCTGAACAGCTCTAGAAAATTTGTTGTATTCATTTAAGTTTCTGATTATCAATTACTTCTTCTACTACTTTTTTATAATTCTAGTTGCTTATTATAAAGTTAGAATAAATCACGATTTTTAAAAGTAGAAAAGTAGTAAGACTGTTTGTTAACTTTCTCGTAATATATTTCACTATGCTACTACTTTCTATACTGCAAATTCTTGCTGCACGCTAATAATAAAGTTAGAATTTTTTTTTATTGTCTCTGAGTATACATTACTTTTGCTCCTACTTTTTTTATCCCAAATTTTTTTTGTTTATTATAATAATATATTATAAAGCTACAATAAATCACAAATTCAGAAATAGATTAGTAGTAAGATATTTTGTTAACCTTCATGAAATAATTTCTCTGCTACTATGTTACATACGCTTGCCGCACACTAATTTAATATGATTATGTTTTTTGCTTTTATTAACTTCCTGATTGTGAATTAATTTTTTATTTTAAATCCTGTATATTATAATATTTTTATAAAGTTATGACAACTCACAAATTAATTATTGAGGCATAAATGTAAAAAAATTGAAATAATTTTATTGTTTGTTAATTATATGTTATATATTACTTTTGCTACTACTTTCAAATTGTATATTTTTATGGTGTACATTAGTATTAATAAAATAATTAACCAAAAACAATAAGGGCTAACTTTAATTTATTTATTTTTTTAAATTGAAATATTCTTTTACTTAAGGATAATAAAATTAAATTTATTTCTCGTTTTTTTGAAACAACTTTTTTAAATAAAATGCTTTAAACGCTGGTTTGTTGCTTTTTAAAGATTGAGTTTTTATTGTATAACTAAAGAATATAGATTTAATTTTATGGCTTTTGAAATTTTCTTAGCTTCACTTAAATATGCTTTCTGTTTTATAAATCTAATTAAAGACGTTAGTTAACTAGGGTTTTTTGTGCTTATTTTATAAAAGCGGCCATGTTTATTTCCAAGAGGCAGTCACTTTCTTTTAATCCTTTTAAATTCTCATTGTTTTTATAACGGTGTAAGAAAATTATATTAGGCCAATGATAACTATGACTCCTTAATTTCTTCTTTTTTTAAAAATAGAGTTTATACAAATAAAAAAATATATTGTTTGAAGAAGGAGGGAGGCAAGAGGATAGTTACGAAAAGATTAAAATGCTTATTAGCGTATTTCTGTTGTACAAATTTAAAAAAGGCATTGAAGCACAAATTATGTAACTATACTATCCTTATAATTTTTTTTATTGAAATTAAATTTTTAGTAAAAATCTGTTTTTATTTTTTTTTTTAACAAAGTTAACCTTTCAACGCTTTAGATGTTTAATATAATAAACAATTTTTTTATCTATAAAAATAAAATATTGAGATGGTTAACGATTTCGAAAGCTTCTTTTGCATTTTATTAAAATATTTATCACTATTAAACATTATAATTTACTCTATAAATTCTGGCATTTGTGGTGTTCGCTTTCACATGCGGTATAATTTAAACTTCAGCAATCAATAAAAGATATTACCGAGTTTGGCGCAGGGGCTTGCTTTAAAAATTACGCGCCATAACTCTTCCTACTATTCTTTTTAACGTGATGAAATCTTACTTTGAGGACGCGTCTTTGATACACGGGCTGCCAATGCGCGCTTACCTCTAAGAAGACTAACAACCGGAGTTCCACAAGGATCTCTTTTACCACCCCTACCTCTTTTTGCACTTTATCTACGCGACGTGACACAGCCAGACGGACCCCGCACGCGGATTGCCTTATATGCGGATGACATGGCGAGTTACTCCTCGTCATAGTCTCCTGGCTTATTACGCCAGCATCTAAAGTACTACCTAGTGACACTTGCCAGCTGGAGTCATCTTGAAAAATTACTACTAAAGCTACAAAGAGTAAAGCACTTTTTATCACAAAGAAGCGCACTACATCACTACCACCACTGGTCTTTGAAAATAAGGTAATTCCTTGGTGTCCTCAGACGAATTCCTGTATATCATTATTGACTATAAGCTCTCGAGGCGACCACACGTAAACTATATTGGCGGCGAAGGTCAAGTCGGCGGTTCAAAGTCGTTATTCTTTACTTTGTGTTCTTAGCAAACTCTCCTGCACAACAAACGACGCTTGTATTTGTTGTGCGTCTGGTCGATGATGACATATGCGTCTACTGCCTGGGCCTACGACTGAGACAAAACAAGCTGCTACGCCTTATGACGGGCGCGCTGTGGTTTGTTCTCAACGATGCCTTACATAAAGCCTTCCAGATTGAACCTATGGGTAGCTTTTTCTGACGCAATGCTATCACTACCTACGAACGGCTTCAGCCAGCACACCAATTGATTACTGACAAATGAGCTAAACTACAAAATTGGGTCTGTCCCGCTATCGCTGACGGCGGAATGGACTCTAAATATATAAAATGGATTATTAGTAGAATTATTTTTAGTACATATATATGAGCTCGTAAATTCTTTGTTTTCTTGTACGACAGGATCGAGCACCAGGATATACCATTAATTAAAAAAATAAAAATAAAAACTAAAGATATTCAACAAGTAGCTTCATTTGAAAGTAGAGCAGGCGGTTTGCAGCCCACCCCGGGGGCCAACGAAGAAGGTCGGTTCTTATCAGTTATTATTGTATGCCTATGACTTTCCTAGTCCTTGGTTGAGTTAACAACTTTTAATACTAGAGCTCTTAATTAGGAGTAATCGCATACATTTTCCATCATTTGCACCTTGCATGACCAGTTTCTCTAGCGTAGTCTCCGTGGTCAACCAGCACAGTACTAACCAGGCTCCTGATAATAATGAAAAAAATATTGCGTAGTAATAATTATTATAAAACTAGAAAATATAAAATTATCGGATAAGATAATATTAATTTAAAAAAAAAAAAATATTAAAAATATTCTAAGAAATAATATATTTTTATTCGAACTAAACAATATTACTTTATTCTTTATTAATAGAAACAAAGAATTACTATGAACACACCTAATTTTTTGAATCTGGTCGAATTCCTGTAATATTATGTCTTCTACTTGTTTACAAACCTTAATTTCTTGTAATTTAATTTAATTTTAGAATATATGGTATTTCAGAGAAATTCACTAATTTAATATCAAACTTTCTCAATTCTTCCACCCCATTACTAAGTCGAAATCTTTGGGTAGGAAGTGACCCACGATATGACTGCCTAACTTTTGTTTAACTCCCTTTATTTCCTCTCCTTGTGCAGTTAACTAAAATGTTTTAAAATGATTATCTTTAAGAGAGAGTAATGCATAAATTAAACACATTTTTTATTAGCTCTAAAATAAAATAAAAAATTCCTCTTTATTATTATTTCAAGTTTAAATGCAACAAATCATTTTTTTTTCAACTTTTTACCTGCCTTAAAGGTCAATTTTATATATAACTTTTTCTTTATTCTGTTTAGTTAACCAGAGAAACTTTCTTTGACTAATTGATTTTGTGTTCTGGTGCTTTGTATTTTTCAGTATTTTACTCTACTGAGGGGTAAATCTTGAATTGCATTCTGCTAAGACTTTCCTTGAAAAAAAGTAGAGATTTAACTTTGAACAACCTTTGAAAATCGAAACGGTAGCTTGTCAGAGCTTACGATAAAAGTACATAAAAGTGTAAATAAAAATCACGTCACTAAACTTGAAATTTCTTATTACATATTAGTACAAAAAACTAATTTACCTCAAACTTTTATACAAATAAAATCTTGATATTCCTTCTGATGTACTTTATAACTATTTTAGACATAACAGTTTTATAGATTTTGCGCGATTGTAAAACCTTGAGACTTATTCTATATTGCTTTCTTTCTAAAGAATTTAATAGATTATTAAGGCCGATTCGACTCAGCATTACTACTATATTTTTAAATAGCCTTCAAAGATGCTCACATCATAAGTTAGGCCTTTTGCTGCAAATTGGCCAAAAAAAAATTGAACAAAAGAATCCAAGTTAGAAGTAGATTATAAAAAACTACGAAACTTCGCTCTGCTAACGTTGAACCAAAAACTACAACAAAGAGAAGTATAATAAAAAAAAAAAAACGAATCGACTTGAAAAGAAGTCTTTGATAAGAAAAAGGGGAAGCTAACCATATTTAAGAAACTTTAAAAAATTTAGAATAAAAATTCTTAAAACAAATATATTCCAGTTGGCGACATTAAACTCTATTTTTATAACTACTGGATATATTACATCCTCAGCTAGATCTTAAGTTAAATCCTAAAAAAACTTTATAAATCTATAAGTAACCCAATAAATGCTTTTATAGATAAACTATTTTTACGATACTTTTTTCTGCACCAAAAAACTACAATACTTCTTTCTAGTTAGTTCCAAAAGAGATGTTACATTACAATATCATATAATATATTTTCTTAAAAGTAATAACCTATAAAATAAAAGCTTATTGATTCAATATTAGGCAATAAATATACCCCAAATTCGTCCAACTTAAAAAAAAAGGCCATCTTACTTTATAATTTCCTTGCAAACGAAACATTGCTGGGTTCAATAGACGCAAATATTTAAGTATCTAAAAGATACCCTCGTACCTTTGTTAAACTTAAATAATGCAACAAAGCCACATACATATAAAAAGAGATCGTATTGCTAATAAGTTAAAGAGTGAATCCCAAGTTTTTAAAAATGGATTAATAGTAAAAATAATTAAAAATCTATAGAGTTGAATAAAAGTTAAGCACTAGACGTTATATAACTAAAAATTTTAAATTTATAAAAAAGTATAGCGCTAACATAAAATAAAGAAAGAGGAGATTGATATGTACGGGAATGGAAAAGCTATATAATAAATAATCATAACTATAGAAAAAGTATGAAATAGTCCATAACAGTTTCAGAAAATTATCACTGAGAGTTAACTGAATAACAAAATTTAAACTTAATAGTAAAAAATCAGAATAGCGCTATTATAAAATAAAGGACAAGTACAGAATAAAGTAAATAAATAATTAAAATCAAAGTATAAAAAAAATCAAATAGTATAATTTTAATTTTTATTGTTTACATTAAATTTACGCAAGGAATCACAACAATAACAAAACCACAAACTGGACACTTATGAGCTATATCCATCAAACTATCAATAACAAAAGGAACAAAACAACAAAACCAGAATCCTGAAAGAAAAGTAATTCCGCAAGCTAACCAAGGAGGCCATCCAGACTGATACTCTACCGTAGTAGTAACAATTCTACAACAATGGGGACACGTAATTTTAGCAGGGTTCTTCGTAAGAAAGTCGGAAGAAATCGGGACTTCCTGATCAATTTTTTTAATTGTTGATGAAGAATAAGTTTGAATTATGGATGCCCCAACTTTATAACTTGAATTAGTGTCTGACGAGTCTTCTAACTGGTTCGCTGTCATTAACTAATATATGTATGAACCTATGCCAAAATAGAAGATTACTAATACTTTAGCTTAACAAAATTATAATATAAGTAGAGGGGATGATGTAGTTTTTATAACCAAAAAAGTTTTTTAAAAAGTACACATGGGTATTCACGTAAGTTAGTATTCTCCACTTAATAGTAAGTGATATATAAGGTCATCAAAATAACTAAGGTGTTTTACAAATAATGAAAAAGATTAAAAGTTAATGTTCATTAATATAATAATTAAAAGCTAACCTACATTGAAAAGATAAATTCATAAAAACTTAAAATCTAATTTAAAAACTTAAAAAAGCCCAAAACCGCACGACGTGACAAGTAAACGTAAAGCTAAATTAAAATTTGAGAAAAATAGAATTTACCAAAAAATTATTATGGGTATATAAGGAAAAAAGGGATGTTTTATAATATTATAAAGGATATACCCGCTCAAAAAGTGCCCAGTGATCCTTGCTTAGCAGTTAACCATTATGCAAAAAGTTTAAGTTCAATTTAATATAACTAGAAAAATTAAGCCACGCAAGTTAATTTTTTATTGGGTCAACGAATAACGCATCAATTTTAAAATATTATTCTTAAAATAATTCCCAAAGCTTATCAAAGCTGCACTTCTTATAAACTTCATACTTACAACCGAATAACGTATATATTGACTCTCAGATAAATAATTTAGCTGATATCTAAATTTTTTTTAAAATCAAGAACTTGATGGCATTATTACTTTGAAAGAAACTATTAGGCGTTGATGAAAATTTAGTTTTTTACCTTAAACGAAAATAGGAATTGCAGCTCTATACACCACTCGCTGAGAAAACATGAAAATTTTTTGCTTCCTCGAGGATATGATAAAAAGTATTTTTTAGCGCACCGCCCTGCAGAGTAAAGCAAAATATACTTAAAGTTTGGTAATTTATACGGCTTTCACACTTATGATAATAAGAATTAAAAGAAAACACTAGGGTTTACGTCTTCTAAACTTCCTTTTAATAGCTTATAAAGAGTACTTTGTCTAATTAAATTTTGAAATATAGCACATACTTAGCAATTTTTGTTTTTACAAAGGTTTTAATAAAAAAAGTTAGTTTAGATGAGATTTTGGTGTTTTTTTATTGGCTTAAAAATACAACCTTAGACTAAGGCGTATAGTTAAGATTTGGGCACTTTTGAGGAAGAAGCTGATTTTTAATATAAATAACTATATTTTTTTTTAAAAAAAAGGATATTTTTATTAAATATATAAATATCTTTGTGTTGAATAGTAGTAGAATTATAGGAATATTCCGGCGCGCAACCTCTATAAAACTGCTTAAACGTTTGACTAATTACATCTACATTTAGCAAGGCTGTTACCAAACTTTTGCCACAATAACGCTTAATTAAAAAATTGCATTATTTAGTTTACACTTTACAGAGTTGACCTCAGTAATTTTTATTTGAAGGTCAGATAACGATTTTTTAAAAATAAACTAGTCTGCAAAGTGAGGTTTAACATTTTTATCACGTAAAAGTTATCTCAAAAAAATACCAAAGTTTTTATTATTAATTTACGTTTATCTTTAAAAATCTTGTGATATTAATAATTATAAATTTTCCTTTTCAATAATCAAAACATTAACAAACTTTTTGCAACAAGTTCCTTTGCCTTATGAAGGCTTTGCTTCTGATATAATAAACAGGGATTAATAACGATTTCCTGAAAAAAAAGCTACTTGTCTTAGTTTTAATAATAATTATGTATTTGATATGTATGTCGAAGTTCTAAATTGTAAAGGATTATCATACTATTACTTATTAATATTTTCTAAAGTACTTAACTTTCACTAAATATGCTACTACCATTCTATTATGTTTATCCAAACTTTTACATGTTTTATGCAGCAGGCAAGCCCACCTTATAAGAGTTTGGTGTAGACCAAACCCTACTCCAGGTGACCGAGAGGGCTTGCAGCTACTCTGCATTAGTTTTTATAAGTTTAAATCTTTGCACTTCCGCCTTAATAGTTTTCCATGTTCCAAACTTTCTTTATACCATTTAAAACTGGTATAACAGTTATTAAATACTTCTCCTTTTCTTGATTTTTCTTCTGCCATTACATATACTTTTACCTTTTTGTCTTTCTTATATATCCCTCTACAGAACATTAACTGTTTAATAAGTGAGTAAAAAAAAATTTTATAATTTCATTAGTAAATTTATCATTACATCAATCTTGTTTACTTTTCGGTGCTGTCGGATTAAAGAATTACAGCAGTTCAATACAATTTTGTATGTTTTTAATACTTTAATTTTATTTTTAAGTTTTAAAAAAGTTTTATATTTGCTAATAATAGGTAAGGATAAACATCTTGCGGGTTTGTCTGACGAAGTAAATTTTCTTACAATTCTTTAAATTAATAGTTTTTTATGTATAAGATTATCACTTTATGAATTTTTTTTAGAAAGCATTCTTAAATTACGAAGTATATACCTTTACCTTTTGTTGTTACACTTTTTATAAGAACACCCTTATTAAATTTTCTTCAGCGTTATTGACTCATTTTGTAGAATAATTATAATTTCAAAATTTATCAAGTTTTATAAAATAATACTTAAGTTTGCTGCATAGTTAAAATTTATTTTTTTATAAAGTATATCTATAATGTTACTTTTATAACTACAAACACAGAGATTAAAGAAGGCTCGTCTTTTTGCGCTTAGTATTACTGGTTTTTGTTTAGGTATGTATTACTTATTTGAAAGAAACTTCATGTTTAACTTTAATTTCAGCATTTATACTTTGCT
Organism: Zophobas morio; assembly: GCF_036711695.1. Lineage (NCBI taxonomy): Eukaryota > Metazoa > Arthropoda > Insecta > Coleoptera > Tenebrionidae > Zophobas > Zophobas morio. Next base: position 339,964 of record NW_026972173.1, on the reverse strand, counting down.
CAAATTTACAGCTTTTATAACTTTTTATTCGTTTCTTATAAACTTTTTACGAAAAAAAAAAATTTAAAAAGTCCTTTAAATTTTTAAAAAATTAATTTATAAATTTTTTTTAAAGAAAAGTGCTTTAGTTTAATCTTGCTTTAAATTTATATAAAAATCTTTTTGTACTTGTATATTTTCTTTAGCGAAGTTTTTTTATTTTTATTATACGGCTTATAATTATACACAATTACAAGTTAAATTATTCTATATTTTTAGTTATTTACTTGTATACGTTTCGAGCGTTAAAGCAAGAAACATTTTTGGAAATGGACGAGGAGACCTTTATGAAATTAAAAAAAGAAAGAGATCTTAAGCTACTTGAAGAAGGTCGAACCCGTTAGGATGTTTTTTTTCAAATTTTAGAAAAATCTTCAAAATATAAATTATGCATATTTCATTCTTACGACAATTTTAATTTCTATAATATAAATTTTTACAATGGTCTCTCTAAATAGCTATTATCAAAATTTTTCATAAGTTACCATAATAATCAGGCCGAAGTTAGTAGTAAAAAGATTTAACTACATCACAGATTTTGCATTGAAGTTCTTTTATATATAAGATAATATTAATAGTTATAATAACTGTAAATTTTTTAAAAAGTTGCTTTGCATAATTTTATGAAAGAAATTAGCAATTAAAAATTCGGATAACCTATTTTAGTTCCTCCTATTTTTCATGTATTTTTGTAGATTTAAATTTTTTTTCAAAAGGAAGAAGTCATCTAGAAATTTTCAACAAGTAGTGCTTGCCTTGCTGTAAAATAGATAATTGGTAGCGCGAAGTTATAAAATAATTAAAAAAAGGTAATTAAAAAAATCGTTTGATAAAATTGTTTTTCTTCCACGGTGAAATCTTCGCTTAATCTCTACCTGCTTAATCTAAGTTTACTACTAAAAGATTTAAGGTTGAGATAAGAACAGGCGAACACCACTTATAAAAAAAACTTGACAAGGAAAAAATGTTGGTGGCGTCACTTTTTCTTAAAGCGATTTTATTAATTACGCCTTATTAACTTTTAATAAGGCATAGTAATTAGTGCCATCTAAAAATATATAAAAGAGGAGCGGTAATAATGAAATAAATCGTAGAAAAGATTATAAAGAAAATCTATTTATAAAATTAAAAATAATTTATTCTTACGTTAAAACCTTAGTTAATCTTCATCTTAAACGAAATTTTCAATAAAAAAATTCTAGAAAAGAATAGAATATTGCCTCTTAAACAATTTTAACAAGAAAAAAAATGTTGGTGGCGCCAATTTTTATAATAGTGATTGTACTAGTTCATCCCATCAACTTTTATAAAGCTTTTATTATTATTTGAAGCGAAGTGTGAGGTGCACTGGCCTTTAGGAATTACATCCTTACTTATTCACTAAAATTTCTTGTGAAGTTTAAATTTAAATCTTATCATGTGTATAAAAAAATAAAAAACTGAAAGAATAACAGAGTTAAAGTGAATAATATATATAAGAATAAAATGTAAAGCAATTTACAAAACTAGATAAAGTAATGTAATTACAAAGTTAGATGTGGGCGCTAATAAAAGGTTGACGTACACTTTAACTCAAGTGGAAATATAACTTTTAAAGGGGACCGCTCTTGATCGTAAGTCGACCATAATTAGTACAATTTCAAAGAGATACCGCTTAGCTATTAATCCTAAAAACTATTTCTTTTTTCTCTTTAAAATAACAAAAAGTGCTGTTATCATTTGTATTAAACCTGCTTTAAAATGCTGAAAGTAAGGGTACAAACATATTGCCATTATTTAGATTTATAGTTATTTATGTGACAGAGCAACGCAATAGACCACTATTTTTTGTTTTGATACAAAGATAGCTCTTATTAAATTTTAATAAAAATAAATAATAAAAAAACTTTTATAGCTTTTATTACTGACAAGAAAAAAAAAAAAAGGACTTAGTGTTGCATTCCCCTAATATTAGTTGCATAACTCGCTCTTTATTTCATATTATTATTCTAAAAAATATATATCATAAAAGGAAGAGTAATAGCATTAACATATCTTTTGTCTTTTTTCAAAAAGAGTAACTTCTCATAAAGTTTACGACCTTAAATTCCTAAAAAAAACTTCTTCAATAAGTTTTTTATGTTACAAATACATATATTCGCGTTTGCTTTAAAAACTATTGAACTTCGTTCAACGCCTCAAGGAGTTACAGCTTTTTAATTCTACTATTAAGTTTTTCTTCTGGTTTACTTCTTATGCCTGGTAAAATTTTATCTTTAAAATATTTCGCAGTAACCCTTCTATCAGGACAAATTAAGTTGAACCAAGTATTCTTAATAAGAAACTACGGTGAAAGATGTAGAAAAATAAATTTGTTACCTAAGCGTAGAAAAAGTTTTTATGGGCAATTGTATAGAAAACAAATTATTTACAAATTAATGTTAAGTTCACCCAATTAATATTAATTAATTTATGTTTTTTCTTTTTGTCAAGAAGTGAACATCCACCATAAAGAAGCTCTAACTAAATTATATATTTACTATTCTAATACTGATTGCTATTTGCAATCTGTGCTAGAGAGGGGACACCTTAAATGTGGTTCAGCTTTAAAGTCGAAGGTTTTTTCGTCGTCAAGGGACTCATTCTACTAAGGCAGCCTTGACAGACTATCCCAGTGCGCTTGCTAGCTGGCGTCGCCATTAGGATCTTCTCCATAAAAGCAGCAAAAATACAAAGCATTTTATTTAACAAAGAACGCTTTGCACTACCAACATCATTTTCCAATGGCACGGATATCCCTCAACCCAGAGACTATTCCTCTAATGTGCAGCGAGCGTTATTGTGTAGAGAGTAAAAGAAAAAATATTCAGACAATATCTATATAATTCTTTACACAATAGTTGCATGATTCAATATTGAGTAGTTGAAGTTTCTTCGTGAAATTCTAATTTCTCTTTACCTGCGAAGGCTATATGTGTTTTGCATTTGACCGATCATGGCATATGTAACAAAAAATATTTCACCTTTTAACAAATGCACCGTGGTTTGTGCGCATTGATACACCACTGCATCAACAATCTTCAAAGCTGCAACGCTATTCATTTTTTAGCGGAAGAACTCACTTGCGCGCTATAAAGCATCCGGTTACTGCACTCTTCGCGTAGTAGTTGGAAGCTAAACGCAGAACACATTTAACATTAAATTGCATTTGTGGAAGACTAAGTTAGCTTACGAGCTCGTTTATTCGAAGTATTTAACTCGGAGCACCATGACGATATACATTAATAAGTAAAATTAATAGTTTAAGCCAAAAAAGATTTATTTCAAAGAGCTATACAAATTTTTTTTTTATAAGTGCGAAGTATTTTAGGTTTAAATTTTTTAATACCATTAGTCAAAAGCTTCCTATGTTATTACTATTTTTTTTTAAAAAAAAAGATAGCACATAAAAACGCTGAACCAAAAGATGTAAAAAAAGTTAAATTGTAAGAAGTATTAACCATTTTAGGTATAGTAAATTAAACACACAGTACCGCCCTATTACTCATTTATATAGCATCGCAAATTATAAAAAATCCAATGACGAACTCAAAAATTTTAGCTTGGTTAGGGCAATAAACTTTAGTAAAATAGTGAGTATAAGAATTATACATAGCAAGATAATTATATATTCTAATTATAAACAAAGTAAACTCTAAGAGTTAATGTGCCCCCTAAGAAAAAAAATAATTACGTTTTTAATGCATTTTTTGATGTTATACGCACTGGTCGACTTGAGAAGCTAGTTAACTTATAAACATATAAAAAAATCTTGTATAATATTAACAATATAAGCGATTTAAAGAAAAGTAGTCGTTATATAGCTAAGAGAAAATAACCAAAAAGAGCATCATTTTTTAATAATTATCTTATATACGGATAGCAATTGGGGTAGATACTCTAATACTTTTAAGTCTCAACTTTTAAATTTTCTTTATATTCTAATAGTTGTTTATTAATAATAAACTATTCGTACATGAGCAATTATAACAGACCGATTGATCCTTTTTTCTCAGTGCTTTCAAATGCTGACTTGAATAATCGCTACTCTTCTATCCCCTTCTGTGATTGTAACGCTAAATATCTCGGATTGGTTAAACTGTCTAACACCGGTGAACCAATAGAAAATGCTGGCTGATTTTTTTTGGATTACTACTTAGAGCCTTCACGAGGTTCGTTTTTAAATTTTCTTCCAGTTTTTCTGTTTAGAGGTAGTCGTCGAAGTGCTGGGGAATGAAGGCTGCTGAAACTGGTAAGTGTCAATGTTGATATACTGCAACTATTTTGATTACGTTGGAAACTTTACTTGCCGTTTCTGGTCTCCTTCAAAATAATAAATTATAACAATGAATTTAGTTTTTATTTAACCTTCCCTACTAATACCTATTCCGAAATTATATGCAAGTATACCCTATACGTACTATATGTCACAGATATTAAAGGGAGTGGTTTATAAAAAACTCTTTAGAGTTACTATTTTTTTGAAATACTAATTTTTATAAAAAATATGCGAAATATAGGAATATCTATAGTCTTCAATATATATATTAATTAATTTTTTTTTTTCACTATAAGATTTTTATTGCCATAAAAATATGTATAAGACATCATTTTTAAAAAAATTTAGTTCCCCAATTTCTATTATTTATAAAATTTATATATACATATATATATACATATATATTCATTTGTATTAAAAAAATTAATGGATTCTATGCTAAATCTTCATTATAAATATATACAAATTACTGATAACTTGGTAGTATTTATATTTAGTATTTTAGTTGCAAGGCGATTTTGAAAAGGGCGAATTACATCATAGGCATTTACAGAAGTTTGTAAGCCAAAACCGTTGAAAATGTGCTTATTCATAGTTCAAGAGAGTCAAGTTTAGTATTTTAGAGAACAAGGTACTCCTCTAAACAATCTAAGCAAGCGCGCACCAAGGTACTTAGTAAGAAGAAAAGTGTTTTTTTTTGTAACGCCAAAATGGAGATCCATGGGGGGTCTAAGACCGCTTAATCCGATTTTACCAGCGGCATGGATGGTTGGGGGTGAGTGCCCGCCTGTGCACTCCCTTCAGAGAACATCATTACTGTCCTAAACGACTGAACAAGGGGGAGCCCTAGACACAAGACCCGGGGCCACCTGGAGACACCGGCCAGCGCCACACTGCCAAACCAGGTCCCCCTGGCCACGAGCTCCTCACCCAGGGGGGAGAAGTCCTTTATTTATTAATGACAGTTTCTGGTGCTCGATCGAGTTAAAAACTTCGAATACTCGAGCTCTCAATCAGGAGGGGACGCAGTTTTATTACAGATAGCACCCAGGGTGTCATTATTTTTTCTTAACAAAACAAATAAATCCAGAGCTTAAGCGCGTCACATGGGCGGCGATAACGTGGTCCGTCCCATGGCTCGTAAATAAGTTCGGTCACCAGCAGGGTATTATTGAGGAGTCTGGCTTAAAGATCAACTGCATGGCGTTAGAAGACAATGTTTAAAGGGTCCAGCAGAAAACCTCGGTGAAGAGCATCATTACGCACAAACCAAGGCGCCTTTGTCAGAACACGCAGCAATTTATTCTGTCGCACTTGAAGTGCCGATCGCTATTGCACTAGAGTCGTAGGCCCGAGTAGTAGACGTATGTCATTATTGACTGGTTGTGAGACAAATACAATTGCCGTTTGTTTCGCAGAGAAAGCCTACACTAGCCGCAAAGTAAAGAATAAGGAGCCTTGGTTGCAGCCTTGACCTTCGCCACTACATAGTTCACGTGAGGCCGCCAGGGTAAGTTGTGGTCGATGGTAGTCCCCAAGTATTTTGCTTGAGAACACCATAAAATCTTAACGACATTAAAGGTTAAGGGTACGTCGCTCATGTAAATTGCAAATAAAAGGGGAAGAGAAGTGGTCTCTGAGGGGCTCCTGCTGTCAGAGATCGGAGCGGCGACCGGGTATCTCACAAGCATACGCTGACGACGCGACCATTTCTATATGATTTCAGCACGTTGTAAAGGCCATGAGGAACGGATAACGAGCGCAGTTGTGCAGCAGTGCTTCATGCCCAACTTGATCAAATGCCTTTTCAACTTCAAGAAAGACAGCGCCAGTGCCTTCTTATGGTGAAAAAGGCGAGCGGGTCGGTAGTTGCTAGATGCTGATTCCAGTTTAAGTGTTTTTAGTAGCCTCATAACGATCGCCGTCTTCCCTTGAATCGGAAAGGTGCTAAAGAGCATCGAAGATTTTATAAGGAGGTTAAAATAGAGCATCCCATTTACGGCATTTTCTTCAGCATCCCATTAGTGATGCCATCGGAACCAGGCACTTTTCGTTTAGCTAGCGCTTCGACATTTGCTTGCACCTCGTCGACACTAACTAAAGCATGTGGTTCGTAGTTAACGAAGAGAGGTAAGCTGAGCTAAGGGAATGCATCGTCATTAGCAGTATAGTAAGCAACTGGCACGTTTTGGATAGCAAGAACAAGGGCGAAAGGCGTAGTTTTATCTCCATCACTCTCGGTCATTCTATTTCCTTCAGGAAGGAGCGGTAATGGTGCGAGCCCCCGATTTTTTGATCCTCAGATACGATGCAGTTTGCTCTCCCATTTGTTAAAATGAGTCATTAGATTATTTTTTTTTCTAATGCGCCTGAAGTCAATTAACCGCAAGTTTATCTCCGGCGCTCTGCGACAACTGGTTACTCGAATAAGACGTCAACGTTAATGGATAAGTGCCTTTAAACGTCAGGCGGGCGATCGAGGCGGTACTTTACTTGATATGTTCTGGTGGCAGTAGTCTGAGCCATGTTAAGTGCGGCTTCGAAAAGAACGACAGCTTCATCCAATAGGGCGGCGTGGTTTCTAATACATCTGAACATTTGTCCCAGTCGGTAAAAATACGTGTAATAGTCTTTGGTATATCCTTCTCGTCCCCTAAATAGAGAATAACTTTGAAGTGCTCGGAGGACAGCTCGTGGAGCGCTTCAATTGCCGTAGAGAAACGTATATCTTTAAGTATGGCAATATCCAGTACGTTCATTGTGCCTATAGTCGCCAAGTATGTTAGTTACTGGGGACCTAGTATGCACAGCCCGTGCTCATCAGTATAGACCTCTAAGATGTGACCATTCGAGTTATCGGCTTGGCTGTTCCATGTAGGGTGCTTGCAATTAAAGCCCCGCACAAAACAGTAGAAGAGACACTCCCAAGGATGGCGTCCAAATCGGAGAATGGAAGTAGCTTCCTAGGAGATTGGTAGACAGCGATTAAAGACAGAGGCTCCTTGTAGCTATAAATAGGAAAATTCCCACTGCCTCTATACGTAGTGGAATTGGCATAGATATCAAATTATGGCAAACACACCGTTTCATAACGCCCCCGCCGTGTGCATAAGTTCAGTTGGCGGTACGTAAAAAGTTGTACAAATTAAATACGACTTTAGGAAGGAGGTGCACCTCGGTGAGGGCGCACACATCAATTCTTCCACGTAGTAGCAGCTCCTGAAGCTCGAGCTTCTTACTCCGAAAACCATTCGCATCCCAGAATAGGAGTCAAATGTGACAGAGACTTTTTGGCTGAGAAACCGTTGCAAAACAGATTCCAACCCTTTTTCAGTTTCAAGTGTGCTGGATAAATTCATCGTTAAAATGATAACTTCCGCCGTATTGTCGGCTGCCACTGTTCAGCCTTCCGCAATAGATGCGCGGCCAAGGACTTAAGACTCTAACGGGATACTGGATAAATCTCGATTAGGTTTGTCCTTAAATGAGACGCAAATGGAAACCCTCGGGGTGATAAAAGTATTGTTTGTAGTGGGTGCCGACGGAGCAAACTTTGCGGGTTGGCTGGCTGCCTTACGCGGATAACACTTGCAGTCTTAATAATTAGCAATATGTGCCTTGCCAAAATTCGCGCATCTAGCAGACGAGTCTCATGCTTTGGTACACGCTGAGGTCAAATGACACTCCCCGCATTTAGCGCATTGAGGTGCCGCAGCGCAAAAGCTTGCAGCGTGGCCAAAGGTTTGGCAGCGGTGGCACGGGCCTACGCGACTGCTTTTTCAAAGTTCTTCTATTTTGATCATAAGATGGGAAAGAGTATTCATCTCAAAAAGCTTTTGCCGCTCCTTTTTGGGTATACGCACCAGAACTAGTGTTAATGGACGCATCTCCCGCTCACTGTTGACACTCGGAGGGGTATGATGCCTTGCGCGTACAGTTCCGCCTTGACGTTGGAGATTTCGAGTTCGAAATAAATTCCACGAATAACAAAATTGTGTGGCCTGTCTTCAGGTAATTGATAAATAATATATTGTAATTCTTGCTTGCGCATTATCGCCGTGATTGCACAATATTCTTGAGCTTTGTCGGAAATATTTTAATTCCAATGTGCGTATCCCTTGATCTCGGGAGCAAGGCACCGTTTAACTGCAAATGTTGTACAAGAAGGGGCCACTTTTTTTTTTCACAAAGGATAATAGGAGGAAGCCCCTCTTGAAGAGTTCTCAGGGGGGGGGTGGTTCATCTAATAGAGAGACAGTGTCGGAAGCGCTGCCTATCTCTATGACTACGGAGTCCTATAAAGCTTTTGTGGGTTACTCCGAGCCTCTAATGGTTTGTTGTTGTTTATTAAAATAAATAAGCTTTATATATGTTAAAAAAGGGAACAATATTAGACCAATAGTAACGAAGAACGTGAAGTAGTTAGATTTCTTAGCTTATCCGTCATAGATATAATCAATAACGTTCAAGCTGAGGATCTCCTTCTTTGCGACAAAAACCGTTGCGATATAGTTTTTAAATTTTTAATAACCTCTTTGCTAATAATGGATTGATAATAGATGTTGGCCTCTCAATCAACCAGATAAAGCTCTTTTTAGTACTGGAGTAGTCAGAGAAGAACTTAAAACTTCTAACATGATTTCTCTATGCATTAAGCATCTAAAAAAGTAAAAAATGGGATATATTATATATATGATAAAAAGTAAATTCATTATCATTATTAATATTTATGTTAGTATTACTATTATGATTATTATTAACACTATTATTAAAATTAGTTTAAGTATTATAAGTATTAGGATTAAGAGTAGCATTAAAATAAAATTTTATTACTATTAATATTGGTAGCTTTAAAATTAGAGTGATAAGTATTAGTATTATAATAATATCATTAGAATAATTAATATCACTATTATAATATATAGTATAAGAATTGTTCTTAGTATAATTAATATTAATACTTGTATTATAACACTTGCAGGTCTCGGTTTAGCTTTAAGTAGATCAGTAAAAAAAGATTATTACATTGAAGTAATTAAACCGTTATGCATGCTCAATATTTACCACAAAATCGGAGAATTGAGGTAGAGATGGTAAGGCACAGCCACTTTGCATCAATTTTTTACTTAATGCGTGGCAAACCTAGTCGACTTCCCACACAAAGCGGGTTACGGAAAACTTAGTAAAAAAATTTTAGCGGCGGTATAATTCTGAGATACAGAGAAAAGAAAGCAGGATGTTACAATTATGAGTCGTTTGGGTTCTAAAAAGTTAATAACGAGCGCCAAAATTACTGTTAATAAAATAAATGAAAATAAAAGTGTAAAATAGGCCGTTAAATATAATCTATTATAAACAAAATAATAATAAATGAAAAAAAGAAAGAATTAGCCAACAAAACTGTGAAAAAAACAGGTTAAAGACAGAACCAAGATCGTATAAAAAAGAGGCAAAGCTAGTTTCACTATAAAAGGTATAACAAAAATCAAGAAGCTCTCTGATCTGAGTAGCGCGGAGGTGCTCTATTTGTTTTTCTCCGCAAAATCCAGAATAAAAAACAAAGAAATTTAACCACTTTATTAATTACTTTTTATAATTCATTATTCTATGACGCTCGAGCTAGCGACGGGCCGTCTGGACTTCCTTCTAGCTTTAAAGTATTTTGAATTGAAGACTGCAAAAAAAATCGCCAAATTATTTATGAAAAAAGAAAATAAATTTCCAGCATAAAGTAGTTGATCACCATTTCCCGGCCAAGTTTGTCTTTAATGACGTTGGAGTGCGCCAGCGGAGTAGCCTCTCCGGCAATGAATTCCGGGCGCAACCCATTTATATAAGAGTTGAGCCCAGGTTAAGTAAAAATTAGGTGTTTGAAGTAATAGCATGTGCCCAATTGTAACCCGATGTCATGAGAGTAGTCATATATATTTAAACATAATAACCGTACACAACTAGTGATTAAAAAAAAAAATAGTAAGCTGCATCTGGAAAATCCCTCAAAAAGTAATTAATTTATAGGAAACATCATACTCTTAAAAAAATTAAAGATGTACCAACAGAGAAACAGATTTTCGAGGTCTAAAAATTGTTACAAGTTGCGTAAATGACTAAAGGTGTCAAATGCAAAGAATGGAGTTCATGTTAAACACTAAGGATAGTTCGTAAAGTGTTGTAAGCCGAAAAAGACTTGTATTTTGGTCAACAAACGTGAGAAGGGTATTCGAAATTAATTTATTTGATCGCTCACTGGTTAGCACTAGCGAAAGCAGAAATTTCGGTGTTATTATCTAAAAGGTTTACAGTATCTAAGCGAATTAAATCACTACTCCAATATCTCAAACTTAGTGAAGGCTACATTAGATTATATTTAGCAAATAAAAACTTAAAAAAATGAGTTTGAAAGTACATAGCCCGTACTATTAACAAAACTAAGAAAGTTGGCTTTTTCAAAAACAGATCTAAACCAAAAAAGTAAGTTTTCATAAGTTATTGGGTACTAATGATAATCTTCCTACTTTATTAAATGCTTACAGTAATTTTCTAACGTTTTATTATAAAATTACACCACTTTTACAATCGAGGATAAGTGCCAATAACTACCCCACATGCAGGGCAGCTGTGAATAACATCTAATACTACATCCAAGTAGAAAGGAATTAAATAACAAGGCCAACATCCTATTAAGGTTAGACCAAGGCATGCAAGCCAAGCGGCTAGCCCAGCCTTATGAGCCACCGACGTAGTAATAACTTTTCTGCAACGAGGACATTTCATAGTTACTGGGCCCACACTAAGCTGGTACGATTGCACATTTTGAGAATCATCAGGGCTTCTACTATCCGATCCATAGGCTGGGGGATCCTGATTTAGTACGTTTGCTGAACCGGGTTCATGCATATTGTTTCCTACAGGTGTGTATATAGGATAAGTATTAACTATAATAAGCAATAGATAGCTAATATAGCTTTTAATAAGTAACTTGGTACTTGTAATCAGTACTCATAAATTAACACACCTGCAACTATTATAATAAATTATAATACTATCCAGAACACTAAACACTAATTTTTTCTTGAATAATTATTGTAGTTATTAGTATTAATCCTAAAAAATGATAAACTCTGCATGAGGCTCCTAACATAGCAATTTTATAATAATGATCACTAGGTACTTTTAGAAAGTAACTAAAAATTAGGAAATATGCCACAATTATACTACTATCCATAAACCATTTTTTCAGGATTTAATTAGCACAGTTAATGATAATAACCTAAAAAAAGGGAAGGGTTTCGGATCCTACACTTAGTGAACAGTAATAAAGTGATTTTATAATATAATATATTAGAAAATATATAACAATTATTTCTTTTCGGAAGTTACCCGCTTTGCAAAAGGGGTGAAAAGGTAAACTTATTATACTAAAAATTATGCAAATATAATTAAAACATTTAACTTAAAAACCCTTTTGGAGTCTTTTCCTAGTTAATTATCTTCGAGATTAGTTAGTGAAGTTAAAAATTTACTTAAATGCCAAATAATAACCTTATCCATTATTTATATTTTCTATTAACTAGACGCTTACAAACAACTAAATTAAGTTTTAATCGATTACTAAAAAGATCATCCTACTGATGATCAAAATATATTTATGATTAATCTTTTAGATCAGAAATATATAACAACAGTCAATATTAACAGACCTAAAGCCTCAGACGAAGCGACAGGAAGCAGTGAGCAAAAAAAAAAACCAATTTCTTTATTGAAAATAGTTATATATATATATATATATATATATATATATAAATGGTGCGGTTAACAATGTTTTCGAAATACTATTTGTATCCCTATCGTAGTAACTGGTACAAAAACGACTTTTGGTATTTTCTCGTGCTCTACACGTCGACAAAAATATGCTAGTAATTTGGTCATTGGGGCGTTTACTAAAGTAGCGTCAGTTTAGACCACGTGCTGATGAATAATCCGTTTATTAAAATATGACAATTAAAGTTAAAATTATAGACAGTCCTATTTAGAGAGTAATTGATATTTTTATCGTTTTACGGCTTACAGATAGTTTATTATATCATGTAAAAACACTAAATATATCTTATGGCTTCTCTTCTCTTCTTAAATTTTTCTATATTTCCAAAAAAAATTTAATGTTAATGGCTTAAAGTTTTCTTACTAAGAAATATACATAAAAAACAAGTAAATACACAATAACACAAATTCATAGAAGATAAACCATAAAAGTTTTAGCTCTATAAAAAACATAAAGTAATATTTATAGATTAATTTTTTTAAAACTATTCTCGACAGGAAACTATTTATTCAGATATTTTTTTTAAATTAACATTATTGGTCGTGGTAAACGTTCAAATTTAATGTTTTTTTGGACCGTCTAAATTTATTAAAACTAGTAAAGTTTATTAAACTAGTTTAGTGTCTGTTGCTTATAATAATAAAAATTAGTAAAACTAATTGTTATTGTATAATATAAAATAAAAACTTTTACATTGATTTCATATAAGAATTTAAACCTTTTCCTCTAAAGTCAGTGATATTAGCACATAATTAGCTCTATGCTTAAAAACAAGATTCTTGTCTTTTTACTTCCTAGGCAAACATGTAACTTTTTCGGTTAAGTTACGCACAGTCAACAGAGGATACAAATAATGATGAATTACATTTGCCATTAGCAAAACAATACTAGTTTACTTCATAACACGTAAACTTTTAAAAGTAATTAAAATTTTTCTCTTTACTTTCCAGAGTATAAAATTATTTCTTGGCAGTTAAAGTATAATATTTGTATAGTTTATGTTACAACACACGAGTTAGAAATAAAAAATCTAGGAACTAAATGCGGTAGCATCCCTCAAGGTGAGCGCAACTTATAACTTCGATTTTTACAATTCATCTAGTGTTGTACGGGGCTAAAGGAAAAAAAGTGTTACAAATTGTTTAAAGGGAAAAACGTAGATAATGTTTTCATTTATAGGACTGTGTGCTATATGCTTAGAGAGCAGGGAAAGAGTAGTGGGATTAACGACTTAGGATTATAGGTAAAACAAGTTTTTATTTCATTTCATACAAATTTAATTTTTTATTTTAAATGATAACAACATAGTAGTAAAGTGAACGAATTTTATCATAGTAAGCTACATTGAACAACTAGTTTAATAACATTTTTAATATACGATATACCATGTTAAAATATTTAAATAACGGAAATAACTACAAAAAAATAAATGAAAGTGGCAAAAAAGAAAAATATTTTGTTAATCGCAAAACCTTAAAAATATAGGTCATTTATTTTCTTTTTTTTTATTTTGTTTTCAAGGGATAGTACACCTTTTAGGTAATGCAATTATTAAGTATATACATTTTAGTTTTGTAGATTTTTTAACTTGACTAATTAATAACAAAGATACTATTTATAAAAAATACTATGGAGTGTTACCAAATTAATAATTGTATTTAGTATATTTGCATAACTTTAGGTATAATAAGTTTACCTTTTGCAATAGTAGCTTCCAAAAAGAGATGATTTGCTATATACTTTTTCATAAAATTCTTATAAAGGTCATTTTATTACTGACTGAGTATAGGATCCAGAAACTTCTGCCTCTTCTAAGGTGAGTATTGATAACCATGCCGAGTAAATTGAGAAAAAATTAGTTTATAGGTAGATATAAAATTTGTTAATATAATTGTATCTCTCCATCTCCATATGTACTTTGTATAAGTATCAAGTGATCGTAATTATTTATTTTCTATGATAGGAGCTTAATATAGAGTTTATCATTTTTTAGGATTAATACTAATAACTACAATAATTATTCAAGAAAAAATTAGTGTTTAGTGTTCTGGATAGTATTATAATTTATTATAATAGTTGCAGGTGTGTTAATTTATGAGTACTGATTACAAGTACCAAGTTACTTATTAAAAGCTATATTAGCTATCTATTGCTTATTATAGTTAATACTTATCCTATATACACACCCGTAGGAAACACAATATGCATGAACCCGGTTCAGCAAACGTATTAAATCAGGATCCCCCAGCCTATGGATCAGATAGTAGAAGCCCTGATGATTATCAAAATGTGCAATCGTACCAGCTTGGTGTGGGCCCAGTAACTATGAAATGTCCTCGTTGCAGAAAACTTATTACTACGTCGGTGGCTCATAAGGCTGGGCTAGCCGCTTGGCTTGCATGCCTTGGTCTAACCTTAATGGTATGTTGGCCTTGTTATTTAATTCCTTTCTGCTTGGATGATTTATTAGATGTTATTCACAGCTGCCCTGCATGTGGGGTAGTTATTGGCACTTATCCTCGATTGTAAAAGTGGTGTAATTTTATAATAAAACGTTAGAAAATTACTGAAAGCATTTAATAAAGTGGGAAGATTATCATTAGTACCCCAATAACTTGTGAAAACTTACTTTTTTGGTTTAGATCTGTTTTTGAAAAAGCCAACTTTCTTAGTTTTGTTAATAGTATGGGCTATGTACTTTCAAACTCATTTTTTTAAGTTTTTATTTGCTAAATATAATTTAATGTAGCCTTCACTAAGTTTAAGATACTGGAGTAGTGATTTAATTCGCTTAGACTCAGGTAGATTATCTGGCTATTCACATTAATTAAAACAATGTTTTATACGACGGCCACCTTAGAATGTAACTTATTAAAGCAGTAGTCCTAAAAAAAGGGTGAAAATGCAACACCTGTGTAAATGATATTTTACGATATTTCCAGCTAACGGGTTAGTCCGCCATAAAAATTTAAAAATTGTCATGGAAAAGTATGTATAGTCTTGTGGAAATCCCTCCCCCCCCCCACACGGGTATCTTGATGACCATGGAGCTTTTGAGTCGTGCCCTGTTTAAGCTGGGATATTTGCTTCTATCTATATTGACCTCAATTTGAAAGAGTATACTAAGTGGGTGCTGTTAATTATTTAAGTCATTCAAGTTTTTATCGATGCCAAAGTTCTCTACTTATAGCATTGGTTAAAACTCTATAAAAAAGGCAAGTGGCCAATTAAGAGCACTGTGCTTTATGATGTATACTTTTGCGAGAAGTCGCTATTAGTTTGTGTACAAATGTGTCTAAATAACTCCCCTCGCTCCAAGCTGTCCTCGGGTGTGAGTGTTAAGCAATTTTCAAACTAGTTTTCCTCTCTTTTATATAACATCCTAGTTATAGGTGCAATGATATAACTAAGATTACTGGAAGAGGATAACAAAATAATTTTAAATCATGAAAATTTCTTATCACGTTATCAGCACTAAAATTCAAATTTTTATTATTAATGGTTTTGTTTGTCGTCGGTTTCCTAAAGTTAGCAAGTTTTTTATAGTGGTAATTTTGTGTATTAATAAGCTCTCCAGTGAGTAGTTGGTATTGTGAGAATTATTAACATACAGTTAAATTCTTAGTGGGATTTATCTATTTAATATGAGGTTACGAATCGCGACTCTAAAAGGAGACACCACCCGCAGTTGCCTACCATAAGTTCGTTATGATAGAACATAGTTTCGACTACTTGCGAGTGTTGTGAAGTTAGAAGATCACTGTCGCCTTTTTATTGCGTAGGACTCTTCTATAAAGGAAGAGCGTTTGTTCCTTCCCCCGAAAAATTTTAGGAGGACAGAATTACTTCTTGTTTTGTTTACAAGGACCACTATGCTTGTAACTGAGAAATATGAGCATCAAGATAATACTATAATACTAAATTTTCGGTCAAAAATGTAGTTAAGCCAAAGAAACTGAATGTATGAAATTACTACGCTTAACCCAATCAACCTGCCTCAATCTATATATAAAATTATTTTAAAAAAATCGTAAAAGTCGTGTTCTCGAAAAAAAGAAAATTAGATAACACAGAGACAAGAGCGGAGCGTCTTGAGAGTACTTAATATATACTTTAAATGATATAACCATTAAAATTAGCATTGATCTACATCTGAATAATCCCTCATATAGTACTTAATTATAGGAAATCATACGTCCAAAACGAGTTAAAGATGTATTAACATATATACAAATTCCGGGGTCTAAAAAGGATTAAAAGTTGTGTAAAATGATTAAAGAAAAGGTAAATGCAAAAAAAGAAAGGAATTCATATTAAACTCAAAGGACAGTTCGAAGAGTGTTGTAAGGCAAACACTTGTATTTTGGTTACCAAACGTGAGTGTGAGCTGAAGTATTCGAAATTAATTAATTCGAGCGAGCACCGATAACCCTCATTTTGTGATTAACGTAAATGAAAGCAGAATTTTATGTACTGTCCATGCACGTTTCATTCCCTTGAGTCCATATTTAATGTCCGATGTCCACCTTAAAAACTGAGTATGAGGTGCTTTTTGGTCTGCTTTATGCGGAAATTATTCAAGTTTTTGAAAGTTCTAATAGTAAAGTAAGAAAATATCAAACCAATTTTTATGTTATAGCCAGATATTACAAACTTGTTAGGAGCAAAGTAAACTTAAGATTGAGAAACTTGGGTTTTGGGTTGGGTGTGTAGTAGCCCACAGGTAAGTCTACATAACTAATTCATACAGCTATTTTTTACATTGTTGTTATAATTTATTGCTATAACTCCTATCATGATATTGATTTACTAGATGTTACTGTCTGCAAAAAGTTTTTGGTTTAATATATTATAGTATATTAAAATCTTTCTAAAGTGCTATATTACACTTTTTAATTCCTTTCTCTATATTAACCATAATAAATTCTCAATAACTTTATTGGTCTATTTTAGTAACTTTTATAAGTTCGTTCTCTTTGTGATTTACTAGAATCTCAAAGAACCTCACTTCTCTTAAACTTTCTTCTCTGGAAGTAATGAAAATTCTTTGCAAAGATTTTTGGTTGAGACTATTTAATAAGCAAGTTGATAACTTGCGAACAAACCATCGAGTTAGTTCGCTTGTCTTGCAACCCTTTTTAATTACTATCTTTATAGACTTTCGTTACTTATAAATTATTGGGTTTCAACAGCATTTTTAACTGTTATAAAAACTAGTCATTTTTTAAAAAAATGATTTTGTAAAGTATATACATAAAGTAAAAAGTACAATTTTATTAAATTATTTGTTTACCAAATATAAACTTCTTCAGTGTATTTTTATAAAGCACTATTAAGTTATTTTCTCCTGCTCAGGAATTTAGCATATACGTAATGTCTGAGGTTAATATTAAAAAAGTTTGGTAACACTATGAGCTTCTTCACTATGCTCTGTTCTCTTTCTATAACTACTACTAGAGAGACTAGCTTATTTGGTCCCCAATAAATACTTTTAAACCACCTCTTTCTACGTCAAAGTTCATGTTAACTATACAGTAAAGTTTTCAAACTGTAATATACCATACACTCACCCATTTTCACTCGCTGCACGCATTACGGTGAGAACAAGCATATCGCACTCATTTGTACTTGAAACTTTTGGCTCTCGACTAACTCAAGGTGCGTCTATCGGTTCTAAGAAAATTTATGCTACTAAAGAAACTAAAAGCGTTTGGTAATAAAAAAAATTCTGTTTATAAATCGGTATCCTCCAATTAGCTATATTGATTACTTAACATGGATGCTTAAAAAAAAAAAAATTTAAATTTTAAAATATTATACATAAAGATATACTTGAAAAAAATAAACTTTTTGGGTACTTATCTAAGATGTGGCTTTATATTCAAAAGTTTTTAAAAAATTATTATCTATATATATATTTTACCTTGGTTTAACAAATTTTTATACTGAAGACTATAATTTTTTAAAATACTTTCTTTATGTAACATGTAACCCCTTTATCTCCCATTAAAAAATATTTTAACTTTTTGAAAAATTTATTATCATTCAATAGCGGTTTATATAAAAAAAGTTTTTCCCTTTTTTTCTTAAAATTTTAAGTTTTTACTTTTTACTTTTTACTCTATAATAATAAACTGCCCTGTATTTGTGTTACCATTAAAATTGGTTTCATTTTTTCGGCACCCCTTTACATAGTGTCATAAAATACTTTGCTATTTTCGTTTTTCTTTTCAAAATTTTCCGGATGGAAAACTGTTATCTACTGAACATCATTTACAAAATAGTTGCAAGTAGTTAAAAATTTTTTTTGGATATTCTGCTTGTAGTAAAGGCTTCATTTTTTGTTCAATTAATAAAAGATGTATTGATAATTACACCACCATTATTTATTATTTACTTCCTCTGCCCTTTTTTGTTATCCATATTAGTATTTTATACTCTATATGTGTAAGTTTTGCTTGTCTTCTGTAAGCGCAGGGGATTTTTATAATCCATGAGTCTCAGTTTCGTCCTTTACTTTTGCTTCACGACTTCTTCAAGGATCCGGATCGTCTTACTGAAGTCTTTTAAATCTGATCTCTACTCTCTTTCATATATAATACTTTTAGTAACAACAACTATATAAATAATTTTTAAAGTTACATATATTTTATTTACAGAACTATCTTTTTAATATTGTCGTAACGTTACTTAGTTATATTTTCGTATTTTTATTACATTTTTAGTTGTTACTGTTGCACACTGGGCTTATTAAAGGGTTTCTACACGCCTTTAACTTGGAGGCGGCAGTCAGCACCGAGCTGACCAACGCTCCTGCGTGTATCATATTATTTCTCGCTGTTTTACTTATATATTTTTCATTAAAAACTATAATAATTATTTTTATAAATCCTTTTTAAAAATTGGATTATTTATTCTTTTTCTGTTAAAAATAACAATTCATAAATTCAAAAAATATACATAAATTTAGAAACTAATGTTAACTTACACTATATTTTAATTATCTATTATACAATAATTATTTTAGTTATATTTATATATAAAAATAAGTATAGTTACTTATTAAATTTGTTAATTTGTCATATACCTGAACATTATCTTTATCAATATTACTTTATTATAACTCTCTATTTCTATTCATTTATAATATCTATTTATATTCGAATTCTCTTCTGTGTAGTATTATTGTTCATTGAATTATATTCAACGCTTCACTACCGGGTGTGTTAATTTTTTATAGTCGTTTTACTCCATACTGGTTATAAAATATTTTTTTTTCTCCTTATTTATATAATAAATTATTTATAAAATATTATTTAAAACTTTTTAAGTTTAGATTCTAATTGCTATTACTTATATAAACTTTTTCGGTAAAAGACTTTTAACAGCTTTGAGATAGTGAAGCCAATACCAAAATCCGCACACCGCTTAAGTAAAACACCAGCAGGAGATTTATTAATTAAAAAAAGCTTTAACTATTAGAATGATACAAGTACGAATAGTGCAGTAAAAATCAAAACTTTTTTATTGAGATTTTTGGAAATTGATGACCTTTAGATTTGCTTAATAATTAACATTTATTATTAGAAATTTCGTTCATGAGTTTTTTTAAAGCTATTTACCTTACAAAACATAAAATAAAGGCTGGCTAAGAAGATTAAAAAAAAAGTGTATAAGAAATCATAGGCTTCCGCATAGATTTCAGGCCGCTTTACTTTTTTTCTGATAGGAAAGCGCTAAAGATAATGATAAATAAAGACGTCTCGTGTTTAGTATAGAAAAAGGTTGAGCAATCACTGCTTGTTTTCTAGAAGTTGTCTTTTATTGTATGGTTAAAAATTATTAAAGTTAAAAAATAAATAAAACAATAGTATATTGCAAAAGAAAAACTTCGCCTATTTAATTTCTAACAAAGAAGGCTTTGAAGAACTTGGAGAATGTGTTGGGTAGTTTTTAGTAATCTTTTCAGTCTCTGCTATTTTAGTAGTACACAGTTGCGTCTAAGAGGTAGATAAAAAGTTTTTAATTTGGAGAACACAACCTATATGTAGTAAGTATAATTTCTATTGCATAGCTTAAAAAAAGATGGTGGGTCAGAAAATTATATTTTTATTCTGCTTCAAAGATGCTGTTTTACTTAAAGACCGTGTGGATAATTAGATAACTTAAGCTGAAAATAAATAGTTTAGCTAATAGTAAATGAAAAAAGTAGACTGCAATAAAAATATTCTACTTGGTTTTACTATTATGGCTTGTGCGACATAAAGTAGAGTGCGCTTATTAAGAAGTAAAAGAAAAAAAAAAGAACAACTTATAAAATTTTCCGCAAAGTAGACACCGCGAGACTTAAAAATGTTTAGTTTGGTTATTTACTTTAAGAAACTTTTATTTATGCCACCTTAATATTTTCTTTTTAAAAGTTAATAAACTATTTCTTTCTAGGCATTATTCAAGTGAAGATTCCGTATGAAGGAAGTACTTCGGTTTAATTATTAATTGCTTGGCTCCTATTACTTTTTACTATAATACTATTAAATAAAATATAACCTATATGATTACAATCAGTTATCTTCATTCCCTTTAATTGTAACAATTTAAAATTGACTTTCCTTAGTTCTAAACAGTTTCGTGTGAAAAAGCGTATCTAAATTTTGTCTAAGGCTAGATACGATTTTCTCTAGGGTGTCTTTTAAAGTTAAGCTTTGGCAAAGGATTATTATTGATCTTCAACTAATATAAGATGCTTAATTTATTCTATCAAGTCTAGTCCAGTTTGAGATATTTTGTAAGCGAACTTGTAAGTGTTCTTCTTAACTGCTTTAAGTTAAATTAACAAACTGCTGTTTGCACCAAGTCCTCTATCTTCGCTGCTGGTTACCGTTTTTGAACGCAATGCCGTAACGATCTACGGACGGCTAACCGAAAACACTAATAAATGCTAGCAGGAGAGCTCACTTACGAGCTAAAGACGGTGCACGCTAACGCCATCCGCATAACGCACCTTTGGGTTTTTGTTATAGTTGAGGTTTTAAAAGTTACAAAAAGAAAATTAAAGGACACTCTAGTTAAACTAAAACTTTATTTTTGCTGTTTACTTCAGTGAGAACTCGAAAGCACAAGGAAGTAGTTCTAATACATATATATATATATATTAATACTGCCCAGAAGACGCGCCCTTATAGACTAAACGTGAGGAATGTATCAGAGCTACTGATCCCTTTATAATGACTAGAAAAAATGAAAATTAATTAGGTTTAAGTTTTTTTGCTGGTTTACATTTTAATTGACGTGACGAACGGCTTATTTCGTCGTAGCCTTTTCTGAAAAAGATACTTTAAACTTTTTATGGTGACACAAAAATTAAGTTTAAAAATTGATATGCCCGACAATGGGTTGAGTTTTTCATATCGATACTCCATTTATCACCATTCAAAATGATTTTTTTTTTATAAAATCCAATTCCTTGACTAACAATCCTTCAGGACGCTAAAAAGTGCTCGCTCGAAATAATTAACTTAAAATACCGAACTCCAGCTCAAATTCACCGGGCAAATACAACTCGTTTTCAGAACTGTCCTTCTGTTTAATATGATTCCTACCTTTGCTTTTAACCCCTACCTCAAAATAGATCCATTTTCCATTAGTAGGGGGCAGTGCAAACTTAAAATGTTTTCTCCGCCTTCAAGCTTACGTTAAAGTTATTTAATAAATCTCCATCTTCAAACAAACTAATAATCACCCCTTTTATTTTTTATTCTTTATTATCCTAATCTCTTACACTTTCCACGTTAAAAAACACCGTTTTATTAAATGCTTAATTCCATCATAATTTTTAGAATTATAAATATAATAAAGGCAATAAATTCTAAATGTTTATTACGGATTATGCCGAATTGCTATAAGTTCGCCGAGTGGATGGCAATTTTGTTTTATAAAACTTTATTATAAACAAGTAAGTAAATTTTGATGGCAGTCCGTAAAACTATTTTAAAGAGAAATTTTAATTAATTAGAAGTTTCTGTAGTTTCCTCGCTTGCCATAACTTTTTTTCATACCGAAAAAATGGAAAGTTATATAAATTTAAACTTTTCTAAATATCATATCATTCAAATACCAGAAAAAATTTCGTTGTTGTTCCATTCGATGTAATTTTTGATATAGCTTATAAAAAGTAAAATTTGAAATTATATTTAAAATTTATAAAAACTTAATAACTTTTGAGAAAGGGGTAAAGTGTACGGATCAAAAGGAAAATAAGCCTCAATAATATTTTTGCTTCCCGAATTAAAACGATTCGGAAGAGGAATGCTAAATAAGAAATTTTTAAAAAAAAAAAGATTAAAATATAGTTGATCAAAAGACATTAGGACAAGAGCAACCAATAGAACACAAGTTACTTATTCAAGAAAAATTCTGAATTTTGTTAAATGACAACCAATAAAACACAAATTACTTGATCCCTTAAAATGATGGATTATTTATTAATAAAAAATAAAAAGAGGCAACCAATAAAACATATTTACTTGAACTTTTAAAAATGTATAATTATTTTATAATAAATAAAAAAAATGATAACCAATAAAACACAATTTACATAATTCACTGGAAATGCTGAAGTACTTCCAAAAAATAATAGCCAAAAAAACATAATTTTATAAACTTAAAAAAATGCTGGATAATTTTATTAATGAATATGAAATAATGGCAACCAATCAAAAACTATTTATTGCTGTATTACTATTTTAAAAAATTAAGAAAATGGTAACCAATAAAATATAATTTACATAACTTTTAAAAATGTATTAGTATAATTAAAACTAAAAATTGGTAACCAACACAATTGTAATTTACTAAAAAGGCTAAATTACTTTTTAAACTAACTTACATAAAAATGGCAACCAAGAAAAAATTATTTACATGATTTCTAAGAAAAGATGTGTTATTTATAAAATTAATGATAACCAATAAAACATAACTTATGTAATTCCCTAAAAAGGTTGCCTTATTTTTTTAATAGAAAAAAAAAAAATAGCAACTAATAAAATTCAATTTACATTATTTATACAAATGCTATTTTATTATAAAAAAATTAAAAAAATAATAACCAATAAAAAAAGTTAGTTAATTAAACCAAAATGCTGAATTACTTTATGTAATAAAAAATATGGCAACCACTGAATACAGTTTAAACTATTCAAGTTTATAACTTATCCATAATATTAAATATAATTAATTCACTTTTATGAACAAAAAAATATAATAGTTGCACTTCAATTTTTTAAATTTTTTTTTAAGAAAAACTTTTAATTATTCAATGTTTAATTAAAAAAAAAATTTATTAATTTTACTTATTATAATAATACAAAAAATTGAGACATTGCAACTTTTATATGCAAATTTTTGGTTTTTTTTTTAAACTCAAATTCTAGTAAAAACTTTTCATTATTATAAAATTTTTATTAAAGTAATTTTTTTGATTTACAATTATAATTATAAGTTTATACTAAATCATTTTGTAATTTTCTTAATTTTTAAAATTTTAATTTCTAGCCTGAAAGTATATAGCTTTACAAAGTATTATTTATTATGATTAAATTGTTTTTAAGGTAATAACACTGTGCATCATTAATACCAATTTTCTTTTACATATTTATTATTATTATGGAATTTACAGGCAATCTTTTTAAATTTTTAAAGCGAAATTTTAAATTTCTAAAAATAAATTCAATTTAGATTTCTTAATAAATTATTATTTTAAAAATTAAAGTAGTCCATATCATTATTGATTATTATTAATTTTTTTATAAACTATTTACAATTCATCTTTTTTATGCTTATTATTAACTTCATTATTTAATTTATTTTTTCTAATTTTTAAAAAATTATAATTTTCTGTATTAAAAACTTTTTATTATTAAATTATTTTATTTCAAATAAAATTTTTTATTTAAATTTAGTTATTATAATTATAAAACTTCAAAAGGATTTGTAATTATATATTTATTTCAAAATTTATTAATTTAAATTTTAAAATATTTTATAAAATTTTATAGTGAATACAACTTTTTATAAAATAACTTTATTCTTTTTATTTATAAATAATATAAAAATAATATAAATTAATACAAATTTTATAAAAAATCTAATATATAATAATAATAAAGTATAACTATATAAAAATATTTTTATTAATAATATTTTAACAAAAAAATTTATATTTTTAACTATTTGAAAAAATAATTTTCTTATAATTAATATTTCTTTATTCATTAGTAATTTATAATTATTATAATTATAAATTTTACTATTTATGATATGTCGGTCTATTATTATTATTATTGCTTTACTACTTTCAATAAGGATTTTTTATATATTTATTGTTATTTTACCATAATTATACCTTTTCTTATTAAAAAATTTTTAAGTATTATTTATATTATATTATTAACAAATTATTTGCCTTTTATTATATTATTAATTTCAATTCTGAAAACTTTTTTTTAAGTTTTATATTATAAAATTTTATACTATTCTTAATTTTATATTCCTTAGTAAACCATATTTTTAATTTTTTTTAATTCCTTTCATATTCATTTGGTTATAAACTGTTATAATATTATTTTTATTTTATAATTTAATTTTTTTTTTGATATTAATAAAATTATTTTATACTCAAAAAACTTTTTTAAGTGAATAAAATTATAAACAATTTTTTTAAATTAAAATTTGTTATATATTAAATTCTAATATTTTTAAGTATTCTTTAAATATTAGATTTAAAAGATTTTTTTTATTAGTAAACCATACCCGAATCTTTTCTAAATTCGTAATTTTGTTAGTAGATTGAATTTTTAATTTTGCTTTTAATTGATAAAAATTATTATTATAATATTATCTTAAATTAATAATTTATAATAAATTTATTTTAATTTTTATAGTAAATTATTTGATAATAAGAAAAACTATATATAGTAAAATAAATTTACAACAATTATATCTAATTTCTTCTTGAATTAATTTTATATATTTTTTTAAAAAAAAATTATAAAATTTAAAACATATTCTTTTAATATTTTTATAATAAAAACATAATTGAATATTTTTTTTTAATTCTTACTTTATTAGAAAATTAAATTCTGAAATTTATCTAGTTATATTTATTAATTATTAAAATATATTATTCAAATTACTTTTACTAATAGATTAAAATTTACAAATTTTTTTTACAGAAAATTATAAATTTCTGAAAGTATATAAAGCGAATACAAACTTTTTATTTCTTTCTATAATACTGTAGCAGTAGAGAACTTCATATTTTCGGGTAATTCTTGCAAATTCGCTTACTATTGCCGGCGAGCAAACCTGATAAAATATAAAACGGAATTTCAAGATGCAGTTTTTCTGATAAAAAAAATGAAAACTATAAATTAAAAGTTCTCCGTGTTTCGCTATAAAAAATTAAGTTATATAAAATTTACTTTTAAACAATTTTGATTGAATCGAATTTTTTAAAATTGAAAAAAAAATCTAGAAGAAAAATTCACTTAACTTTTTAAAATATTAAAATTTTAGCAAGCAAATATAGAATTTTAAAAAAAATATCTACCTCTAAGAAAAATAATTGTTTTTACATTAAAATCTTAAATGGTTAAAAATAAAAAAGTTACTTGTGAATACTTTAAATAGTCAGACTTTATAAAATACAAATTACGTTTATAGCATTTAAATTTAACTCGACTATGGCATATACAAAATAAATTTAAATAATTACTTTATGAGTATTTTAAGGGCAGCTTCTAATAAATTCATTTTACATAAAAATGAAAAAAATATATTTTGTAACTTAAATTTGATCAGATTTTGGTGTATAAAAAAGTTTTAAAATAAATTTAGCATAATAGAAATTTAGAGAACTAAAATATGATTTCGATTTTGGCATAAAAAATAAATTTTTTATTTTACTTTAAGAAATTAAGTTTAAGAAAAAAGTACTTTTAGAGGATTTAAATTTGATTCGATTATTATGTTGAACTTGAGATGATTTATAGATGAAACTTTAAATTCTTTAAAAAGTTTGCTGTGAACAAAAATAAATGCGTAGAAAAGCGCCTGACATTTCGCATAAAAAACTCTAAAAAAAGTATTATAAAAATAGTAAAATTTAAATTCATAATTCAAAAATATTAAAAGGAAAAAAAACAAATCAAAAAAATAAAAAGTCTTCTTTTAATGAATTAAAAAAAATTAAATTGAAAAATGTTATTTAAATAATAAAATGTATAATTAAATGAAAAAACTTTTTATTTCTATAATACTAATAAAATAATAAAAAAAAAAGAAAATGTAAAAAAGGAATTAATACAGATTAAATAAAACTTCGTTTTTTTTTTAAAAGAAATTTATAAAAAAATTATTTTTTTTATAACGAAATGTATAACTTTAGTGAAACTTTTATATAAAAGAAAAAGAAATTTAATAAAAAAAATATATATAGAAAAACTTTTTTAATAGACCAAAAAAAATATAACATTTTTTTTTATATAAATTTTTTTTGAATAATCAAAAAAAAAATAAAAAAAGTGGTAATAAAAAATTATATAATAAATTTTTTATAATAAAAAATATAAAGTAGTTTATAAAAATTGTTAAATAGCTAAACTTATTTGTGTGTAAAAAAAATTTCAAAAAAAAGTAAACTGTATTTTTATAATGAAAAGTAAAACTTTTTATTTAAATTATTAAACGAAATTAAAAGAATAAAAAAATTTAGTTCAAAAAAAGTTTTTTTAATAACATAATTTTAATTATTATGAATAATAATCAAAGAAAAAAATAAAAAAAAGGTTTAATAAAAAAATATTTTTTAAAAGTAAAGTAAATGATATAAAAAATTTTTAGGAAAACCTTTCTATATATATATATATATATATATATAAATATTATCTCAAAAAATAATCCAACGAAAAAAATATAAAATATTATGTAATTGTTACAAAAAAATTAGCTCTTTATATTTATATAATGAAAATAACGTTCTTTTAATAATAGTAATGAATAAAATAATATTATTTGTATAAAGAAATAGAAATTATTATAAAAAGTTAATGCGGAAAAAAATTATGTAAAAAAGTTTCTTTTTTCTTTAAATAAAGTTTAGATATAAAATATATTTTTATTTAATTTTAAAATATATAAATATTTTCATAAATAATTTAAACTAAAATTTTTAGAAAAAAAGAGTATAAAGAAATTTGGTAAAACGCTTACTTATAATTAAAAAATATATAAAAAGTTTCATTTTAATAAAAAAAGTATAAGTTTATTTTCTTTTAATAAAGAAGATATAAGTAAAAAAAAACCTTAAATATAATTTATATACAAAAATTTAAAAATTATTTAAAGTGGGAAAAAAAGTTTATATAAATTTTTTTTGGTAAATAATACTCAAGAAAATTATTATAAAATATATTTTGTTTTGAGTATTAAAAAAAGTAGAAAGAAATTTAATAAAACTCTGTATAAAGAAAATAATAAAAGTTAAAAGGAAAAAGATATATAAAAAATAATAAAAATTATTAAATAAAAATTTTTTTATAAAAAATCTTTAAAAAAATTTATAAGCAAATTGAGTTTTTGCATAATCAGAATTAAATATAAAAAAATAAAAAGAAAAATTTTATATATACATATTTTTAATAAATAATAATCTAAACAAAAAATTATTATAAAAAACGACTCTTTGTTTGGAATAATAATTTTATAAAAAAATAAATAAAAGGTTATAAAAGTAAAAGAAAAGTAGTAAAAAAAATTTATACAAAAGTTTCTTTTATTTGCTTTTAACTATAAGAAATAAAATTATAAAAAACTTTAATAAAACTTTTTTCATAAAAATAAATTTATTTATAAATGACAATCAAAAGAAAAAAATACATAATAAAGGGGGAAAAATTGTTTTATAAAAAACTTCTTATAAATAAAAAATAAATAGAGTATATAAATTTCATATAAACTTTTTATATATATGAAACAGTTAGGAAAAAAAAGTTTTCTTCTTTTCTTTCTAATAAAAAGTAATAAAAGTTTAAAAAAAATAATGTATATTTATATATAATAATAATAAATAATTAAAAAATACTAAAAAATTTAAGAAAATAATTAAAATATTCCGTAAAACTTTTTTGTATAAAATAAAAAAAAATTATAATAACATAAAAAATAAACAAAAAATAGTATAATAATAATAATCAGTGAATATATATAAGTGATAAATATAAATATAATGAAGATATAGTTAAAAAATAATAAAAAATTTACATATAATAAAAAGAAAATAAATAATAAATAATAATAAAAATAATATAAAAAAAAAAAATTAACTCAAAATAATAAATAATAAAAACAATTAGAAAAAAAATGATAAATATAATTATTAAATAAAATAAAACTGATAAATAATTATAAAATTATAAAACATGAAAAAATAAATTATAATAGAAATAAATAAATAAATTAATAATAATCATAGATTAAAGAAAAATTGGTAGAAGTAGTAATATTTGAAAGAAAAGTAAATAAAATATAGAATAAATATAATTATTAACTAGAATAAAAATAAATTATTAAATAAAAAATACTAAAAAGTATAAACTATAATAAATATAAAACTTACCGATGAAAAGAAACATCAATGCTAACATGACTGGCTTTGTAATCGTATTGACTAATATAAGATAAAAGCCACGTAGACTACGCAAATATGAATAATGAATATATTATTTTTTTATAAATTTTATAATAAAGTTCTTATCATTCTATAATATAATAAATAAAATATTATAAAAATATACTTTAGTATAAAAATATATATATAATTTTATCGATTATTAATAATAATTAAAAATATATAACAAGCTAAAGAAAGTAAATAAAACTTTTTTTGGTTATTTTTTTTAATGAAAATAAAAAATAAATAAATTTATTTTTAATATCATCTTATTTAGTATAAAAATATATACCAATTCTTTTCACTGTAAAAACTCATTTTAATATCAGTATATTTATAATATTAATAACAACTTTATAATATAATGTTCTTCAAGAATATAATATAATAATAAGCAAAATATAAAAATACATTAAAACATACAATGTATAAAATAAGTATATTATTGGTAGTAAAAGTTTAGTATATAAAATAAATAAAACTTGTTATGTAAGTTCTTTATATAATAATAATAATAATGAATACTAATTTTTTATTAATAAAAATTTATTTTAGTAAAAAAATTTTAAAAAAATATAATAATATAATTAAAAAACATTAATTAATAAAAACAGAATTTTTCCCCCAAAGTATCGAAAATTTATATAAATACTTTATAATATTAGTTATTAGTTTGATTATTTATATAATAAAAAGTAAATATTATTGCTAAAATCAAAAAAATCAAACTTTCTGTTATGAAAATATAAAAATTTAATAAGTAAATAAAAAAAATTCTAAAAGTAAAAATAGTCCACTGAATAGTCATAATTTTATTTTAACCAATAAAACCTAAAATAAAGCACCTACCTCAAAAGTTTGAAAATTTTATAATAAAGCGAACAAACAAAAAAGAGGCAATAAAAATATTTTAATTTATATATATATAAGTGACCAATCGCTTTAATATAAACATAATAAGTTCGCTAGAGACTTGATCATGTCGAGCAATGAAACTTGAAGTGTACATCGCCTAAACAAAATTCCAAAAAATATTAAAAGTATTAAAGAATCTATGTTAAAGATAAATAATATAAAGTAAAAAGTATATAATAAAAAAAAGAAAATATAAAATAAATATAAGTAGATATAGAAGAAATTATTAATAGTTAGTTAAGAAAAAATGATACTAAGAAAAATTATGTAATAAAAAAATTACTATAATATATTCAAGTGATAATAAAAAATATTCTGAATATAAAAGAAAGAAAAAAAATTAAAAAGTAAAATGCATAGATAAATATATAATAAGGATATAATAAAAAAGATATATTCAAGCAAATACAATAATTAACAGTAAGTAAAAGTAGATAATAAATTCTCATAATGCACAAAATAATAACAGTAAGAAACTTATAACCGACAAACATAAAAGGATATAAAATTCTCACAAGCGATTGGCGGGTAACTGCCGGGAGGCGCGGCTGGAATAGCCTAGTCATTAAAAAATCCACGAAAATAGGGACCAATGAATGGTTGAGAGAACAAGCATGAAATATAATGAATTGCACGAAACGGCTTTTGTGAGTCGTGAGAATAACTTTTTCAAAAATGGTCTACAGAGTAAAAAGTTTTATTAGTTTTTGTCATCATATATTTTTATATAATAAAGATTATATTAAATATTTCTTTTTCAAATATTTTATAATTTGATAATAATATCGATATATAAGAATTTGAAAATAAAATATATTTATAGAAGAAAAAATAATATAAAAAGAAAATTTTTTTATTAATTAAATATAGTAACAGATATTTAAAGAATAAAAATTGCAAATAATTATATAAAAATTTTTATAATAAAATATATCAATTATGTTATACTAAAAAAAATATCTTATATTGATATAATATTTATAAATAGTGAAATTTTATAAAAATATTAATACAATATTTAAGAATTTGTTTTTCAATTTTTAAGATAATTTTATATTACATATTTTTATAATAGTAATAATAAATATAACCAATTATTACGACTATAAAAAAATATTTCCTTGATTTTTAATATAATTTATAGTTTTATTATAATAGTCGATATTATATAGAAAATTATTCCTGTTATAAATATATTTTTTCTACAGAAGTATCTCGTAATAAATACATTTATATTGTTAAGGTAAATTATATTTATTAATAATAATAATGAAAAGATACAAGAGCTACTTATTAATATGATAAATATTATTAGTAGTATAACGTATATTTATAAATAAATTTTTCCAAAAAGTTTATTTTTTTTTGTATTTTTTAATATTCTTAAAATAATATTAATAACTTAAAGACGAGCAAAAAAATGAAGAGCCCAATGTTATTATATATTTTAATATATATTATTTTTATAAGCCTTTCTTTTAGCAACTTTAATATTTTTTTTATAATAATAGTAAATTAATAACTAAAAGATGCGTGAACAACTGAAGAGCTTGTTCTTGTTCCTCAGAACTTTCTTTATCTATTATTTTCAACTTTTCTGCTAAATATTCGAAAACTACAAGCATCATGCGGTCCAATTTGTCTATCATTTCTTCAAATTCTCCTATAAAATAAATTATTATAATATACATTTATAATATAATAATACTTTTTCATCTTGATTATTATATATTTTTTTTTATTAATTATATTAATTAATAATAATTATTAAAAAATATTTTCATGTTTTTTCTTTTATGATAAAATAATTATACTTTGCAATTTTTATTATAATACTTTATTATTTATTATATTTATTATATATTATACCCAATTATATATAACATTAATTAAAAAGTATTTTTAAAAAGTTTATGTATAATATTAAAACAAAACGATAATAAATATTTTATTTATTTATTATACCAATTACTTATATTGAAAAAAAAGTTGTATTTATATTTATTAATAATATTCATTAAAAAAAGTTTTTCATATAGAAATAATAGAAGTATAATAATTAAAAAACCAGCTTTATGGGCTCCGTCAGTTTTACTTTCTTTAAAAGGGCTTGCATTACTTATACTTTCCATGGATGTCCTTTAAGAAAATATAATAGTAATTATATTAATAGAAGAAAGAATAATTATTATAAATAAATAAATACAAAATAATATTAATAATAGTAAATAATAATAATTTACTTCAGTAAAACTGGATTAATGTCGGCGTCAAAAGAGTTTATGTTACCCTAAAAAGAGCAATAATCATTAATATTTTAGTAGTAATAAATTATAAAAACGAAAATAATTTATAACGATTAATTAGAAAATAAGTAACCAATTAAAATAAATATAAGTAATTAAGAATAAATATAAATAACCAATAAAAATACAATATAAAAATACTCTCGTATTTTCTGCATTATCTGTTTCTTCGTAAGCCGCAGAACTTTCCTCAGAGGAGTCTGATATATCCTCTTCCTCGCTTTCTCCAGAACTTGACGAGGAGTCTACTATTTCCAACTAATTAAAAGTAAATAATAGTGATAATAATGATAATAATAATAATAATAATAATGTACGTCTATTTTTAGCATCCTATGAATCACTAGAGAAAGAACTTGGAAACGAAGCACAGGAACATAAGAGAGGACGGTAAACACGTGCCTTAAATAAAACTCGTGGCGAACAGCGGAGCGCGTTCGATACGGAAACGAGCACTTCAAGGCTTCACCAATAACATTTGCACAAGAGGGACATGCCTTATAGTATTTTATGTATTTATTATAATAAACTTCTCGTATATATGTAATAAACTTTATAAATAAATATGATTTATTAAAAGAAAATTTTATTATGTATAAAAATATTTAATAATACAAAACTTTTGTCAAAAAAAATTAATATTTTTGTTATCAAAATGAGTTTTGTAGAACTTTTCATAAATGAATTTATAAAATGTGCAAACCATCATTCTCAGTAGAAATTATTTGTTATAAATTTTATAAACAATAATAAAAAAGGAAAAAAAATACTTACTACTATATAACAAAGATATACTTTTTTAAAAATATTATAAAAATATTTCCTACCAAAAAAGTATCTTAAAACTTTTATAAACAAAAAATTAATATATAAAACTTTGAATTTTTTTTTTTTTAAAATAATAAATATTAATAATAAGTTTACTAATAAAAGTATAATTATAAACTTTTATAAATGATAAAAAAATTAAAACTTTGAAATAAAAATTTACTATAAATTAATAATATTAACTTTTTTATAAAATTATAAAGAAAAAGTTTATATTAAAATTTTAAAAACAAATTTTTAATGTGCAGTAAAAATTGTCTTCCAATGCTTTTCTTACTTATATAAAATGAAAAATGCAATAAATATATAAAATCTATTCATTAATAAAATTATTACAGTTTTTATAAAGTTGTTGTAAAATGTTCAACTTTTTTATAAATTTCTAAAAGAAATATTAAAATATTTGTAGAATACGCAAGACCTAAAAAAAATATAAAAAGTTGTTGGTCAGCCAAAAATCATTAAAAGTCGTACATTTGTAAACATAAATTTTATGTAAAAATTTTTTGTTTTCTAAATGCATTTCTTTAATTTAGCAGAAAAAGTTTCAGATTTTCTCAAATTTTACTGCTTT
Source organism: Zophobas morio (assembly GCF_036711695.1). NCBI lineage: Eukaryota > Metazoa > Arthropoda > Insecta > Coleoptera > Tenebrionidae > Zophobas > Zophobas morio. The sequence continues at coordinate 306,457 of NW_026972173.1, read as the reverse complement.
TTTCATAAAAAGTTCTAGTAAATGATCTCAAAAGCTGAAAGCGGACACAGATGTGTTTTACTTAAGAATTCCAACTACAAAAATAATAAATCCTAAAAATAATACTATTCAGAAAAATCTCAACAATAGTAACATAAATATTTTTTAAAATCTATAATAAAATCAAAATAACTTAAAATATAAAACAAAACAGTTTTCAAAATTCATAAAAACAAAACAATTACAAAAAAATAAAAATAATTATAAAACCTAAAAAATTTTTTATACTCATAAAATATTACAAATACAACAATAATAATTAGTGTTAAACTTAATAAAAATTTCAAAAGATTTATAAAGGTACAATCATTTATAGTAAAAAAGATAATTAAAAATAAAAAAAATATAAAATTTATTATAAACCCTGAAAAAGTTTTATAATACTCATAAAAAATCACAAACCATGAAAATAATTTTAATTATTATAAACCACATATGTTTTAATAAAATCAGATTACATTTATAATAAAATCATTAATTGCCTTATATTTTTAAAAAGTTTAATAGTAAGAAATAATAAATAACAATAGAAAACTTTAAAATTATATAAAAAAGTAAAAATTAACAAAAAAGCCCTCAATAATAATAAAATTAAAGTAAAATTATATAGAATTTGTAAGTAGTAAAAATTAAAACCGAAATTAAATTACTAATCACTTTAAAAAAAGTTATTTAAAAATTATTAAATGTAATTTTTTTTAATAAATATATTCGATTTATTGGTATAAATAAATAAAAAATTATTTATTATAGGAAAATAAAAAAGTCTTAACTTACAAAAATAATACTAATAAATAAAATTAAAAAGCAATTTAAAATTAATACAATTTGTGAGTAAAATTTGGCAACCAAAATTAATTACAAAACACTTTATAAAAAAAATTCAATATATTTTAATAAATTTAATATAAATTCTCATTTAGTACTTCCAATTAAATTGAAAAATATATATAATTTGAAATAAAAATTAAAAAATAATTATTTGCTAATTACTTTATATAAAAATAATTTAAAATAATTTAGAATTTAAAATAAATTTTCATTAATACTTCAATTTAGATTATAGAAATTAATTCTATTTTTAAAAAATATTTTCATACATAATAAATCTAAAAAATAAAGTTAAATAAATTATAATCAAATGTAATTACTTACTAACTAGTTTATATAATAAAAATCGAAAATAATTAAATTATAAAATAAATCCTCGCAAAGTACATAAAATAAAATTACAATAATTAAATTAGACTTTTTAATTCATATCTAAAAAAAAAAATAATTAACTTTAGGAATAAAATTAAATTTCTGATCAAAATTAATTACTTTTACAACAGCAAACAAAATTTCGTGAGGATACGTATAAGAATATGTACAGCTTGTTTTTTGGGAGTAAATCTGATTACTAAAATTTAAAGATTCGGTTGCATCGACAAACTGTAATGCACTTTCAGAATCTTTTTATACATAAAAAAATTAATTTTTAAAAAATATTATAAAGTAATTTATAAATTCAAAATGCTTAAGAATAAATATAAATTTGAAATTTGCTAGTAAAAGTAAATTTTAGGTATTAAGAATCTATTATAAAATATGGATTATAATTTTTTTTAAAAATCTAAATTAATTACAAAGAAAGTTAAATTTAATTGAATATATAACTTGTAATGCTTTACAAATTCTGAATTTATTAATTAATATTGTAATATATATAGAAAAAAAATTAAAAATACTAAAATTTTAATAAATAAATTTAAATTATTTTTTTATAAAAAGTAAATATATATTTTTGTTTCTTTTATAAGCTTTCAATATTTCTTATATTAAATTAACATTTATTTTTTATTTTTTTTCTAAATTAATTGATAAGGTAATAATAAGCAAATTAACAATAACAAACTTTATTTTTTTAAAGAGTAAATAAATATTATAAAAATAATATTATAATAAAAATTATATTTTTTATAAAAAAATTGATTACAAAAAAAAAATTAATAACTTTAAAATAATTAAAAATTAATTTTTTTACTATTATAAAATATAAATTTTTAGTTTTTTTTATAAAAACTAAATTAGTTTCAAAATCGTTATTGGCAATAAAATATATACATAATACTATAAAAACAATAATGTAATTATATTTTTTATATAAAAATCGAGAATTACAAAAAAGTTATTAAAATTAAAATAAAAATAAAAATTTCTTATTTATAAAGCAATTATAAAGTACTCTAAATATAATATATACTATAAATTATATTTTTTCTAAAAAAATTTAAATTAATTACAAAAAAAGTAATTTACATGGAAAAAAATAAGTTTGATTTTTTTAAAGTAAAGATGTGAGTATTATAAAACCAGTTTTTTATATAAATTAGTTTTAAAAAAAAATTAAAAATACTTTTAAGAAAAATAAAAAGTAAAAAAGAAATAAGAATTTCAAATGTTTTAAAGCTTAAAAATAGTTAAATTTAATTTTTTTTTAACCGTAAATTTTTTAAAAAATTATAAAATTATAAAACTAATTGTGTAATATTAATTATATTTTTTAATAAGAACCTAAGATAATTTATATAAGTTTAAAATAAATACTCAAAGATAATATTTCAAACATTAGTGTTAGAAATAAATCTAAAATTTAATATTAAAAAGTTAAAAGTAAAATTAAAAATATAAAATATATTTTTTAAATAAAATCTTAATAAATAATTTAAAGTAGATTAGCTTTACAAATAAAAAAATATCTTATATATATGCAAAATACAATTTTTAAGATGAGAATCTAAATTATGATATAAAAAAAAAAATTAGCTTTTCCAAAAAAATAGTTAAATTATATAATATTATTAAGCAAAATCTAAATTTATGGCTATATAAAGTGAATATAATTAGTTTAACAAATAAAAATTATATCCTTATAAATAATTTAAATAGATTTTTATAAAAAAATGGAAATTAATTACTCAAAGTATTATATGTAAAATTATATTATAGAGAATACTTTTATGTATAAAAATCCAAATTAAATACTAGAAAATTAGCAAAAAAAATATTTTTATTATATAATTATATAATATAAATAATAATTTTTTTAAATTAATCTAAATTAATAACTAAAGAAACTAAAATAAATTAGCTTTACAAAAAATTTACCCTCCAAAAAATAAGAAACTAATTTTTCAATAACTACTACACTGTAATAAGTGTGAGCAGAAAGAAGCGATTCTATAAAGTTTAGATAAACTGAAAAGATTTCGAGAGGAAGTTTGAGTAAAGGAACCTTTAAGTTTCCCAGTGAATTACAGTAAAAAAAAATTAATATTAAAATTTATTAATCTACAGAAAAATAAGTTGCCTGTAAAACGGCATTAATTAAATCAAGGCCTTCTGAACTTAGTAACGAGACGTTGTCCGTCAAATCTTTTAATATAGTTTTTAGTTGACTAAAAGTGAGGTCGGGTGAAGTGAGAACTTTTATTAACTGAGAGTACAACTTGGTAGAACCCTAAATATAGCAGATTATTTAATAAAAAACAGTCTACTATGTTAATTTTAGAATAATGAAATATTATATATAACTCAATAAAACTTTACTGAGTATTTTTTTCTAATAAAGTTAATGCTAAATTTAAAATTAATTTATTTAAGATATAACATTCCACAATATGAATCTTAATAAAACTCTATTGGAAGCAAAGATTTTTTCTTGAAAAAAAAATAAATATTAAAAAACGAACATTTCACCAAAATAAAACTTAATAGAACTCCATTGGGATTATAGGAAAATATAAACAGTTTATTATGTTACTTTTTCTATAAAATATAGACGAAAAATAACGTTTAACAGTAAAGCATATAATAGAATGCTAGTCATACCAGATTAAATAAGCAAAGCTTTTTATGTTAACTTTTACATAAAAATAATTAAAAAAATAACTTTTAATAAGGAAGTACTCAATAAAAATCCTACTGAGAACAGATTATTTATATATAAAATTGTTTAAGTAAAAATAATTAAAAAATAACTATCAACAACATAGAATCCATTAAAAAGTAAAAAAACATAGAATCCATTAAAAAGTAAAAAAACAGTTTATTATGCTATTTAATACTATATAAAGCCCTAATTATATATCAAGATAACAGAAAATCAAAGTTTATAGCTTATTTTTTTTTTAATATAAATAAAATTAACTCAATAATAAAGATCAGATGAGTTAAAAATTTATGTTTGTTTTGTTAATATTTGAATGTATATAAAAAAAAAGAACGTTTACATATATTGCAAAAAATGTATATAACTTTTAAGGAAGTTAGTCATATTATATTATATATACCTTTTCTCTCTCATAAAAAGCACTTTTAACAGGCGGTACGTCAATCATGTATAGAACAGTTTGTTGAGATTCTAAACATTACAAATGTTCCCCGTTTTCCACGTGCATTGTTATTAAGAAATTTAAAATGTTTACTTACAGTTTTCCCTGCAAAGCCTAAGCGATAATTATAATTTGTTTATATTTTATTTATGCTATCGCATAATAAAGTGCATGTTGTAAACCGCATTTAAAGGCAATCAATGCTTGTTTTGGCAGCCTTTTTCTTAGAAATATTACAGGAAATTCGCTCTCTTCCTTTTTTTAACTTAAAAAAGGAGTGTATAATTGTTTTTTTGTAGTGTCAAGCCAACTTTATAAGTGCTTTTGCTAGTTAGGGAATTCTCGCCTGAAAAACTGGAGGACAAATATAAAGTTTCGGAAGAAAAAAAAATACCACTTATATACACAAAGAAAATTATAATCTGCATCTCTATAGAATTGTACAAAGCAGAGTTTACATCTAAATAATAAGAGAAGTTAACTAAAGTTGCTTATAATCTAGCTGACACTTTGTCGCAAGATTAGTTTAGGCTTAATTGAGAATATTAACTGAGAGAAGCTCCAAGTTAGGAAGTTTTGCTGAATGAAAAATGAGCAAAAGCCTTTGGTTACATTGCAGAATAGTTAACTTTTTATTTAACAATATCTAATATTTTTAATCTTGAATTTACTAAGTATTGCGACTACATTGCCAAATAATATAACTTTCTATATAAGAAAAATATTAAAGTATTTACAAAGATACGTTACTCATATTACTACAGGCTTGCGCTACAAACTTAATAAGTTAGATCCCCGACCATTTTGTTTTTGGAAAAATTTATATATTGGTTAAGTTTCATAACTTAAAACTTCTATAATCTTACTATAACTTTAAAAATTATTAAAAATCATTTTGCTCAAAAATTTTACTATATTGAACGATTCAGTTGAAAAACTTGCAGAATCCTCTAAATTGGAAAGCTTTCTTGTACTTTTTTTCAAAACACATCAATAGCGTTAAGTAACGAGTCGATCAACTGTGATATTATCATGAAATGTTTTAGTAATTAATAATTTAAAATGATAACTGCAATGATATAATTGTCACCAAGCCGGAATGTTTTGTCGGGGGTGGTAGATTTTCTGTTAACTGTCAATAATTGTTCTTGCTGTTAGAAGTTAATTTATCAAAATTGTCAAATAGTAAAGGTTTGTACTAAAAACCGTTTGTTCCTCAAAGGTTGTACCTTAAAGCTTTACTATGTTTGTTTCTTATCATTGTAAACTTTTAGTTTTATTTATCTCTGCTTCACAATTTGAAGTCTCTATGCCTCTTTTCTCATCTCATTAGTGGCAGTGTTTGATGCATTAAACAATTTTAATTTTAGTTCCATCCAAGTGTTCAAAGATAAGATTTATGATAACACTTTATTATTAAAGGACAAGTTGTTTTGCAAGAGATTGATATATGAAAAGCTTATAAAAGGATGTTTTTAAAAATCTTGATAACTAACGCTTTTTTTTTTCGCAACTTTGAGAGAAGCCCCGACAAATACTTATTTTAAAGACGTTTGAGGCTTTACCAAATAGTGCTATAAAGTTAATCAGCACCAAATTTTTTAAAAAAACAATAACGAAAATTTATAATAGACCTGGCGTGGTTGCAGAAACTATTTCTCTCTCACGCTTTTCCTACTCAGGTTTTTATTTTTTTGGATGCTTGTAATTATAATTAGTGGAAAGGGGACATTAAGCTTTATAATTTTTATTTTACTATTTATTATTAGTTACTTACTAGTGTTAGGCTTATCACTGAGAAGCGTCATTTAGTCCTAAAAATTATAAATTTTACGTCATAACAACGCCAATACCCGGAGTAGTCATTGATTAAAGAATAATTTTTTATAATTGAAAACTTATATATTTTAATAAAGTTAACACTCACTTTATCGGGGCCGCAAAGACATCGAACCATTACAAATTGATTACACTACTCCCTTTCCTTTACAATTTAAGAATGCTAGAAAATTTTTTTTTTTATAATATTTATAACACTGCAGATTTTTAGCTAAATCGTAAAAGTTTGGTAAAATTATATATTGACTAAGGATGCTTGCATTACCACAGACCCAAGAACACATTTTAAAATACAAATATTATAATTGCTGCAAAACAGAGAACAATTATTACTTTTTTTAATTTTATATTTTTAAAATGGTGAACCGTTTTACTCAACCTTTTACATACTCTAAAGAAACCTATTTGTCTTATGTAATATAGAAACCTTTTATATAAATATAATTTAAAAATTAAATTTTTTAGCTAAACTGTAAAAGTTTAGTAAATTTAAAATAATAACTAATGAGCTTACATTACCAAAGACTTATAAACAATCTTTGAAACTAAAAAAATTACATATTCTAGCAAACTTATAGAACTATTACTACTTATTAGTTTGCTATTTCATAAAAAATAAATAGATTTTTCTAAATTTTGCATACTCTATAAAGACAACACTATTTGATCGATTACCTTTTAAAGAACAGCTTGACCTACGCTGGGCTAGATGAGCGTTAATAGTCCTGACTAAATTGGACGTCGACATACCAGGAATTTTGTGTGATTAACCATTTACAAAATAGTTGTAGGTGTAGCATGTCGACTAACAAAATAAATATAGACGAAATCGTTAATGATATTGTCGGAAATTTTGGTAATTAATATATAAGCCATTTACTCAATACTTATAATTTATCGAAGTATTTATATTATATAAGCTAAAAAAAATTCGATTACGCCTCGAATGAACTCTTATACCAAGCCCAGAGAAGATCAGTTATATTATTCCGTTGAGGAAAGGTACTTTCAAACTATTGATTTAGAATTTAAAAGTCATAGTTTTCTACATTAAACAATTTTTTTACAAAAAAGTTTAATAAGGAGAAACTAAATCGAAAACAAATTACTTTTAGTTACGATTGGGTCAAGGGTTTATGTAATAGATTTATTTAAGATACAACGATATTATTGTATTTATGAAAAAAAATGTTTTATAATACTAAATATATTATAAAACAATAGACAATATGTCAGTGGGTTCAAAACAATTAGTAACAAACGATACACTAGAGTTTATTGGCTTCACAAAAGTTCTATTATAATTAAATAATTAAACTTTTTTTTTACTAAGAAAATAAAACATAACCAAAATATATTACATAAAAAATATACTTTTAAAGGTTATAAAGAAGGCTTTTTTTAATAAACATTTGTAGCAAATCTAATTGTTATGCTATCATAGTTATCAATGGCACTCTTATGCATTTCTTAATATAGTATTTTACTTAATAATAAGGCAAAAAGTCTTTCTTTAGAGAAAAAAGAGTAGTGGATTACCAGCTTTTCAAGTCTTGTATGATAATAAAAAGATCAGCTGTTTTATAACTTTTTATTTTTAATATCTGTCATCCTAAAGAAAAAAAGTTTAAAAAATATTATCTTATCTTATTAAAATTTTTTATATAGTTTACTTTATCTTACATTACAGAAGACTTTCCATATTTAATTTTAAAGTCTGTTAAATCCATTATAATTACATTTACTGCATCAAGTAGAAAAAAAAGTAAAAGAAATAGGTTTTTTTTATACTTAAAATCAGCTGCTTTTGTATATTCAAAGTTTATCTATAAACAATTTTATTATAGTACTTTTTATTTTATAAATTTTGTGTATTTTTAACTACTTTTTTACGAGGTTGTAAATCTTTGCTTTTTTACTGATGGAAAGTTAGTGAATAAACTGCTTTAATAGCCCTGAATTTTTCCTTCTGAAAAAAAAATAATATAGAAATTACTTACTTCCAAAAAAAAAAAAAAATCTTTCTGGATATACTTAAACGCTAATGATGTTAATATTAGCAAATGATATATTATATAAAAATTTACCGAAAAATATATGAGCAAGTAATAAAAGTTATAATATAATATTATAGTAAGAGACGTAATAAGTACAAAAACCACATACTTTAGTCAATTATTTAAAAAAAAACGTTTTTAAAAACTTTTGACTATAATAATTGTGATATATATATATAAATCTATTTTCTATTAATAGTGTTATATAAAAGTTTTGAGATGTACTGAACTTTTTAGAAACATTTAGTTTATATACAAAAAAAATATATTGTTTGTAATTATTTTGGAAAAGCGAATTAACAAAGTTTTGTGATTCCACAGCAGTGTTGACTCCATTTCCTCTGACGAACTCCCTGACTATCTTAGCGATATAAGTTGGGATGATAATACGTTGTTGGTACACCGCCAATTTTTTTATTTCGATTTATAGCGGGGTTTTTGGCAAAAGCAGGTTTAATCATTCTCTTTCATTACTAGATAGTAATATACTTTTTATTTATAGTTGAAAGCCAAATAGAATATATAGAGGATTTGCCCTTGAAACCATCTACTGATGTACTTAAGGCTAAACCGAAACCAGCAAGTATTATAATAATAGAATTAATAATATTTTTAATCAATTGTATTCATATTAAGGAATAAAATTTAGAAGTTCGGCTCCTTTAATTAGTAAAGAGGAATTCAAACCAAAACCACCAGGTAGCTATATTTATTTTATTTATTCTAATGCAAATATTATAAATATATTATTATTTATTAATAGACATTGGGGGTCAATTTCCTCAGTTAAAGGAACTAAAATTAAAATCGAAACCGCCAAGTAATTTGAAATAAAATAATAAAAAAGTTCTACATATATATACTTCTAATTAGCAGTAAAACCACAAAGCAATATAGAAAAGGGCGAATTACCTCTTAGACATTTTACGGATGTCTCAAAGTCTAAACCAGTGCGAAAAAGTTTTTTTTAAAAAATCTATAACTTTTTGTTGATAACTCGATTTACAATAGACGTTAGGCTTCCTAATCAACTTAATGAGGCTCTTTTGACTACAAAAGAAGTAAGAAAAGAACATGATTTTACACCTCACGATTTTTTAATGGAAGGTAATTTAATTAAGTGAAAAAAAAATTATGAAATATATATTGAAGGTAAAACGTCTATTCAATATTCTTCAAGCATCTCTATAAGCAAATTTTTTATGAAAATTAATAGTAACTCTAAAGTGTTTTTATAGACCACTCCCTCTCAATATTTGTGACATATAATATGTGTAGGATATCACTTGCATACATTGTTGTAATTGTGTTAGTAGGGGAGACTAAATAAGAACTAAATTCATAATTATATTTTATTTTTTTTTAAGAAGACCAGAAACCGCAAATAAAGTTTCCAACGGCTCCAGACCAGTTGCAGTATACCAACCTTGAAAATTACCAGTTTCAACAATCTTCATTCCCTAGCACGCCGACGACTACTTCTAAACAGAAAAAACCGAAAGAAAAGTTAAAAACGAAGCTCGTGAAGGCCCTAAAAGATAAACACAAAAAAGAGCAGCCAGCGTTCTCTATTGGTGCGCCGGTGCTAGTCAGTTCAACTAATCCGAGGTACCCAGCGCAACACTCACAAAAAGGAACAGAAGAGTAGCCGTTCTGCAAATCAACTTTTATAATGACATAGAAAAAAAGATGAAGCAGACTTCTATAAATAGTTGCTCATGTACTATTATTAAGTTTTTCACTCAACAACTAATAGAAAATCATTTATTTTTTGAGACAATAGAGCGTTAAAGAATATCTAAAAAAATTGCAATCTCTTGATAATTAAGTTTATTATTAATAAAGAAATGATGCCCTTTTTGATTATTCCCTCTTAGTTGTTTAACTATTACGTTTCTTCAGTTCGCATAATATTTTAAAATTATGAGGTTTTTTTTTCAAGTTTATAAAGTTAACTAGCTTTTTAAGTAAATTAGTACATTTAACTTTCAACTAGAGAATGCACAGGATTGCGCGCTTTCTTTTGCCTTGCAGGATTGAAAATAATGTAATTTTTTATTATTTTATTTAACAATTTTTGCAGAAATCTTCACAAAATAAAATTTAAGATCATTTCATTCGTGATTTTAATTGTTTTTTTCCTTATGGCATGCTTATGACTCATAACACCGGCATGTGTTATGTTCAGTATCGTCTGTTACTTGTTACTTGGAATAGCCTATTATGCTAAATAAACTCACTTTTCTTAATTTTTCGACTTAAAATTAACTTGTAACCCATATTCGGATGCTTTGTTTCCTTTTTTTTATTACGATGAGTGAAAAAAGAAAGTAGTTACTTTGAACAAGTGGTTCCGGCCAGGGATCCCCTGAAATTTTTTTTCAAAAGTATGGATAAAAAATTTGCAAAGTGCAAAGAATTTTCCGAAATTATAAAATTGAGTGCTAGATCTACAAAGGATTACATACACTTTGAATACCGTTTATAAGATTAATTTAAAAATTACAAAGGAAAACACCGTCCACTAGTAATATAAAGAGATGGAACCCGGAAATAACTCCGAATGGCTATTCTGATGGTCATTCGTTTAACCAAAAAAAATGGAATTAGAGGCTTATTATCCATCTTATAAAAACGAAAGCGCTGGGACAATGATAACGCGAACGGTTGCCATAGATGGTATCCACATAAATCTTATATTACTAAGACGGATTTAAGAAAGTTATACATTAAATCGGGGTAGAGTTACCGGATGCAGCCCATACTGTTAGAAATATCTTAACGAAAATGAAATTCCGGTAAAAATGAAATGGTTGGGGAAATTTTTGCGTTGCACCGCCAAAATCATAGGTAACTTACCTTTTCTTTATTTAAATTGTATTTATAACATCTTTTTTATCCTAGATTTTCATTAACTTCAGACTAATGAACGCTTAGAAGAAAATTACACTACGTAAATGTAAACATTCATTGTTGTATGAGTGACGACACCTTAGACATTAGTTTTGTTGAAATCCTAATTTCGAAATCATTAAAGCACTGGAAAAAAAATTAACTTAATCTTTCAATTTTTTTTATTTTCTCTCCTCTTTAATAAATTATTTTTAAAAGTTTCTCTTGATGAAGATTTCTGTATTGTTGTTGCTACCTTGCAAAGAATGGAATGCGTCTAGGTAGGATGGCATTTTTTCAGCTAAAATTTTTCTTTTCAAATTTTCCTCTTGTAGATACGCATAGCACAAAGAAAACCTTATCAAAATAGAAGTTTATTTTAATTCCTGCCAGTTACAAACAACTACAAAAACTAGCACAACGAGTAAATTTTGTTGATCCCGCGATTCCGCGGGGCTGCATACCCTACTTTCAACAAGTGCATTAAATACTTATATTATTTTTTCTTAGGAGACGCCTCAACTGTTACTGCCATTTTCTGTTTTTATACTACAAACGTTGCAGTACCATAATTTATACTTTATAAAAATTGAACATTTATTTTATAATGAATAGTAATAACAAATGAAGCTTTTGAGTTGTGGTGTGTAAAAATATAAATTTTTTAAATAAATTGCACTACACTTAAAAAAACCAATATAGACTCTCAATTACTTAGCGAAATAAAAATAAAGTTATCTTTTTCTAAAATGTACTATTATATATTTATTTAATCTATTGCACTGGCATGCTAGAGCCGTTATAAAAAATTACTTAAACTGCTTGGTCTCTACCTCCGGAAGATGCTGCCTTTAGAGGCGATGTCTCATTAAAAAGTGTTTTTTTAAAAATTTTTAGAGCCTATGAATAAATCTTCACTGGCTTTATAAATACAAATTAAAAATTTTTTTTAATAAAGTACGTCACTATTATTTATAGCAATTGATGTTAATATGCCATAATTACTATCATAGTTGCTATAATATATTATATTATCTGACTAATACCGTATTTTTAATATAGATATTACCACTTATTATTTTTATTAAAAATATTATTACCATTTGTTTACTAATATTACCAGAATTAGTTTTTTAAAAAAAAAATTTGCTTTAAAGTTAATATCTAACATAGTAAAAAGGTGTTCGGTCGTCTATATTTGGTAAAATAGGAGGAATACAATTGGGGATTAGATAGTATTTCATTATTACCATGACTTTCAGATGCTTTGATGCAGTCCTAAGCCAAGCCTTGGTAAACTTAAAAAATGGTTCCAGTTCGCAATCACGATGCAAGTAGGTGAGGCTTATATACCCAGGAGCCCCTCTGAACATTCTTTAAAAGTTGTTTTGCGTAAGTTGCAGTCTATCCACGTGGGAGGTTGAGGAACAGGCCAGCTACTACATAAACTCATATAGGCCTAAATATAACTTTATAGATAATTTGTTATCGATACTGAGGGCAAGAGGAGGCCTGCCCGGCAGTGGTGCCCGCTAGTGTCTTTAGGCCCCCGGATCTTATGCTTAAGGCTGCCTCTCCCCCGGCGAGGGTTTTTGGCGGTTTTCCGCCACACTAGGCCGAGGCGGGTGTCGGGCCCGTTATTTCCCTCTTTTTAAGTTCTTCGGGACACTTATGATAGCTCTATAAAGAGCGTACACTGAAGGGTGGTTGTGTCCCAACCCTGCAAAAGAGGGCAATTCGAGGGAACTTCGAGGGAAATTCAACTTAAGCGGTTTAAGATCTTAAGAGGACCGGCAGTGGTATGCCAGTACTAAAAAAAAAATACTGTGGTATTATTTTTGCGTAAGCGGTTATAAAACGTGTGTCGTATTTGGAACTTTTTAAACCACTGTTGGGCTCCCAATTTAGTTTGTTATAAAAATAACACCGAGAAATTTGAATTAATATTCCAGCTGAGTTGAAAAAGAGATAAGTTTGGCAGTACTCTATTCGTTTCTTTTTTGGAGATAAGCATGACATGACTTTAAAGGATTTAGGGTTACTTTCCACGTTGTTAATTAATCTTCAACTAAGTTAAGGCAGGATTACTTTTTTATTTTGCAAAAGGCGGAGATTTTGAGCTGCTGTATACAACGCCAAGAGAGTTTGAGCGGTAGGGAATTTTATGTTAGACGTGTACACTGAGAACAAAAAGGAAGAAAAAGCGGCCCAGCGCTGAGTAGGTTGAAATCTTATAGTCCTGTCTACAAGGACCATGAAGGATCTACTGCTGAGGAATGACTTGCACATTTGATCAATTCATGTTTAAGACCCTTAATGCTATACCTCGTCGAAAGCTTTCTATATCTAAAAACAACCATAACAGTAATGTTTTGTAACTAAGGCCATTAATTGTGTTTTCCACTATTGTTAAGGTTTGTTGAGTCGTAGTAGCTTCTTTGGAAACCAAACTAATTAGCGAGAACAAGCTTTAACCATCAACAAATTTTTGCAACGTTAACCTTCAAGACTTGATAATTTTAAGTACTAATATATTATATACAGATTGAGAGTAATATACTAATAATAATAAAACAAAGCAAATAATATAGAGCTAGTTAAAATTAAAAAGTGCTGTATAATTTATTTGATTGAGCCGCTCGAGCAACATTACGCTTACCACCTTACAAATACTTTATTACCATTTTTGTTTGTAGGTAAGTTGTACACGTAACTACCAGACCAGAAAACGCGAGTTGGCACCGAAGGGAATCGAAGCGCAACCTTGAGGTCGCGTGGATAATACTCTGACCATTAAGCTACGGTGACAACTCACATCTTATATCGATAAATTACGCATACAACATAGTTTCACTGATTACAACATCGACAAAAAAAGAGAGAGTACGACGCTCGTGACATCTCTTAAATCATTAATTAGGGTTGGGCCCTCAACTACATATAACACAACCTAAAAAGAAGCACAATCTCTGTGAGGCAGGGAAAGTAGACTAAAAAGACCATAAACTTTAGCTTAGTTGCTTGGACGAGATATCTTCGGTATAAAAAACTTCAGCTGGCTTCCATCTTACAGGAAAATAAAAACCATGGGTAATAAACAAGTTAATAAGCTCTGCAAGATAATTAATTGCAGTTATAGGAAGAATTTTAAGCATTCAGTTGTAATTTTATTAGGACCCACGTCCTTTCTAGTGTTAAGTTTGTCGAAAGATTGTATATCATCTTTGAACACAAGGGCTTCCAACGTGAGTAATGGGTCTCTACAGAAGAAAAAAAGTGAAATGTGCTTCTTATTCGCTGTTAGCAGATAATGGTGACGTACCCTTTTGGTGTTAAATTTCATTAAAGAATTTAGCTTTCTCGAAGTTTGCATGGAAAAGCTTTCCCTTTTCTAATTAGAGAAACCTCAACCCTTTAATCTCCAAATTTGCACCCATTGGTCATTTTCCACTGTTACCGGTAAAGTTAAGGATTGCAGTTAGTTCTTTATATTATATTTTGAAAAGCTCTCAACTCTTGTTTAACAATGTTACTAATATTTTTAAAGGCCAAAATACCACTGGGGGTCTGCTTTTCCATGTATTGTGTCTTTATGCGCCTCTTTTAACTATAAGTTCTTTAATATGAAGAGGAACAATAAGCTTAAAGTTTTTATAGGTAGTTGCTTACTTTAAAGATTTGACTTTTAGGGCAGAAGAGCCCTTTACTTCCCAATAACATGAATAGGGAAAGGGTGGTAGGGTGACGCTTACAGATATTTAAAAAAAAAGGGCCCAATAATTAATTTTTATTAAATTTCTTGGTTATGCTAAAAAAATCATTACCCACTTTTAGCAGGACAAAGCCATGGACAGATGGCAATCCTTAGAGTACGTTTTTTTAAGGGCTATATCTAATATCCACCCCGGCCTTGATTTAATAAGTTGTAGGTTTATAAGGAGTTAATACTGACACATCCTTTTCTTTCGCCCACGGTTTTAGTATTCCACCTTTTAAATTATCAACTCTTCTGTCCTGTAGAATATTAACAGTTTAATCTTCACAAACAATGACTGAATGGGCATCGTCTAATAACTTTACCAAATCTCTTACATTTCAGTTTCTAAGTTGGAGGCTTATAAGTAGTTAAAATGTTTACAGAACCAGCATACCTAAGTTTAGTCCGAAAACCAGTTGCTTCAATACTCTGTAGCTCAAAATATTTCAAAAAGGGACGTGAAGGGTCTTTTTTCTATAAGAATGGCTAACCCTCTTCCCCCAACTGACAACGGTCTTTTCGATAAGTCGTGTAATTTGGGATGTAAAAGCACTATTCAGGTGAGTTTCAGGTATCAGTGCAAATTTTAGACCCAGACCCCGTTAGCGTTCCCGATAAGTATTTTAAAAAGTTTTATATTATTTTTTTCAGTCATTGTCAATTAATTAATTTTTAAAATAAGTCGGTAATCAATTATGGAGTTTGGATGTTGAGGGCTTCCATCCTATAGTTAACAATTTATTTTATTATAATCTCAAAGCTAGAGTGGTCGCGCATGGTGCCTGAGGAGTCACCTGAGCGTAAGTTTTGTTTGTTGTAACTACATGTTCCTGTAGTTGAAGTAATCGACCGGCATTTAGTAGGTTTTTCTTAAAAGGTGCACGTATGAGGACGACCACGAAAACTGCAAGGTGTTCACACCCTTGCAGTTGGCAAATGAGGGTTTCTCCTCTCTTATTTTCAGGAACGCTAAAAGTCATAATTTTCACCGCATTTACGCATCGGTTCTGAGAAGTACATAATTTATTAGTGTGACCATTTACTGCAGCGAAAACTTAATCCATTCCTTTCATTCTTTTTAAAGATTTAACGGAGATGGAGAAAAATCCAAAATTATTTACATTAGAAATAGTACTTTCACTTTTGGGTGCTTTAACTAAAACTAAAGTTAGCGGGGTGCTATCTCGTCATATATTTGCATTCTTATAACCTCAGTAGGGTGAAAATCCTGGATTTTTTTATTCTTCTTTAATGTCGCTTACATCCATCCATCTCCTCAAAGTCACCACGAAAGACTACCATTAGCAATTTTTTAAATGAGAGCCGATACGTATAACATTTAACTAATTCTGAATCCAAAGGAGAGGTTAATTTTTTAAGTCCTTTTGGGAAGAAGCAAAGGCCCTTATTTCTATGTCTCCAGTTCTTAGCAAATATAAATTCAATATTATTTGTTCTTATTAACTGGGATTCCCTCCAAAATTTTTCTATTGCGTATTGTTATAAAAAGGAATCTGCATTTGTTATTGTTATTATAATTGTAAGTGCCTGTATCGTCATTGATACTGTTGTTATTAACGTTGTAAGCTTTGTTGTCCCTTCATTTACTATTACTTATTATTGTTACTAGTTTCAGTATTATTTTTATTATAATTTCTAGTGTTATTAAAAGCTATATATATCTTTATAAGTGCTGCATTTTCAAAATAAACTCGAATATACTATTTTAAATTCATTTTACAGGAAGATTAATACAGAAAAGTTGTCGTTTACTCCACATGCGTCAAACGATGCCAAAATTTATTGCAGTCCCATTGTCGAGCTTACTAAGATAGCGTCCATTTTTAACAGCGAGCTGGGAGATCACGTCATTAACTGAAGAGAAAGTGTTAATCCTCTTCAACTTTTCGAGTTATCTCTTGAGTGGAAATATTTTGTGATAAGGCGGGGTGTGTAATATAATTCAGGAAAAGAGTTGCTGACACCGAAAAAACGGTTTTGTATAAACAACTCTTTAACCTCTGCAAAAATTTAGCAAAAAAAAAGAATTTTTGTCAATTACAGGAGAAAAAGATAGTGCTCGCACCCATGAGAGGATACCTAACACGTCCAGTTTCAAGTTACTTTGCTAACCCCTAAAATCACCAGGTCTATAGTGTTATTTAGTACCACACATGTTCGCAACACAGTTAGCTCCCGCATGAATCTAAGAGAACTTCGCAAGCTATCGTATGCGACTATTTATAATTGACCCAGATATTATTATATATACTTAGACCTAAAAGTCGAGAAAAATCAACACCAACTTATCTATCCCAAGGCCTCCGCGGGACCCGAGGATAAGACAACACTCCGATCAAGGCGCGGAAAATACAGATAGTATATCAACACCATTTAATAGACAAGCTACCAGAAAGGGAGCATAGCAGTACCAGGATTATGTATGACTATAACCGGACTGAACCAGCATGTTTACCCCGAACTCTGTAGAACCCAAGGGGATTATCATATGAAGATTTATAGCCAACTACCTGTTTTGCCATTATAAAGAGCAGTTCTTTCTAACAGTGCGGACTTTCGTCTATAAAAACAGTTCACCCTGTTCACTATCCTTTCTAACAAGGCAACTTCACTATTCTTGGTTTGTAAGAGAAGATAATGATAATACTTATTTACTACTCTAGAGCTTTAAAAAATAAGAAAAAACTGGGATGCCTCAACGTTTCCAAAATTTCTATAATAATTACGTCTATTAAAACCAACGTCAAAAAATAAACCTCGTAAAAAAAAATAAATTTGAATACTTTTATTTGAACATCTGTCAAGAAGATTTCGCAGACTAACACATCTCTTACCTGCCACCCTTCCTCTCTCACTGGTTCAACATTACCTTTAGTTTACGCATGCATTTCTAACAGGTTCTATACCTTCAGCTTAAAAAAGAGGTCAATAATTAATGGAGTCCAGTTCAAAAACAAATCTCAGAACTTTCAACATATCGCATTACTTATGCTATACCAAGGCAATGCTAAGAATAGAAGCCTATTTTACGCAATTAAGCTGAATTAATGAAATTTTAAAAGAAAAATAAAGTTAAAATTTTCAATAAAATTATAGCCCTAGACCTGAAAAATATTATTCTAAAATAATTTAGAACAATCTTCCATGAGAATCCGGACTACTAAATACAATGAGAGCTATTTATTTAGCTCACAAAGAAGGAAGTACATAAGGAAAGGTCGAGTTCAACAATTAGATAAATTACTGATGAGAATGCTGACTATCTAAGTTTAACTGATTCTAATATTGAGAAAATTAAGTATTAACAAAATAAGAACGATAAATGAAATATAAATAGTGAACCTAGTTATTAAAAAATAATAACAAGGTCACTAACAATAGTTTACTTGTTTAAATCTTTAGAAACCAACGCGGACCGGTTTTTAGATAACATGGCATTAGTGTACGAGCTAAACTTCTGAATTTCACTTATATTCAAAAAGTGTCTAGTTTCCTGTACTTAACTTCTTGTATAACTTCTTAGGTAATTAATAATCACACTTCTTTTAGATATACCAAGTTTTTTCCTAATAGTTAAAGTAGTCATAGATTATTAATAAAGTCAGCTGCACTCGCAGGTATCATGTAATAATTTTTAATTTTTATGTAAATAAATGGGAAACAAATGATAACAAAAGTTATCAAATGCCAAGATTTTATCGGCCAATCATTAGTATCGTAGTTTCAACGCTACTCGTAAAGGTAGCTAAGGTAAATTTTAGCTACTAAATTTGTGTTATATTTTGAAATATTCTAAGAAAAAAACATCAATAACATCAAACCCTAGATCTGTACACCTTTTTTGTGAAATTAGTTTAACCTTATGAACTTTTTACCTAATTACCTACTTTATGCATTTTTACTTTCATTTTTAAAAGCTGGGGACCTTCAAGTACAGCCGTGCCAAGATCAAGACAGGGACATATTTCAAGTAAGTACTTATAAGTTCCCTCCCACTTTAACTCCAGGAGAAAATGCAAGCTTTTACCTTGAAGGTTTCACCAAATTCAGAAAATTTTATAAAGTTAATAATTAATTAATTATTAGGTGAACTTCTTAAAGATATTTATGATGGTTACATAGAAGTTAATATGCACTTGGGAAGCGTAATTCCTTTACGATATAAAATTGGATTAGCTGAAATACATTCTCTAAAATTGCCGATCAACAGAGGATATTTTAATACAACGCAGAACGCAACGATTCCTTCGTTTTTAGCAGGCCACTTAAAAGGGTCGTTTACTGTAATGACTTCGGAGAACGAGCGAATTACTTGTGCTAAAGTTGATCTTCATTTGTAATTTTTTGAAAATACTAAAAAGCTTATATCTGAAGCTTTTTTACTTATAAACAAACATTAATTATTTCCGAACACAAGTACTATTTACCTTGGCGTGAGCAAATAAAATAAAGATCATCTAAATTTTTAGTCATAATTTATCATTACATACTCGACTATTAGTGTTTATATTTTTAAGTAGTATAAAAAATTAATTAAAAAAATATAAGCAAAGAAAAACTTCGAATAGACTTATAAATTTTTAACAACTCCGCCCTGCTCTATTTTTAAAACTTAATCTTAGTACAGTAGGATGGTAAATATATAAAATCTTTTAATATATAAGTTATTCAATAGAAAAGTAAATAATAAAGTTGATATAGAGATGAACAAGAATGGTGCAATTAAAATATAAGGAACTATTGCAAATAGTCTAGGAAAAGATAGAAAGTGAAAACATTATAAAGTAAACTCAATATAGTTAGATGCAAGTTTTTATTCTGAATTAAAAAATGATGACTTAAAGCATAAAGTTTCAAAATTTGGTGAATATGTGATGGTTTATAAAATTGGAAACGGAATATAACTCTAAGCTTAAAATTTGCAGAATATAAAACAATGATTATAGTTATTCTAAAAGAATTTTATTTGGAAGCGTCAAAGAAAAATAGTTGATAAAATATTTCTTAAAAACATTGATAAATCAGACTAGCATTGAAGCTTCATTAAGACCAAGGACTGACTAACTAACGTTCAGCAGAGAAAAAGGTAATCCAGGTGGTGGCTTTCCGCGTACAAGCGCTCTTTTCAAAGTTGATGGAAAGTGTAAGCCAACTTTGATATACACTAAAACTAAATAGTTTAACAACGCAAAGTAGATGAAATCTGATATTCGTGTAACTGTTGTGGGAGATGGTTTGTTCTTTTATTATTATTTACTCTCAACTTATTTTTTATAACATTTAAAATATTATTTTAGGTGTTTTTATTTAATAATCTTTGTCTTTCTTTTCATCTTTTTTATTTTAATAATCTGATAGGAAAAGTCGGGAAAACTTCTATAATTATGTCTCTAGTTAGTGATGGTTTTCATCAAAAAGTTCCTCACGTCATCTCCGAAATTGTAGTTTCGCCTGAAATAACAGGCGAGCCTGTTACTACCAGGATTATCGATACCTCTCGTACATTTCTGTTATTTTTTCAAAAGTATTTTTTTGATTTTATTTAAATTATACAGCAAATGAAATAGAAGTTTTAAATAAGGAACTTAAAAAGGCGGACGCCGTAATTCTAGTGTATTCCTTCGATAATATAAAAACTTTGGAACGTTTAGAAACTTTTTGGCTCCCGTTAGTTTATATATTCTTTATTCAAATTTTATTTTTATAAATTTTAGATTTTATTAATAGTATTTTTTACTTTAATCCTTTAACTGTTACTCAATTTTTAATTATATAATTAAACCTTTTCAAAAGTTTTATACGGGAAGCTCAAGGAAATGAGAACGGAAAATCAGTAAATATAGTGCGGCCTATTATTATTGCAGGAAATAAATTTGATTTGGGAATTAAAACAAACGATGTATAAATTACTTTATATATTCTTGAATAATATTTTATAAAAATTAAAATTTTAAAGACCAGTACGGCCGTTTTATAGAGTTACCGTTCAATTGATTTGACTTTTTTAGTAGTTAACATTTTGAATTCGCTTTGTTTGTACACTTTTGATCAGTTGGGGACATTTTTAGAAAAACAGTTTTTTCTGAACTTCAAACTTTCTATAATATTTATAAATTTCACGCTTTAAGTAATGTAAAATTAATTTTTTTAACAATTTAGTTTGAGGAACAGATTTACTTCATAAAACAGAAATTTACTGGAATCGAGCACTGTTTTGAAACTTCGGCTAAAAACTTTTATAATATCGCTGAGGTTTTAAATAGATTTTACAAAACTTTAGAGGATTATATTATATATAAGAATTTTTTAGAGTTAAAATTAGTGATTTAGTTTCTTTAAATATAAATTTATTTTCTAAGAAGTATTTAAAAAAAAAGTAGAAAAACTAATGGAAGCACTCAAAAATTTTAGTAACTCAAATTAATTATTACTAAATTTTAAGTATACGAAGACCAAAGTTTTACTAAGTTTTTATAATTTATTAATTATAATTAATAAATTATAACCTTTTTTTTGATAAAAATATTTAAAATGTAGTAAATGCAGTTCAAAGTTTTATAAGAAATTTAATTTTTTTATTTTAATTTGACTAACATTACTAACTTTTTTTAACGATTTTTAGAAAAGATGATAAAAATAAATTTTTAAAAAACTAGTTGTTAAAAATTAATTTAATAATAATTTTTGCTATAAAAAAGGTAATAAAGCGGATATAAAATACTTTGTTTAAACTTTTTATAATTATTTATCATTTATATACAATTTGATTAATTATATAAATTCGTTTATTTATATAATTTAAATTATAATCAAGTTTTGAAATTAATTTAGAAATAGCAGTTGACTTTTGAATTTATTTATTTATAAAACTGATAAAAAATGAATTTTTTTGATATATAGTTGTGGGAAAGCAGTGGACTTTGTTGCATTCTCTTTTATAAATTAAATTAAATTATTTTTAAACTATAAAAAAATTTATAAAGCGCACAAGTGATTTTAATATCATAAAGAAAATTAATTTTTCTTATAAAATTTAAATGATTGTATAAATATATTCGCACTAGAAAAATAAAATTGTAAATTAATTTTTTTTAGTAAAAATAAGAAAATCTTGTTATAAATTTAAAAAAAGTTATGTTTACTATGATGTATTTGAAATAATAAGAAAATATATAATAATAATCATAAAAGTTGTTTATAAAAAATACTTTGTTATAAAAATCTGATTACTTTTGTTTTGCAATTTAGCTCTTTTCTTGTACTCAACAAGCCATAATTCATCCAATAGCAGTCCTTTACAATTCTGGTATTTCAATAGTTATTATTCCATAATTTGCAATAATAAATTATGAGAATCAAATTTTATAACTTTTATAAATAATGAATTTATGGACACAATTCCAAAATATATAATAATAACTATAATAAATTGTCTCTTACATTTTTCGTTATTTTTACTGATTTAATTTTTTGGGTACACAAATTTTTCTTTCTGTTTGCCTGCGCAGCGCAGAAAAACTTGACAGAAAAATGCGCTGGAGCGTTTTCTCGCATATTCAAACTTGCTGGTTTCCTGCTTATTTTATTATTATTATTATTAGTGTCTTTTATAGTTTTTTTTAATTTTTCTTATCATTACTATATTTTTATCTATGTTTTTACTTTATAGTTTATCTCGTTATTGTATTATATTATATTATAATTTTCCTCATCATTATTATTCCATTTCGCTTTATGGCATTTATTTCTCTTCTAAATATTTTTCTTTATTATTATTTTACTTTATATTATATTATAGTTGGATTTATAGTTTTTGATAATTTCTCTTTTATATTTTCTTTATCAATTATATTTTTTTACTTTATTTTTTTTACTTCGTAATAATATTTCTTCTTAGACAAAGATCGGGATGGCGTCCTCAACGATCACGAATTGATAGCAATGCAGCGCTTTTGCTTCGATAAGCCGCTTCAGTATCAGGAGTGCGAGCGCGTGAAAAAGGCATTCATCATAAAAATTTTAAACTTTATAATAAATAATGCGTGATTTTCATTATTTTTTGCGTATAGTTTTTATAATGCCTTTATATACACAAAGTTTTTAGTTTATATGTTTTTTTTTAAGGTACTTCAAAGTAAATACGAAGATGGGCTAACGAATGGTTGCATAAACGAGAAAGGGTACTAATAAAGCCCTAATAATATAGTAATAAGTAAAAATATTTTTAAGAAAAGTTATAAAAAATAATGAAAGTGAAATGTTCTAGTGGATATATTTATTATATTTATAATACTACGAACAGGTTTCTGGGGTTGCAAGTCGCTTATATTGAAAATGGGCGCGCCTCCACCAGTTGGACAATCTTGCGTGCGTTTGGCTACGATGATCATGTATTGAATTTTTGTTATTTTTTATTGGTTGTTTAAATTTATATTGATGTTTATTGGGTATTCGGAGTTTGAGGATGTGAATATTGTGAATTATATTTTTGTTGGCTTGCACAGTTGTGCGGTAGGCTATGACAATCACTTGTTGGATAGATTTTAAAATTTTATTGGCTGCTAAATTATGTTTTGTTGGTGTTTAATGGTTATCCGGAGTGGGAAGATATTAATCATATAGAAAATTTAAGCTAACACAACTGAGCATTGGCATCGATATCTATTAGACTTTATTGGTTAAAAAATTAATGGTTGGTGTTCGTTGGATATCCGGAGTAAAAAAGATTTAATTGTTATAAATAATTATTCTGTTGGCTACACATTTTTGTTAATTATATTAAGGCTGAAACCATGTGCATCTTGACCATTACTGTAATAATAATGGTCTATTTCTGTGACTGTTGCGAACCTTTATTTTTTACAGTTTTTCTAGTGATGTGCTTTTATAGAGTAATAGTTCATTATTTTCACTAACTTATTTACTTTTGTATATTCATAATATTTATGTATAACTTTTATGGTAATTATTAAATTCATTAAAGGAAATACTATTTTTATAATATTATAATATTTATACGTTTTGACCATACCAACGCGCAATTTTTTAAGCTTGATCTTCGCGCTGATTTGCTGAATCCACCACTATTTGTTGATAGCGATCAGATTGTTGAGTTGAGCTCGGCAGGTTGATTAATGTTATCATTATTAAAATACTTACTAACACTATTTTCATTGTAGGATTCCAATTTCTAGCCGAATTGTTTCTTTCCTGCGATCTCGATAACGATGGTGCACTTTCAAAAAGTATTTTGTTATTATTTTAATGAATTTCCTATCTATATTTATTCTTTTTTTAAGGCGAATTGGAGCTTTGCTTTTCGATAGTTCCAAAAAATATATGGAAGGAAGACTTTGGGCCCAATGAAAATGAAAATATTTTTTTACAAGAATTTTTGTGCAAGTGGGTGTACGTAATTTTTTTTCTTTTCATAACTTTTTTATTATAGAGAAGATTTATTGTTATTATTATTATAATTTCTATTATTAATAATAATACTTTTATTTTCATTATATTTTTTCTATTCTAATGACTTTTTATATATATATATCAGTTTGTTAACTCTTTTATATCCACGTAAAACTTTGGTATTATTGGCTTTTCTCGGCTATCCTTCCGATATTTTGGGTATTTATTATAATGAAGTCCTTTCTTTATTATCTTTTGTTTTTATACTTTTATGTTATTTTTATGTTTATGTTGGTTACTTTTTCTTCATTAAAAATTTTGAAAAAATATTTTTTTTTAGTGCGTTTGCTACCAAAATAGTATCATAGCTGCACCCTCCTGAATATTGGTGTCGCTTTAATTTTTTTATAAGTTTTTAATTGGTTGTTGTCAACAGCAAACGTTCCAGCTAGTTTGCTTATATCTTATTTTGCACGTGGCGACCTATTAAAACCCTTTATTTTTTTTATCATCTTTATTACTCCTTTATATACTAAAGTGTAATTTTTTAATGAAAACTTTATTTTTAGGTGCAATAAAAATTAGTGAACACAAACGTACTGGTTTCACAGGAAAATCTCAAAGGAAAGTGTTTCGCTGTGGTTTGTTGGGTCCTCCCGGTTGTGGAAAAGTATTAATATATAGAAAACTATAAACTTTATAGGAAATTTGTATGGAATGTATTATCACTAGATCAAAAATCTTTATATATAGTGATTAGGTTTTGTATTCTTTATTCTTTATATAGACTTCGATGATTCGAGCGCTGAGTGGTTCTCCTCCCTCAATCAGGTACATCCCTTGTGGCTGTAATATAAAAAAGGTGCACCCAATAGTTATTATAAAGGCTCGCTTCGCCTCAAATTGAGGGAAACGAGCGCTCTGTGGTTGAACTGGACGAAGAAACAATGAAAGAAGAAACCAATGAACATCGCAAGAATTATTATGAAAGCGTGGGGATTCACAGTTTTAGTGTGGAGGGCGTGGAAAAGTATTTGGTACTGTTTGAAGTCCATTCTGGCTCGGATTGTACCTTATCCGCAACTTTAAATAAAAGTGATTGTGGTTTTTTGTATTTTCATTATAAAAATTGTAATGTTTAATGTTAAAGAGTTTGACGTGGCAGCATTTCTCTACGATTCGACCGATCCCGGTTTATTAATATTACTATTATTATTTTTACTATTTTTATTATATTATTATTCAGGCTCGTTTGAATACAGTGCAAAGCTCCAATCAAAACTTGTAGATCCGTATATTCCGTGCATTTTTATTGAAACTAAAGTCGATAGGCCACGTGTCCCTCAAGTAAAATTTAAAACCTATGTGACCATCTGGATTTTTTTTACCAATCAAAGGATTCATTTATGTTTTAGTTCTGTAATTTACAACCACTCGAATATTGCAAATTGCTGCGTCTTCCTTCACCTCGCTTTTTTTCTGTGCACGCTGAAAATATAGACCTCTTTACTGATATCGTGAAAATAGCTATGAACCCGTTACTATTACTTTTATTATTATTTATTATTATTATTATTACTATTATTACAATGCACTAGATATGTGTATCTTCCAGAAGTTGAGGGGAAAAAGTTGGCATTGTTATTAAAATTAACTGCTGTGGTTGCGGTGGTGGCAGTGACGGGGTTTGTTATTATTAAAACTATTAGATCATTAAAATAAATTGTATTGGGAGAGTTTCTTTACCATTAAATTTTTTTAAAGTTATATTTTTAGTGATTATGATAATAATAACACATTGGCGCACGAGTTATACTGCATTTAAAATTGTAGCGTGTAGTTTCTTTATTATTAAAAATAACCCTACTTTTTGGTTTTTCGGGAGGGAAGTTTCATTAAAAATAGTTGGGTGGGATGTAAACATATTATTGGTGAAAGTAGAAAGTGCGGTCTCTGCATGTTGTTTTTATAAACTGTGAATATTTAGGATGGAATTAGCACATCATTAATTCTCTTGATCTCCCCTTCCACACGTAACGATCCGAACACCTACCATAAGACGTAGACGGTCGGCTTTGTTAAAACCCAATCTTTAAAAGGGATAAGCACTGGCGATGTTAGAGTAGGAGATGATAAAATGCCCACTATAATCAACCACAGCGTCATTACAATGTTAGAAGGGCTTGGTTATATTAGATGCCATCCTCTGATGGTTCCTGGAGCTGCAAATTTAGGCTCTTGAGGAGGACGGATTTCCCTCATCTCGGCAATATACATACCACGGGGCGGGTGCTCGGGTATACCACAACCTAATGAACCTTGAATTCTACTGTCCACCTTTCACCTTATTACGAAAAGCATACATTTAGAAATTCCATTCTTCACCCTCCTTACGCTCTTTTATCTCCCGCTGGGTCGTCTCCGTCCCCCCTGGGCCCGCAGTACAGACGCACGAGGACAAATGATCTGTTGTTTTTTCGAACTAGGAGACGTTACTCGTATCCAAGCTGCATGCACACCCAAAGCACTAGACTAAACCCACGTCCAGAACGAAAACCAAACCCCTCGATAGAGCATATGACAATAATAATTAGCGGTAAACCTTTATATCTTGAACACGCTACACTTTTTAAAGAGCTCAGAAACAAACAATATCTACGACCCAGAACAAACACGTCTCACTCTACTCACTTGGTCCATTGATTCACAAGTTAACGTTATACAACCGTTTATACACTGCTTCCTGCACTTCCTGGCCCTTAGTAAAATGTGATGACTTCGTAAAACATAGTAGAGCGGTTCAAAGAGATACCTCTGCTCTCGAAACTTAATAAATAGTAATTATAACGGTCTCGCCTACCGTGTGTGTATCTTGCAACCTCAACACTAAGCGTTTAGTACAATAGTGTTCTCTTCAGCTTGTGATACTGTTGATTGTTCTCCCCTTTTCCAATAACCTTTTTGTTAGGCACAGCTTAGTCCCAAAAAACTATTAGCATCACCTCTACGACGAAGATTTGTTTCTATTAAAGTTTGGGACATGAAGGATAATTAAACAAACCTTGTTGGTGGTATACAGTAATAAAAGCTAAAAGCAAAACCATATATTAAACCTCAAAATCATACCGCCGTTAAAGTTTATTATTAAATATTCCGCTACACGCCGGGTGTAGCCTCGTTAATGAGGTTTCTACGCATTATGTAAAAATTTATTACAGTGGCTGTGTCCTACTGTCTCTACTTCAAAACTTAACTTATTTACCACTTTCTTTTTTGCCATGGGATAAAAATCGTGTAAATTGAGATTTTGTGATAAATATTGAGCATTTAAATCAGTTTATATACTCCAATGTACTCATGTTATATAAGCGTTAGAACTTTTTTTTTTTCAACCTTTCAGCTAAAAAAAGTATTTTGCCTTTAGTTTTTAAGCAAAGAGGAGGAAACGCAAAATACGATAAACTTTATGCCTGACATGGAGGGCCCCTATCACGTGGTCACACTTGAATTCCAAGTGAGCAAAACGGGGCGACTAAGTCTTTAACGTTTTCAAACTTTGGCGGGGCTTCTATTATAACATGAAAGATCCCTTTTTTTTGTCTAATAATAAAAAAAAAAATTATAAAAAGGTTTTTATCCTTTGATTAAAAGTATATAATTGTAAATAACCGTAAAATTCTTTCTCATACTTGTGTTATATATTTAAGTCAGATGCTTCGGAGGAGGATTCTGATGCTTTGGAAAGTGAAACGGAAAAAGACAGAGCTGATGATGATATATTAGAAAAAGAAGATTTCGAAACTCCTTCTGAAAAACGTATCCATCTTGCAAAAGAGTACTTATCAACAATTTCTAAAGAGGAAGCAGCTGGAGATTTAGAAAATAGTAGATTAACTGTACACGAAAGAATATCTCACCGTTTAAAGCGGGAACAAGTTATCTTTATTAAAAAATATTATAATTTATATAGGGAATCTTATAGTAATTTAATACTTTTTTAGGAAGAAAAAGACAGGAAAGTAACTAAAACTTTGGCTCATTTGTACACGAACGCCTTTGAGGAGAGCAAAGTATTAACTTTAAAAGGCCACCGGCTTCCGGTGACTTGCGCTATTATTTCTTCTGATGAGAAATACATTTATTCTGGATCAAAAGATTCTACAATAATTAAATGTAATAAGGTTTTTTTTATTTGTAAAAGAAAGTGAATATGTAAGATTTACTTTTTTTTATTATTAGGGTCTGCCAAGAGTGGACGCAAAATTTGTAGAATAATTGGTGGGAAAAAAGGGAAGGCTTTTGGGGGGCATACTAAAGAAATTTTGGCTTTAGCTTTGTCTACGGATGGGAAGTATTTGGTAAAACTTACTTTATTTTAGCTTTATTAAAACCGTTTAAAAGTGCCGTATACGAGTCTTAAGGGAGTTTTTTTATTTATTAATTATTTTTAAATTGAATTTTGTTCAAATAGCTATTTGTTATTTTAAGTACTAATTTATATATTGATTAATTTTATGGAATAGATTCCTTTTACTTAGCATTTTTTTTTGATTATAAATTTTTGTTTTATAATAATTTTGCTTGTTTTTACTATTTTTTCAATTTTTCTAGGCGTCTGGAGGTAAAGAAGATGTAATATTTATATGGAATGCCGTTAACAATTGTGAACTTTTACACGTTTTTAAAGGACACAGAGGCCCAATTTCAGTAAGACTTATACATTTTTTAGATCAATACAATAATTGAACTCTGCTTAGTGAGCACGTGCAATTAATTTGTGTAGCTTTTGCTTTTAATTTATTTAGATTTCTTCGTTAATTTTTTTTTAATAATAATATTGTATTATTTATTACTTTTTTTTTCAATATTTTTATTACATATTTTTTTATTTCTAATATAACAACTTTTATTACCACAACTTTAACCATTTTTTTTGCTTATATACAAGAGTTAACTTAAAAATTATTTTTTAATAATTATAAAAAAAATTGGGAGGTAAGTTATTATGGAAATCAGTTTTCAATAAGTTGGTACTGGCGAATTTTAAATTTATATATATAATTTTAAAAATTATAATCAATTTTTGTTTAAATTTTATATAATATAGATTTTCTTTTGAACCGTACTTAATTTTTTTGCTTAACTTACTACAAACTTATTAAGAAATTAACTATTTTTTTACTTTTTATTTTTTTAATGCTCTTTTTTTTTACGACTTCCTTTTCTATAACGGCTTTGTTTTTATCTTTAAAATTCATGGATCGTGACTTTTATAAATAAAATGTTTATTTTAGAAATAAATTAAATTCTACGGAATTTTTGTTAAAAATTGAATATAATTGATGTTTAAATTTTGAATGGAATATAGAAAAAAAGTTTTGATACTTTAATTGGGTTTACATTTTGGAATAATTTAAAAATCATTTAATATTGATTAAAAATAATTATATTTGATTTTTCGATTTTTAGACATTTGCAAGCTTCTATAGTGTATGTATATTAGTTTTTTTAAAATATTTATTTATATAATTTGGATTCAATTAAAAACTTTGATTTTAATTCTAAATAATTAAATTCTTGTTTCGACTTTTAAGTAGAAAATTGGGATTGATTGTTATTTATAATATTTTTTAAAATATTTTATATTTATATCTAATTTGAATTAACTTTGAAACCATCAATCTATGATTTAAAATATTTATAACTGATGTATAAATTTTACATAGAAATTGTTGCTCGATAGTGTTTCTATAATAATTTTACAAATATTTGAAAATTTCATATAATTTCGACTTTAATTAATATTGCTGAAACGTTTTTTAGTAGAAAAGTTGAAGCTCCGTTTGCGTATTTATAATAGTTTTAAAAATATTTTTTTATTCTATACATATTGATTTATTTTAGGAAAACTATTAAAACTTTGATTAAAAAAATTGATTAAATTATTGAATAGTAAAAAAAAGTTTTTAAAAGGTTTTTATAATGATTTTTTTTAGAGTTTAGCATTTCGTTCAGGGAGCAACACCTTGTACAGCGCTTCGTTTGATCGGACTATCAAGATTTGGGATGTGGATTCTTTTTTATTTATTGAGCAGCTGTACTACACTCACATATTATTATTACTTTATATATATTATACTTTGTATAAATGAAGGCAATTAAATCTTTTATTAGTTTTTTAAACAATTTAAAAATTTACACTTCGTTGAAAATTTCTCCATTTTTTTCCGATTGGTTACCCTTGAAAGTATTTTTCTTTATTAGCTGTTGAAGAAAAATATTCGTCTTTTATAACTTTGTAGTCATTGAAAGTTTTTAATTTTTAAATAGTTATGGAAATTCAAAGATTTTAAGATGTTAATCATTTAAATTTAAATTTCATTCTTTATATGCATAGTAGTTATGTAAAAGTGAACTTTCTCTGACTTAGGGAGTTTAATCTTTTTAATTAAATTTGTTTAATTTAATTTTATTAACTTTTTCTCTGCAGTTTATATCAATTTTGCACCATTTCAATTTCCATTTCTATAAATATTTTTTAGTTTTGGCCATCAGGATTCTGTTATGTGCGTTGACACGCTATCGAGAGACAGGGCCATTTCCGTAGGCGGCCGGGACCGTTCGTTGCGCTTGTGGAAGATTTCGGAGGTCCTCTAGGAGCCGTTATTTTATTATGATTATTATTAGTATTAGTATTAGTATTAGTATTAGTACTATTATCATTACTATATATTATTATTATGGGAGCGCTTCAAGTAAAGCTTTTCTGATTTTATGTAATTTCTTTATTGCGTTCAAGCAGGAAAGTCAACTCGTTTTTGACTCCAAAGGCCACGTGGGCAACATTGAGTGCTGTTGTATGATTAACGAGAATACTTTTGTCACCTGCGGAGAAGATGGGTTTCTTATGAATATTATTATTACTATTTTACAAGAAACTTTTTTTTGAGAAGTATTTTTTATAAAACTTTAATTGACTTTTTAATTTTTATTATACAAATCAAAAGAAAATTTATTTGTAATTTTTATTATTTTAATAAAGAAAAATTCTTTTATGGACAACTTCAAGGCGACGTCCTTTTTTTACTCAAACTTCGGCGCATGGCATGCGGCACTCTAAATCGGAAAATACTCATAATCATAACAATAAAGCCAACGCGCCGTGGGTGACTTCTGTCGCTTCTTACCGCTACTCCGATTTATTGGCTTCTGGTACTTTGCTTGTTGTTTTTTTTAAACTTTGAAAGCATTTGCTATAAAGAATGCATTAAAGTTATTATTTTTTATAGTAGTTTACAAGTTGCATTATAATTTATATCGGCAACCATTAAGTATACTGAGTACGAATAAAATTTAGGCTCCAACACGGGATTTATCAAACTTTGGAGGCTTGAGCCTAACAAGACGCTCTCCTCCATTTCTGACCTTCCTTGTGTTGGTTATGTTAATTCGTTACAGTTTTCAGCGTCAGGAACGATACTTGTAGCTTCCGTAGCGCAGGAACATCGCCTCGGCCGCTGGGAAAAGTTGAAAAATGTTAAAAATTGTGTAAAAGTATTTTATTTAAATCCTCATTAAATTTAAATATTAGTTTTTTATATTTTTTATTGTTGCAAGTTTTGCGCAAGTCTCTTCAGTTTAATGTACAAATTTTTTATTATTTAGAAAAATAAGAGGTACTTCTATACAATAATTTACTCCAATTATAAAATTTATTATTATTATAATAAAAATTCATAAGGATGTTGTTATGGGTCTTTGCTTAGTTTTGCCACACGTAAACTCACGCATTAGTTTTAAAATTTATCATGAAATAATTTTACTAACTTAATTTCTTACTACTACCGGGTGCCTGCGCTTCATTATAAGCTATGTTACAATGTAATAGGAAGTTCTGAACATTATTTTAACCTTTGTTATAAATAACTACCAAATTACGACGACAAGTGGTTCCGTTAAGGGTACAAGTCTAGTAAGCGGAAGTTTTAAGCGCAGAATAAGGATCTAATTTTCTGTTAATGAAGTAATAAAACTACCAGTTAAAATAAAGACGTTATGGATCTGAAAAGATTAAGATAAAGATAATAAATGGAAGGCTGTGTGATGAACTAATATGTCAGTGGTTTAATTTTGTACTTAGTAGTTTATTAAAAACTGAAATGATAAACTAATTTATCATATTATTATTCAGGCCCATAACGCAACCTCTAAGCTCTTTTAAATTAACTATTACATTAACTGTTGCTGAGGTCTTATTACTTTGTGCTACTTTTATATATATCGAAAACCAGACGTCTCTTCTTACAGCTCCGTAGTCTGGAGTTAACGATATTGATATATATATACGTCCAAATAAGCAAAAGTTAAACGAGTATTATTGCATAAGCGGTTTCCCCGCTGCGTCAACTGCGTAGTGTAAAGCTATAGCGTTAGTAGTGCCTGTTTGTGTAACCTCTTGGCTTAAGTTTTAACAACCATCCACACTTTAGTTCTAGTGCTATTTTAATAGTGTCTATATCTAGGCTTCTATAGCTATCAGTAAGCATAAAGTTTAGCTTCCTTGCATAGCGTAGAAGAAAGGGATGAAACAACCTTTCTGCCTGTTTCTCTTTGGCAAGCTTGAAAATTAGGAGATTAGTGGCTCAGGGTACTCGTATAATTTGTTATGTAGGAAACCTTTTAAGTAATGTTATAATACCAGTGATAGTCACTATAGTAGCTAGTGTTAGTAAAAAAATAATTAGTACGCTACACTAAGCGTTATCTACATATAAGTATAACAGTCTTCCGTCTCAGTAAAGTTTATGGGCGAAGTCTTCTAAGGTTAAAAAAGCTACTCTTCCATTCTTATTAAGTAAAAATAACGTTTCAGAGGCGATGGTCTTCCCTTTTTCGCTTCGTTAAACTTTTTTTATGTATAGCTTTCAAAGAATCAAATACATATTCATAATAACTAACCAAGTTAATAAAAAAGACTATATCTTCCGGCATATAATATGAAGTCCGTGCAGTCGTTTACAGTGCAGCTAGATTTACAGTGTACAAATACTAAAAGAAAAGTTTTTTTTATGTCCAATTAGTCAAAGTGGTTTACGAGAAGTTAATACCGTACATGTATAAAAGCCAAGCAATATTGCTATTGTAGGCCATGATAACTATGAAATGTTAGTTGGTATCTTTTTTAAAAAAGCAACATACAGAACAGATAAATGGAATACGTTAAAATTATCATAACTACTTTAGAGCATTCTTTATAACGACAACAGTCAAGGATTAAGACTTTAAAAAGGTATATACCAGTTATTTTTAGAAATAAAAGGTATATTTATGAAAATTATTTAACTATAGAAAAAAGGCAAGTTTCTAATTAAAATAATTTTTTTGGTTAATTTCAAGGTTTGAAGTTTCATAAACAATAGACTATTGACAAATAAAGTTGTATAATATATATTTATCAAATATACTTCTAAGTATTGTAATACTATAACTCCGAGTCGCCTGCGAAGTACGATGTGTACACCAAAGTAAGCGAAGGGAGGGAATGCGAGCACATGCCATTTCCTTTTATAATGTCAAATATTAAAGAGTACTCTATTGGTCAACTTGCCACATCATTTATCACCAACTAAAGTAAAATAGTAACCAAATGCAACGACGTTATAAAGAATGACTCAACTGTCCAACTTTCCATTGCCGCAGCTACCCTTACCAGTAAGTCGAATTCTTTTTCTTTTCCTAAATAGGTTTAAACAGTTCCTGGATTTCTATGAAGTTAGTTGTTCAGAATTAAAAAATGAAAAACGTACATGTTGTTTCCTAAATTGCCTAAAACCTGACAACCATACCTGATTGGGTTGGTTCCAAGAATTTCTTTTCCTTTGCCGTCTATCCTAACTATATAACCTTTATTCTGTATTTTCTACTATAATGCATGATACGTTCCAATCTTTATTGTTTGACTTCGTTAATTTTTGGTTACGACAAGCTAAGCAGCCTGTTTTTGACCCTCCCTCGGCCCTTACCCGATAGTCGTTAATGCTTTCGTTTTACTTTTTAGTTGTTGTTTTTAGTCTTTTAATACTTTGTACAAGCGGTATTTAACGTCTATTCCAATACTTAGTCTGGTCTCCATGCCTTTTCCCCATCTAATTTGCACTGCGGCCCAACCTCTTTCTAAAAAATTTTCTTATTATTCATCAACTTTGAACATGTAGGAGGAACTAACGCCCAAACATTTGAAAGTTTATCATAGTAGTAAACGTATTCTTTTTAATAATTCCTTCCATTCCTCGTTCCACTAAAAGAGTGTTTTGTGTGACGCATTATAATTGTCTGAACTACTCTCTCGACAGTCATGTTGTCCTGATGCTGGCTTGTTGTTACAAACTCTACTATAGTGTTCTATCGTCTGGGTGAAAAAATTAATTCTTTACTCGTAAATATTACCTTTTAATCCATAGTAGTGCAACTAAAAGCTTCATTTAACTCTGTTTTCACCATCTCGGTGTTCAACCTCATTAAAGCCTTTGGCTCACATGTATCTTATACACCGGTCTACAATTACCAGCACACTTTTTGATCCGCCCTTTTTTTGGCAATTTCATAAAGTTCAGTGCTGATTGTAGATCCCACGAGATTATGTTTCTATGAGTTTAGTACCTTGCCCTAGTAAGTCGTGTTAGTTTTTCCTCTCCACTCAGCGCTATATTAACTAGCATTAAAATTATAGAATTTTTTTTCTTGACTAGTCTTAAGAGTACATCAGCAACTATATTCAAGTCATCCCCTCTATGTCACTGCCACACGTGCTAATACCTGCAATCCTAAGTGGACTATTTGTAATCAATAAATCGATATGAGACTAATTAAAAATCAAGTGCTAAACCCTAATCGAATAGGTAATACTGAAACATTTCTTCTATACTTAGTTATAATATATAGAGTGCCAACTTAGTACTTTGAGTAAATAGCTTCAGATCCTTGTTGCTGAAAAAAAAGCTTTTCTTTGCAAACTCATTCTACTTAGTACACCTTAAGTTCAGAGGTAATTACTGACACGTTTTAGTGGGTTGAAAGAATTTTTTTATGTTACTGAAGTGCGTTTGACAGATATAAGATATGAAGTGTGGTCATTCTTTTAAAATTAAAGGATAGTTTGGTGCTGATAACGTAATCTGAAAGTAAAAAATTAATTGGATAAATATAAGAATATGAAACATATTTAAATATAACGAAAATGTAAAAACATTGATACTAATC
Organism: Zophobas morio; assembly: GCF_036711695.1. NCBI lineage: Eukaryota > Metazoa > Arthropoda > Insecta > Coleoptera > Tenebrionidae > Zophobas > Zophobas morio. Next base: position 270,809 of record NW_026972173.1, on the reverse strand, counting down.
CTTTATAAATTAAGTAAAAGATGCATTACAAAGTTTTTATCTATTAGGATAAGACCATTAAAACAATATTTTAACAAACTATTAAAAGGGTAAGTTAATTACTCCCCTCTATATATACTAAATTTTCAGATACTGCCGACCAATGAACTTCGAGATATCAGCCAATGAGCCTCTTTGTATTTGTAATTATTTTAAAAATTCTTGAGTTTGTTAGTTCTTTTCTTAGTGATAACACTGTGTAAAAAGCGGCATATATATAATAAATATTACTTTAAACTAAGAAATTGTATATAAATTGCTTAATAAACTATGTCATACATTACTATAAAGAGGATGGGCCCAATTCAAACTGACAAGAGAGAGAAAAGAGAAAAAAAAAGTGTCTTCTTTGCGACTTTATATACTTAACCTAACCCTTAACCCTCATCCCCCTGTAGTTCCAGGCTTCCCAAAAATTAATATTTTTTCAATTTATAATCTAACTTTCTGATACCATCCTATATTAATCCATTTTTTAAATGTATTTTTTGTGTTTTAGTTAGTTTTTTTTTGTATTCACTTAAATTTTTATGTTTCAGGTTGTTATTTAAAAACTTTAACTATGAGAATCTATTAGAGGTACTTTTTCTCTCCACAGTGCAAGTTTAATTATTAAGCCATTTAACTTGCTCTCGCTGCGCTTATTTAGTTCATCGGTGCACGAGCTTGTGACGCAGTCGGTCTAGTACTGTGACCACAGAAAGTAAGTCCTTAGTTTATATAGTTGTTAACTTTGGCGACTGTGCAGGTCGGCTACTTAGCGGGTAGACTTTGACTGTTAGCAATATCTTGGTGCTTTCGTGCTAGATTGTACGACTGCAGGCTAGTAAGGACTTGCCGGCGACTTCTGTTCCCAGGCGCCTGTTAGTAAAAGTGGCCCAAAAGGACCTATATATTCAAATTAGCGTCTAATTTTCATGTTAGTCCTTGCGGGTCCCCGATGGTTTCGATCTAGGGCGCTCAAGAGGTTGTCATCCTAAGATGAACCAGCATTTAAATGTAAATTAATCTTCGGTCGGGTCATGTCACCCTCCACTATCCGATGGCGACTAATAGCTGCTTAGGCGGATAATGCACATTAACCTAAGGCCAACATGGCTAGCTTACTATTTTAAGCTTGGAGTCGCTAACGGATTAATCAACCAACCTAGGATCGTGATTATGGTACCTTCCTGACTGGGGTTCTTAGTTGTGAGTTTTATGCTACTTAGGAAAGGCGCAGGTTGCCATAGCTAACCTACTTTTGACGAGTTAGAGACACACGGTTGGGAACGACTTCTTTTAAAACTGACAAAAACTGAAGATTAGATAAAGTCTTGAGGCAGGCTCTATCTTACCTCTATTAGACTTATGCTCAGTTTAGCTAGCTGAAAGGATACGAGAATTTGCTCGCAAATTTAATGACTTTAGAGTAGAAACATAGCAATGACATACAAACGGATAGCTACTGTTTACTTGTTGTGAATACTTCGCTTTGAGTACTAGCATTGCCTTCCGGAGACGCTCCTTTAGTGAAAATCAATGGAAGAGCAGCCGTAGTCAATCGATTCACTATTAAATTGTTGACGAAAGCTGCTAAGTTTTGTAGCACTCTACTCTGGTTGACGGTGAGTACCAAAGATGAAAGCCGCTATAGCAAGAGTTACATAATGAGTAATGATACTATAGACTCTTCCTGAGTTCAAAGGATGCAGGCTTGATCCTTCCTCGTTGGAGGATCGAGCTTGTACTATAATACTAGTAACAGACTATGCTTGGGCTGTGTCGCGGCTCGTTACTGCTCATTTCGTCACTGGCTTAGCTGCATTGTACAGACTAGTGTCTGTTACTAGTACTATAGTTAGACTATAGTACTAGTACTATGTATATATACGCGCTGCTCACCGATTATTTTTTACTTCTATTACACTCCATAGAAGCACGCTTATAATAAAATGCCATACCTCTAAGAGCTTGCGAAATTAAGTCTATTAAGTCGTTTTTTATATGGTTGATCGAAGTTCACGGTCCGAAACTCATATCATTCCGTTCAAAATATTCGTTTCCTGAGTTAGATTTCTTGTGCGGTGACTAAAAGAGAGCCTTCTTCAGGTATACGGGTATATAAGGTGGGCCATATAAAAAGCTATGCCCTAGTTCTCTGTCTGAGCCTTTGCTATTATTTATAAGGCTTTTGTGTGCTATTTTAAAATTTTTTCGTATCACCGAATTCCTTCATTTACCTATATAATTATCAAAACTATATTATGTTATTTCTTTACAAAGGTTAAATAAAAAAAATTTAGTGATATGCGAATTTGCGTGAGTTGAACTAAAACGGGGGGGTGTTAAGAACAACAGTGGAGGTGATAAAATTCTTAAGCGTTTATGCATGCAAAGAATTTTAATTCAGCAAGTATTTCAAAACTGGGCATTAAAATTGCGCAACCCCATTAACGATTTTTATAGCAATCGTCGTAGAATATTTTTATTTACTATAGCCCATTCTTGCATTTGGCCACTTGCCTAAGAGAGTTTTCCTTTAACGGTGTTTACTACATAAACATAACCCACTTTTTTATAAAAAATTAAGTGAGTATCAAATACTTTTATCTCCAAAAGTCACCGACTTTTATATTTAGAAGTTGGCATTAAACATAGGCTTTCGTCGCAGTAACTATGCACAATAATACGAGTCTAATTTTAATAAAAATGCGTCGATCCAATGTATAACAGATCATTAGTAAAAAATATTTGACATCATTAACCTATAGAGTGCCGTAAAGTTACTACCGTCCATTGCCTAATTTGATCCTTTTGAAATTTTTAAGGACCTCAACTTAGCAGAGCAGTTGCCTTGAATACAATACTATTAGTTATGTATAGTATTACGCTATAACAATTTTTTTTACAAATAATAATAATAACTGGTATTTATACCTCCCTCTCTCCCTTTTTCACGCTTTCTTACATATATATTTTTTTTACTTTTACAAAAATTATTAATTTTTTTTTTCTGATCACTATAATATATATACTTTCCATAAAAGTTGTTTCTCTGTCTGTTATTTTTTTCTTCTTATTACTAATTTATTTTTAGTATAACTATTTTACTATTTGTCTACACACTTTAGTCATTCCCAGAACTATCTCTTCTTAATCATTTGAGCTATTATAAAAAATGCCACCTTCGAAACAGGAGGTAAAACTTTATTTGTTGAGATTGAATTCTTTTTTTTTTTAAGGTAGATCCCATTAAAAATTTAAGATTCTTCCATTATATCTATCAATAATTATTGTTATAACTTGAAGTTTACTGAAGTTGAGTTACCGTATTCCATTCATTCCTGGTCGTCATATTCTGCCGACTATCATCCTAAAAATATATTGGTAAGACAAGAATTGTTAATTAGTTGGTTACTCCATGGAAAAATCCTTTTTTTAAATTACTATAATTATATTAATTATAATTATTACCTCGCTTAGATTGACAATCCAAGCGAACAGTCGTCTCGGTGGTCTAGTGAAGAAAATAATCTCTTGCAATTTATACTGCTACGACTTGAGCAAGTTTCTTTGATCCGTAAATAAATAGAATTTTTAGTTAAATTATTTTTATATTTTAAAATTACTGAATTTTGTTATATTTAAGGCTAAATTTTTACTTTCTTTATTAGGTCGCATTACTTTTGGAAAATACTTTAAAGGTTATAAAACTTTTATGTTTATTATTTTGCTTTAATAACTTTTGTTACTTATATTTTATCACTTTTTACTTAGAATTTTTAGTTTTTAATTTATTTTCTTAGCAAGTAATGTATTTTCTTTACATCTTGTTTGTATTTTGTAGCGCTTTGAAATTATTCAGTTATATATTTTAACTTTGCAGCACACATATGCAATCTGAAAGAATTTAAAATATACGGTGGGCTGGCTATTGAACACATGGTAACGTCATAAATTAGTTAGTCTTATAAATTTATTATAGCAGCTTTTATACTAAATTTAGTTTACGTTTTTTCTTAATAACATTCCATATTGGTATATAAAGAAAACTTCTAGTTTTTTATTAATTAAAATTTAAAAAAAAATTTATTTAAATAAAAATTGCAAAAGCACATAATAATTTAATTTATATTAAAAAATTTCCTAATTTCATAGAATTATTGAATTCACTTTTTTTAAAAAATAAACAAGTTATAAGTTATCAAAGATGTTTGTTTTTTTTTCGTAACTATTATTTTTCTTGATATTTAGTCTTTATGTCACGCTTTATAGTGGGTTTATATCAATTCTGTTTCGTTCACCCTGTTTTTGTTCTCTTCATTTCCACTATTAATAAAGGACTTGAAACTTTTCCTAATTACCTTTGTAATTATATTATTTTTAAACATTTAACTTTATGGAAACCACTATTTTTGTTGAAGCGATCATAGACAGTTTCAATGCGCTCGTAGGTAAACCAGTAAAAATATTGAGTAAAAGTTTATTTATTATTTCTTTAAACTTCAAATATGAAAATAATAAAAAGTAAATTTACTAAAAATAAATTTTGAACAAATTAAAATTTAGCGCGTCTAGTAGTTTGTATAAGAAAAAGTTTTTCAAGCTACTCTTCAACACTCTTGGCGGGCCAGTTATTTCATTGCGCTCGGCACTCTGAAGCGATGATAATTGGTTCTAAAAAATCACGTGCACGCCAGGTTATTTAAGGCTACATGTGCAAGAGGGAGTTCGCTAAAATTTCTGTAGTTGCTGACATTTGTGTTATGTTGCATTCACCGTTTGCATAAAAACCATAATACAACAAATTTTTGTTTCAAAAATTTTGCTGATAATATTTATAGACTTATTATTTTAATTTTTTTGGGGTATACTTTTATTTATTATTTTCATTATTTTTATATTATAATACAGAATTTATATAACGAAGTCGCTCTCCACTTTCTATTTATAACATCTTTAACATTTAACTATTATTTTTTAAACTCCACAATAACATTCATTATTTCTTATGAACTGAACTTATAAAGATGGAGCTTTTCCATGGAGGCCTTAATAATGATGAAAAAAAAGAGCATTTTTCAATAACTTGTAAATATAAAGAACTGGAAGTTCCCTGCAAATTCATTAAGATAGGTTCACACTACTGTATTTATATTGTTATTTTCATCATCATTATTGCAATTATGAAGTTCCTATACTTGCGTGGGGCTCGAACTTCAACTTCAGCATTTGGTATTGTACTGATGTGTGTTTTTTGAAGTTTTTTTAGTGAAGCGTAGTTAAAAATTAGTGGACTAAAAATTTTTTTGGACTTTATTTTCTGCCAATAATTATCAAAGGTATGTTCGGCTGGACGGTATTTGCAATCCCTTTACAGTTTCTCGCCGACTGAAAGAATATGATGAAGTAAGCAAATCGTTTTTTGTTGGTTGAATATTAAAATAAATTTATGATCAGTAAAAATAGTGCGCTTTTGTTGAATGTATATAAATTTACAGCTCCGAGAAAGAGAGGTGATTCGTTTGTGTCTTAAATATTTTCGCCAGAAGAATTATTTAGAACCTTTTGAAGCTTTGCGAGCAGTTTCGAAGGTTTTTGTGGCGTCAGTTATCCATTTCATTATTTTTTTACTAAAAGATCACCAATTTTAATGAAGATTCAACTTGAGAGCCCATTGTTGACTAAACTGTACGCCTCTCTGGTATATTATGTTATTAAAATATCATTATATTGTATGAGCTGAGCTTTCGGTAGAAGTATATAGTTTTGTTGAATTTATAATGGATAGCATTAAAATTTATGTACTTTTGTTTTTAGAATTATTTGTAGAAAGCCTTTTATTTCATTAATATTAGTTCTTTTTTTGAGGTCACCAACGGCGACTTTGAAAAATCTGAGAGAATTATTGAAGAGGCGTCCAAAAAGGATTTATTCGAAGAGTATATAAATAATCAAACTTATCGTCCTCGTTGGTCTAGAATTCTTCCTTTTGATTCAAGTCTCATTATTTATATTGTCATTTATGATTATCATTGTGAGTGGCATTATCCCATTATAGACGGCCAAGTTGCTACAACTGTGCCATGCTTGCGCGGGGGGCATCAGATGGTGATAGGTTGGCCACTTTTACGCAAATCCTGATTCGTCTTTTTTAATGATTATTAAATTTTTGTGCTTCTTTTAATTTTGTCTGTTTATTTTTTAAAAACTTTTATTATTATTAATGCGTTTATACTATTTTTACATATTCATTATAGATCCCGAAAATGGCGTTATTTACCTTTTTGGCGGGTGGGATGGAGAAAAGGATTTGGGTAAATAAAAATGAATATCAATAATATAAATAGTATTACAGAAAAGTAACGCAACTAATGGTGTCAATATTTTACTCTACAACAATAATATTTGTCTGTGACTAAGTTGTCATTGGCTCAGGGGGTTATAAGCGCTATGATTGGTTCAGTTTTTATGAGGACGATTAGCTTAAATATACTGTTTATAACCGCAAGCCGATTACTGGGCCGCATGGCTTATTACATAGCTAAGCCTTTTAGAGAATAAAATTTTAATGAATTTTTGGAGTCATTAAATTTATTGAAAATTACTTTATTGAAAACGAAAAAGTTTCAAGCTATATATAAATCACATAAGTAAATGAAATTCTTTTTATGATTCTATTCTATTTTTATTATTGTTTCTTTATCTTTATGATATCTTCATTATATTTATTGAGAAAACTTAAAATTTTCAAACTTATTTCATTGAAGGAGACTTTTGGTCTTATTCTATACCCAACAATAATTGGCACAAAATTAGCGACAACACTGAACTTCAAGGAGGGCCGGTGCGTTTGTAGAAAATTATTAAAATATATTTTATATTGTGGATAAATTTTCATGAAGTTTTTCATTTTTTTCATTGTAACAATTTTTTTATAAATTATATTAATACATTTCAGTAATAACTAACGAACAGCAGCGCATAATAACAGTGATTTCCATAAGAATTGACGAGTTTACTTAAAATTTTTTCTCGCATCAACTATTCTAGTGAAAAAAAAACTTAAAAAGATAAAACCATTATTTTTTTTGGCCCCTGTTAGATACGGTTTAAGTTTTATCCAATAAAAATTATGACCACGTTTATTGATCTTTTCATAGTGACTCTAGTCTTATAACCTCCCCAATGAGCGTTAGTTTATATATTTTATCCAATAGGCTTTTAAAATTTCACGTGACCAGTAATTATCACGTGGCTTCTACCTTTTAACTATTTTTTTGGAATCATAATCATAATTTTTCCTGTCGATTTTTCTCATTGTATTCACACTTTTTAGTGTCCGCGATCCTGCCATAGTATTTGCATAGACACAGAAGCGCAGAAGATTTACTGTTTAGGCCGTTATGTCGATGTTGTGGCACGTGTATTATATATAATTTATTTTAATTTATTATCCATAAACGTCACGTTTTATAATGAAAATTTTTTTAAACATAAAAATTATTTTACTAACTTTCTATTGGTGTTTTCTGTTGCTGAATTTAGAGAAAACCTCAAAATATTCTTTGTGACTTCTTTATTTATGATATCGTTCAAGACCATTGGTCCTTACTATCGTCGGACACAGGCTTGTTTTACCAATTTTACAATTATTATTATGAATGCATATTTAACATTTTCACTATTTTTCTTACAATGTGTTAAATATTTTCCTTAAAATGCAAAGCCAAGGAAGGGGGGCCTCATTTAATATTCGACCATCAAATGCAAATCAGCAATGAAGAAAAGGCTCTGATCGTTTTTGGCGGGAAAATCATCTCCTCCAATGAGTCGCCTCTTCCGTATTCTGGTTTGCTTATATATTATTGCATGTTTCATTTCTATTATGCTTGAATTTTATTTAGGAATGTACTACTATTATTATGAAGACCATCAGTGGGTTCCCATTACGTACGTATATAACTTTTATGAAAATTTTACTTTTTTCTTTGGAGTTTACATGTTTACTTTTTCTTGTTTGCAAATAATTCACTTTTTTTTTGCGCATAGAAAAAAAATTTATAATCATCACTTTCAGTACTTTTTGATATATTTACATCTCTTTTTCTATTTATTCTTAAAGTTACAATATTATTATCATAGCGTAGAGCAACACAATGTCGAATTGATGCCTCGCGTTGGCCACTCTTTTCTTTATGGTTTGAATTTAATTCGTAGTTACTTTCACTGTTTCTAATGCATATTTTGTTGGGTTTTGTACATTATTTATATGTGTAGATATTCATGATTAGCTTTGCTATGGCGATAATAATGTAATTCCTTACAGTATTTGTAATTATAAATTCTGCTTTAATAGTGAAGCAACTTTTCTTTGTTATTATAAACCCATTGGTAAACGTTATAAGGATTTGCAAAATTTTTGGCGGTGAAGTGCTGAGTTGTAGGTTTCCTAGTAGTTGGAAAAGTGGCGATTTTTATAATGGAATAATTATAACTTATGAACAGTTTTTCACTATTTTGTTGTGTTACGATTTGTTCCGATGCTTAACCAAATGCAGTTTACCATAGCACGCGCTTAAGGTGTAACGAAAAAGTCGTGCTTTATATTATTACTTATCTTAGAATTATTTATAATGAATGTTAGTTTAACAAGCACGGCCAACCAACATTTGTTTATATTTTGTTTGAATCGTTTCTCATAAAAATTGTTTAACAACCTTGACTGACTTTCCTTTCCATCCTTAGTCTTGTCATTATTTTTAGTGCCAAGAAACTAATGAAACTAAAAACTTTGGATTTGGTAATTACTGCGAAGACTTGCCGTTGCTCTACTTTTTCACTCTTTTCATGACCACTATAAAGCTGAAATGCGCAAAAAAAAAGACTTTAATGCTGTTATAATTGTGACTATAGAAGCTGTAACTACTGTGAATTAAAAGCGCAAACCAGACAATGTATTAGCAGTAATAAAAAGTAAAGTTGAAGGTGTGTCGTAATTTGTTTACTATCACATGTGCCTGTAACTACAATAGTCTTCAGTAAAAATAGTGTTACAACATTCTATAAAAGGCCAATAGCAAGGTTTGTTACCAGTGAAAAAGCGTACGAGTGCTATTTAATATTGTCATACACTAATCGTGATTCCACTGTACCTCTGTAGACCCTCGTGATGAGCACGTTTATATTTTTTCCGGACAGAATGCCAATGAACCAATGAGGTGTGTATATAGTTCGTTTTATTAATGTTATTATATTGGCCAATAGTTAAATACTTCTAGCACACATACTTTGACTTTCTCCCAATATAAACGATCACCTAAAAATATAGAACTTTAATAATAACTTATTTTAGTGATTTTTTTGTCTACAACATATTAAAGAAAAAAGTCACGTGGGCAATCGCGGATGTACGGGTAGAAGGTTCGATTTAAGTTGCTTTTATAATAGTGAATGTCATGACTCGCCAAAAAAAATTTATCTTTCTGAAGGCGGACCAGAGATATCATTCACCCAACGCTCGACTATTGATCCTTTCAGGCGGGAAATATTCGTTTTTGGAATGCACACTAAAAAAGGTGCACTTTTCATATTTTTATGTCACAAATTTACTTTGTTTAATTAATTGAATGTTTAACTTAACTCCTTAAAAATAATGAATGAGAAAGCATTTTATTTCACTGGCTTAAAAAAAACTGCTTGTTAATATATATATAAAGCTTTGCTTACGGGTTGTTAAAAGCGTGCTTCAAAACGCACGACTACTGGTAGAACCAGTTAGGCGTTAATACTCACCAGTAAGAAAGAAGGAACCCGGCAGGTCACAAGTTCTGCGTAAATGCTGGAATATTTATATTAACTACATGATTTTATTAATACTTATTCATATTTCATTATTTCACGTGTAATAATTTCTATATTAACTTCATAATATTAATTAACACTTTTCTTTTATTTTTCATTAAATTTTATGTAATGATTTTTATATTTTTATTGAAAAGCATACGCAGACTATTATCCATTATAATTAATTCCAGGCAAACGAGAAGCGTCCACTGAAAACTCATTTTGGGTTTACTTTATTGACAAAAAAAAATGGTTAGCAGCGCTGACAAAATTATTGGCTCCCACCATAAATAATAGCCAATGCGATATTAAATACTTTAATGTTTTATTATAGAAAGGCATTCACTTATAATTAAAACATTACCAAAATTTTTTGAGCAAATAAAAATATTGAAGATAATATAATGCATATTCTTTTCCATTTATAAATTTATTTTGTTTCTCTTTAATGTAATAAATATAAATAATAGTACTCACAAACTATTTATTTCTTTCAATGTATATAGCTCATAATAATAATACTATCTAAGGGTGGAACTGGCGAGCAGGAAAAGTTCCGGAGTAGATGAGCCGTGTCCCCGCTTTGCTCACCAGTTTGTATTGGACACCAAAAATAAAGTATTATTTTTCTACAATAATAGTGAAACAGAATATTATAAGAAAATTCATTAGAGTTAAACGACTTATATAAATAACCAATAAAGTGATAACTCGTAAAAACCAATAAAGAAAATAAATATATTTGCAGATTCACTATTTATTTGGAGGAAATGCAGGAACAGAGCGCCTGAATGACTTTTGGAGGTTTTTCTTGATATAACAAACTTTTTATTTATTTGCATTCTTATTGGTTGGTTTGTTCAGTTTACGATTCTATAAAGTCCAAAAAGAAGACGTCATAAAACAAGCCTTGTACTTCATACGGAAGCAAAAGTGTTTATGTACATAATAATAATGAAAAACGTGTATATATTATTTTATAAGCAGTACAAAATTTGATTCTTTAAATATTTTTACATAAAATTTTGGCTTTCAAGTGAACAATACAAAATGTGTATACTAACAACATAGGTTTCTGGAAATGAGCGTGGACGATAAGTTTGGAGCTTTACGATATTTGCAAGCGTGCTTAGCAGAAACGCTCGACCAGTACGACGAAGAACAGCTCAAAGACTTTCGGTATTTACAAATGTCACAACATTATTGGTTATTAAATAAATGTTTATTGTTTAATAGGTCCTTAACTTCTCACTTATTTAACACATCCATGGATGCTGGTATCAACAGAAATAATGATAAATATAACAATAAGTAGGTATATATTTATTATGCAGAGCGGAACAAGTTCATTAAAATACGTTCCACTGTCTACGAAACTCTTCTGAAATTCTTTCCTTCCTCCATTAAACAACCCGAAGAAAATTTGTTGGATCTGATAACTGAAAAATAGAAAAATCATTAAAATAAAAGCAGAGCATTACTTTTATTTATTAATCACAAAAAAAAACTACTTTATTGCGCATTTCTATTGGATCTGTAGAAACTCCAGCGGATCTTTTCTCAAATGAAGTGGAAGCAGACGAGCTCTTCCTTTAATATATTTAATAAAAATATGAATTGGATTTAGTATAAAGCACCGAAGTCGTCACTCCCCCGTTTGATTAGTTCGTTTGCAAAATCCCGCACATGGGAATGTGGATTGCTCTAATAAACTTAGTTATTAGTGGCTCATTTCAACCAAAATTCATTATATTCTGTGCTTTCAAAGAAAACCTTCAGGGCGCCGAGCTCTTCTAAAAGGGAAGAACTCAAGGCATTGGAAACTTCGGGATCTTTAGCCGCCGGTAAGTAAACGCCGCAGCCAATAATTTCTTCATCAAACATTCGAAGAAGTTTGGAATTCCGCTATTTCAGTGATCTTGATTATTATCAAGTACTTTATCACATTAAAAATATTTTTTTATTACTTGACAATACTTATTTAGCAATATTTAGTGATATATTTATTTATCGCTTGCTATCGAACGAATGTTGAAAAAATTATTCATTATAATTATTGCCTGAACAATTTTATAGATGAGAGAAAGTAGCGCCAAAGCGACATTTGGAGGGACCCGAAGAGCCATCGCCGCCATGCGTTTCACAAAACCAGCATATCGATTAATGCCAAACTGTTGGATAACAAAAAAAATACACAAAAAAAAGAATAATAGTATTCAGCAAACACAACCAAAAAGTTATGAATAAGAAAAGTCTGCAAACAGTTAATCAACAGTTCGGCTTTTCCAAGATTACGCGGGAGTTCTACATCTCAACACTACTTTAAGTGCACAATTATTACCACAAAAAATATAGAAGAGAACCCAAAAGCAGCTTGTACAGTGCAGAGCTAAAAACGCTCAAATCAAGAAGAGAAGTTTCTATAAAATAAATATACTTAACCAATAAAAAATAAGCTTCGCTTCTATTAGCTGCTTATATTTATATTTACTAACAGTCTATTTTTTAGGTTAAACTTCATTAAAATTATTGCCTTGTGTAGAGTACATGTGAAAAACAGCTTTTAAGCAATATAGTGAGTCCTCAAACTTGAGTTCACGCCTTAAAAGCTGCTCCAAAACTTTTAAAAGAGCCATAAAGTAATCCACATTTAAAAGCGGCGCAATCCTACATTATAATAGTCTGAGAATCATTAAAATCCATGAAAAAAATAAATAGAATCTCACTAACTTTCAAACTCGTTAATACTAATAAAGAAATTATTTTCCCCTCAAAAATAATATATATATTGCGTAGTGAGAAAAGCATTATGTTAGTGTACCCCAACAATATTTTAAAAGTCCCAAAAAAAATACCAACCACAAACTTAACATTCTAAATAGAGAATCTGCGAAAAGTACTATAAATTTCATAATATTATTCATTATTTTTGTTTTACAGAAAACTCATCATATTATGTGTAATATAAGCATGTTATTCCAGGGAAAAAAGATATACTTCGCTAAGCCCTTCAAAACGGAGGAAAGTAAATGTGACGGCGCCGTGAACTTCAGCATGCGAAGATATAATGAAAGTATCAACTTTAAAAGTTCGGTTTGCTGGTAGTAAAGAAAAACAGTGAAAAGAATAAAAATTTAAAATAACTTTAAGGAATATATATATATATGATATATATTTATATATACAAAAACTCAGAGCTAATTACATTTTTATATTTTTCTATATAATTTTGTAACTATTTTATTCTTGTTTTTGGAATTTTGTAAAATATATTTTTATTTTTTATAAGTTTTTTGTTTTATATATAAAAATATAAATATATTAATATTATTTTTACCAAAAAAATTTTATATTAACAAAATGAATAAATAAATACAAACTAAAACAATAAAAATGAGTAAATAAAGAAACAGTTATGTATAAATATTATATATATTTAATAGTAAACGCTTAAGCTGACAACAATTTACTTTTAAAAAAAAAAAGTAATGCAAATAATATAAACTGGCTTTATCATAATAGATAAACTCAATAACATTTCTTCAGGTTTAAAGAAATACAAAATAATATGATATATAATAAATTATTCTATACTAATAATATTCTAAACAACTTTCTTTCTATCCATTTTCTTTAAAAAAGTTTGTCATTATTAAAATTACAACCAATGGAAATTGATTTATTTATCATAATTAAACAAGGTAAAGTAATACTCTTCTTCTTATGTCTTCCGTCCGAACTTTAGCATTCGATTCGGACAACTCCTTCTCTAACTTTCTTTCCATTATATCTTTCTATATATAAAGAAATGTATAGAAAATATATATGTATAGCATTAAGCTTTCTCTATATGCATAAAAAATATACATACCGAGCTTTCTATATATAAAACGTATAGGAAAATAAAATATTAATAATAATCATATAAAAAACCTTTTTTTTACCACGGGAACGAAATTCATGCTTCTTTTTTTTGAAACTTTTTTTTGAATCCGTGGAAGTCTCCTCGCAGGTAAAGTCTTTACTCAGCGGAAGAGAAAGTAGAATGGTCAGAACCTGAAATGTATTCTATTTACTGCGTTTATTTTATTATATTTAAAAAGATCAGCGTAGAGGATTTCAGATAATATGGTTTATATTATGTTAATAAAATATTAAAAATATATTTAACTAATTACTTTGTTATAAAAAAATTAAAAAAAAATGCAGTGAGTTATACTTTTTAAAAATTAATAAATTTAAAAATATACTTTTAAAAAAAATAATAATAGTCAAAAAGTTTGTTTAACTTTTATAAACTTGAATATAAAATAGTTTTCGCATTAAAAAGCGATGAATAAATTTAACGCAATTCTTATTAAAAAAAAAATTCTAATTTTGAATTATTTATCGCTTATGAGAAACAATAAAACCTCCGGCTTCACTTTATAGTTGAGTTTCTTTACAAACTTTGCTACACTTTTCACAACTTCCAACGAAACTTCAAAAGAAACATCGACTGAAAAGACGTCACTAAAACAGTTAAGGCAAACATTCCTCAACTTTTTAAAAAAGTCATCAAGTACAATTATTTTAATTATTTCGGGAAAAAACCTCTTCAGTGCTGGAATTCAAAAAAGGAACGAGAATATTAATAATAAAACCTCGGAAGTTAAAGTTTGGCTTTTCTATGAGCAACTTGCATAAAACCTGAAAAAACAAATTAAATATAAATCTCTAGAAAGTGTAGAAATATACGAAGTATAAATTAATAATCTAAAATAAAATTCAAAGCAACCTTAACGGAAACTCGTGAAAGTTCCTCAAGATCGGTACTAATTAGCTTTTCTTTACTATTTGTTTTTTTCAAATTTTCTAAAAAAAGTAGTTATATGGAATCCGTTACTATAGCTTTTTTACCCAAGATTATATATTAACTTTTCGAAAAAAATTCTAAAAGATTCAGAAAGTTTTGGTAAGTTCTAAGCAATGTGCTTTCAAAATGGCGCAGTTCTTTGACTTCCTTGCTCACTTTACCTTTAGATTCGGTTTTCGTTAGCTTTCGTATGGTGTATCTTACCAGTGTGTAAAATTAATATTTTAAAATTAGTAAACAAAAAAATTCGCCTAATTATTTTATTCTCTAAACTTATATAAATATAATAAATAAATTAAAAATAACTAACGTTGGAAGAACATCTTTATAAATCGATAAAGCAGAGACGATTGCTAACTTCCGAATTCTTAAATCTTGCTCAAAATCTTGTATGAGATTTAAAATCTCTTTTATTTGTCCCATCTATAATAAATCTTTAATATGTAGTAAAAAAAACTTTATCACACCAAATAAGTGAAAACAAATTCATCTGGTGCTTATTTTAAAATATATATGAAATGTTAAAAATACATTTTTAGCGGGATCTTCTATAATTCGAAAAGAAATTTTGGCTATTTCTGCTTTAACGTTCCGAAAAGATTTCTGAATTTTTGACAAAAACTGAGGAAGCGTTGGTTGGCATTCTTATTAGTATAAAAAGTTTAGAAATTTATCCAAAAAAGGTGAAAACAATATAAATTAAGGATCACCTTCAATGGTTTCTCCAGTAATTTGAGATTCTTCAAGTGGAACAACTTCTTTAACTTCTTGAGATGAGGGGCGCAAAGCTTCACTAGCTATAATCAATTAAGTTATAATGAATTAAATAAAAATTAATTTTTTTAATTATGAAATTCTCAACTTGTCTGTAAAACTTCCATTCTTTTATTTTTAACTAAAATTCCACTCTTTGTTTTTATTGGCAATCTAACGTTAGCTATACTCTCTCCAAAAGAACGAGGTTTTTCCTCGTAATTTTCTATTTTCATAACTTTACTCCTCTAATAAAAACATACAAATCATTTAATATAGTAGTTCGAAATTAATGAATTACTAAGAAACCTTTTTTTTAGATCCCCCAAAGCCACGCCTTCTTGTAAATAGTTAGTAAAGACAAAAAGTAAAACAATACTAAGGAAATTATTTATAAATAATGAGAACTTAATGGGAAAAACAGAGTTAGTCTTGGCGGTGGACATGGCAGGTTTCTCTGTGCAAAGCATATTCCTTTAAATCTAAAAATATACTAGATTAATTATAATATATATAACCAGTAATAAAAATTCAGAAGACAATAGAAATAATAAATCGGAAAAAAAAAGGAAATACAAAAATATACCGAGCATAAAGTATTTTATGATATATAGTAAGTTGCCTGATGAAAGAATTTTTTTTTTCAGTCAATTTTTTTTGTATAACAAGTAAGCCTTTTAACGCTTCACGTGAATATTTCCGGCAGTTCTCCATTGCTTCGTATATCCTTTTTTTTTTCAAAAATCTTGACTTTTTAGTTTGTTAATAACCTTTTAAAAAATATTAACAACTTTTTACAAATTGGTAAACAATTTACTTTAAAAAAGTTATTAAAATAGTTACAATCTTTTGTTTTATTTGTTTTTATATATTTTATAGGGTACAGAACTAAATTTTAACTTGAAACTTCTGCTTTGAACCTTTTTTTTAACAACTAAAACTTTTTTTTTGTGTGAAGACGTTATTTGCTATAATTTATTTGTAGCCATTTTTTTATTATTTTTTTTTTGAGCTGATTTTAATTAAAGCTGTCCTGATTGTTACTTTTATTCTACTATTGATCTTGAACAATTGGCAATAAGGAATAGGGAAAGATGTTCAAGCTTTAAAAATTAGATTTAAAATACTTGAAGTTAATTTAAATAAGTGCAAAATATTAATTATTCTGGATTCATCTTTAAACCTTGTAATTGTACTTATTTTGAAGATAAGTGACTTTTAACAAGGTAACCTAAAATATACTTAAAAGGTTACGCTACTTCGGATAAAGGTTGTAATTGAACAGAAGACGATAGAAAACGATTAGGGTAATACAACACATAAGTTTACGTTAGATCTTTTGAAACAAGGGAGAAATATTTACATAATGTTATACAACTCTAGAAAGGTTGTGCTGCATGGGAATAAGGCTTTTATGAGCAAAATTTTTAAGATGTAACAACAGTGTTGTCATCTTACACTGTTTACTCAATTTTAAAACAGTTTTTGACTTAAAAAAGAAATCGGGAGAGGCTGTTTTGATTTTAAATTAAAATTTTTTTTTCAATTTAAAAAATTGTTGTTAATTACTCATTGTAAGTTCTAACTAAAAGTGAATGGATGTAAGACTTTTTATTATTCAATGTTGTAATTACAATAATATATATCCTGCTAGTTTTTAATAAATTATATATAAAATTATACTTGTTTTATTAGCTAAAAATTACAATGAGTAGGTTTTAGAAAATTTTACCGTTTTTTTAATTTTCGTTATAAGGCTCAAGTTTTTCTCAGCAAATTCTAGCGCCTATTGACCCTAAAAAACGGTTCTGTTGCTTTTAGTCGGTTTATTTCGTTTAATATTTTTTATTATTTAATTTACTTGACCAAAATGACTCAGTTTCGTCCATCCTAGCTAAACAGAAACCTTGATATCTCCGAGGTGATAATACTGCGTAGGAAATACCGATCCATCTTTAGCTTTCCTACTGGTTTCTTTAATTTTTTCAGTAACAATTATTGCTTTAAGGTATAGCGCGTCTGTATTTAATAGTAAGTTTTTCTTCCCTCACTTAGTATTTGAGCTTTACATTCTTGAAGTTTTTGTAAATTATTTTTTTGGTAACTAAATCCAGGAGTCCAACATTACTTAATTCACCAATTTTTTATTATCATACTTAAGAAATCAAGAATTATTAGTGTATAAAAACTTACTTAACCAACGTGACCTTGTCTTAGTCTTGTAACGTAGGAATATCTTCATATTATATTATTAATGTATTTTTTTGAGCTTTTTAAATTAAGAAGCGCTCAACTAACTAGCAGCTTTTCTTGCACTAAAAGTATCGCTTAATTCCAAAGAATATTCTTCCTTCATTGTATATAGCTTGCTAACCGTAGACCGACAATATCGCCTTGTATGACCATGTTGTTGTCCATTTTTAAGTAATACATTAAAGTTTTAAGTTACACACAAGCGTATCAATAGGTTTTTTTTAACCAGTATAATTGTCTCAGAACGAAAATATATTTCGTGCGCTTACCCTTAGTAGTTAGGGGATGCCTTCTAATTTATACAAAAAGTGTTTATTTCTTTATAACGCTTCTCTATAATTTAGTTATTTCTCCGTCTGCTTTAAGTTACCTTATTACCGAATAGCGCATAAAAATTAAGTACTTTTAGGCCCTTGTACCTTTAAAGTCAAAACTTAGTAAAACAAGGCTGAATATGGTACCGTAACCTATCTCAAAAGATTTTTATTAGTTTATTATTACCCCGGATACAAAAAATACTGTTTAAGTCAGTAGCTTACAAGATGTACGTAAAAAAAGATAAAAATAAATAAAATATCAAAGTAAAGCAAAGTCTAAAGGAAATGAAGACCTAACAGGTGGAAAAAAAATGTAACACCAGTCACTTTTAAGGATATCTGGGTTCGGCAAGAGAAAAAAAGTTAAGATAAACAAATAGAATTTTCCGGTCTTTATCATTAATTTTACGCGAACTTTGTCGCACGAAATCCCTATCCATTATGACGGGAATAACTTTTTAAAAAAAAAGATGGCTTTCTTGTCTCGAACAAAATCCACTGTTAGTGGTAACCCTAAGATTATAATTCAACCCTTGTACTTTGTAACTCCACCCTTTCTACATTAGGAAAACATTAAGCAGACGGAGTCCATTTATAATAAGCCCCCCTGTATTGGGGATTTAGTTAATACTCTAGTGGAACTTAGAATACTAAGCACTAGTAACTGAAGTATTTTCACTAAATCCTGGAATTGTTCATGGGTTCAATACTTATACTAGTAAAGTAAAATATTAATTTATATTTTTGCCGAATAGTTACCCACGCAGATAAAAATAAAAGTTCTTTCGAATGCGACAAGCAAGCACTAAGCACAAGGCCAGTACTAGGTTTATAAAATCATCTTATATATAAACTTTAAAATTTAGGTTTTTGATAAATGTATATCGCCTGCGTTTTCTATTTTTATATTAATTAAAATAAAAAATAGTAGTTGTCAAGCTGCGACCGTTTACTCAACGACTATTTGTTTAATTTTAACTAACTTTATATAGTCAAAGATACTAATTAAAAACCATCATATTAATTAGTGGAGCTAAATATGTTATTAGTATTTTTTTTTAGCTCTTTTAAATTTTTGTTAAACTTGTAATCAAACTTTAAGTAATCTTTTTTTTTTGTTCAAGTTAATTTTAGTTTATATATTTTATATTCGAAGTAATAAAAGTGAATATGCGAATAAGTTTATTCCTTTTCCTTTTAAAAATATTAATCTAGATTTGCGAAGCTTAGAAGACTCTGCTCTTAATGACTTAGAAGCTGACTTTAACCGTCAACGTTCCTTTTTAAAATCTAGAATTCAGTTAAAATATGTGAAATTTTTTAGTTACGAGATTATCATTCTGTCATCAGCTTTAAATTTAGACCTTCACTATTTTTTTTTAAACCTTTATAATTTTTTTTTACTCTTTGAGTTTTCTATAGGGAAGTTACAATTCAACAATTTTACTTTTTATGTTTATTATGTACATATTTTTAGTTAATTAGATTTTTCCTTCTGCTGTGCAGTATTGTTCTTATTATTTTTCTGCAACAATGAGTTCGTCATGATTATTTTCGTTATATTTTTTTTTAAAAAAAACAAGCAAAGTTATAACAAGTACAGTATAACCTATTCGCCCTTAATAATTATACATATATTTTCACCTAATTTTTTTACTTTTCACTTTTTTCTTCAAGATTTCTATTTGAGAGTTTATATATTATGAATTTGACTTTCTTTTCTTTTTATCATATTGCAAGATTTAAATAAGCCGGTGGGTTTCGTATAATAAAGTTTTGTTTCCACATCATTCTCGTCGTGTGGGGGATCGCAAGTGTACTCTTGCTTAAATTTATAATCACCTTTAGAGAGCTTGAAAAGGAATTGTGTGTTTTAAGAAAAAATATTGTCTCCGAAAAAGTTTTTTCTTCCTCGTTAAACGGTACCTCGATTAAATCTTTTTCCTACTTTGCCCTAATAAAAGTGACGGTGTGTATAGTTCTTATATATTAAAAAGCATTTTCATAGTACCTGAAGGTTAACTAATTTATTAAAATCTATTGAAAGTTTTTAAAAATTTTACAAGATCAAAATTCAAGATTTATAAATTAATACTATATTATATAAAAATATTTTAATATAATAATCTATATATAAAGAGAATAAACAACTTTACATAAAAATAAAAAAATTTTCAATGTTATACAGTTAACTTTCTAATTTAAGAGGAGATTCGGGAATCGAAAGAGCAACTTTTATTATTAAATGAAGACTGCAGACGTTATAAAAAAAAGGCTTCTAAGTACGAGTCGCTTTATTATGTTAGTATCCTTTTGTTCTTACAAAGGATATTTTGTTTCTCTAATAAAAAAATACTAACAATAATTAAAGTTAAAAAAAAAAACTCAAGTTTTACTTGAGACGCTTTCAACTCTAATTTACATAAAAAAATAAAGTTTTTTAAAATATAAAAATTCGTTCATATAGAAATTGTACATTTCAAAAAGTAACGACTTTTATCTTCATTAAACTACGAAAGCAAATCTACTAAAACTGTAGCAAAACGGAAAAATAAAAAAGAAATATTTCTAAAATGTTATCAACTACATTAATTTTATATTTTTTTTAATAGTTAAATTCTTATCCAATCAAAACTTTTTTATTTCAAAACTATTTTTCCATATATAGCAAGAACTTAAACGGCCAATCACCAGTCCAGACTATGAAATAGTCAATAACAGGATTTATGCATTAAAAAAGCAAATGGAAGATTTGCAGCGCGAGAATGAATGGTGCATGAAAAGTAAACTGTTTCATTCGATTTTGTTGAGCCAATCAATACATTTTTAATCATTTAGTGAACTTTTTTAACTAATAGCATTTATATTTGAGAATTCTGACCGATCTTTATACTTTTTTTGCCTTGACAAATTACTATTATTATAGAAAACCAACAACTTTCCCTAAGAATGAGCGAATGTACCGAAGAGCACGCGTCTTTGACGGTAGAGAAAGAGTCTCTGGAGAAACGTTTAAAGCAAGTTATAATCGCTTAACAACCTTTTCGTTCACAAGCTCATCTTTATTTTTATTCATTCCATAATTTATATGAATGTAAAAAAAATAATTTTCGCAATTCTAATTCTTTTAAATGACACAACTTAAAGTCTTAAAAGTTTCATATTATTATGTACTACGAAAAAAGTCATTTGCTTACAAGTTAGTTGTGTTCTACGCGAAAATGCATACAATTTATTAAGGTTGATATAAGTACACTTTTAGATGACTTTCAACTACAAAGCATCGGTGGGTTTTGCAGAAGAGCATGAAGATAATATCTCAAAACTCGAACTTCAAATACATTCGCTATCTAGAGATTTGCTTAAGGCTAATGCAAAGTAAAACTATTTAATAATATTATTGTGATCTTACTTTAATATTAAAGCGCTTATTAACTTTTTATGTAAATATTAAACATTTATACTATATATTAATATTATATTAGGGTTATAACTTGTTATAAGTGTTGCTGAACAATTCTACTTTTTTATTATAACATGTATTTACATTTATGGCTGAGAGCGATTGGGTCCAAGGAGCTCCAGTAGATTTAGTGCAGCCATTTAGAAAAAGAGTTAAAGTTTTTACAAGAGCGGGATATAAAAGGACTAGTAAAATATAAACCGCCTACATGCACATGTAAAACCTACTGGCCATTGCTACACAAATAATTTACTGGAACAAACAGCAGGAAACTCGAAGTTTTTTTTGCGCTTCATAATAATACATAATTAAGATTTTAAGTAGCACAAAATTGCTACAAACTGAAGACCGCGTATTTCCAGATGTTTAAACGTGACCGTCTGTTATTTTAATGGCTACTTCACATTTTTCATAATTATTTCTATTTTTTATTATTCTTTCTATTTGTATAAATATTACTATAGAGTACTGTTGTTATTAATTTATATCCTTCCCAACTATTTTTCTTATAGAATTACTACTTATATAAAAGAGGAAGAACTTCAGGCAGCGCGTATAGAGGAGTTTTACAAAGAGGCACTACTGCTTATGTTTTTTTTTCTAATAAAACTTTTATTAACCGCCACACTATTCTTTTTGATCTACATAAATTACTTTTTAAATTAAAAGAAGTTATTTATAATAAATAATTTTATTGCACTTTTCAAATTAATTCAAAAACTATTAAACTTTTTTTAACTTATACAAAAACTTATTTTTATTATTATAATTCTATAAGAATTTCACAAAATTATCGAAACTATTTAAGTTATTGTAAAACTATTTTAATCTTCTATTAACATTTTGTTAAGTTTGATTAATTTTATTTATTTTCATATAAAAATAATACTTTTTTATAAGAATCAAGAACTCAAAGTAAAACTGACAGCACTTGAAAATGGAAGCGTTAAAAAAAGCTCTTTTGAAGTTTTGCTTCTGAAATATAACGATCTCCAAAACGAAATGGACTGCTTATGCTGCGAAAGAGACGTTTTGGTACTCGTTTACTGGGTAGAATGGGCGGCCACATGAGTTCACATGGCGCTGCTTATATTTAATGCAAACTTTTTATATATATTACCGCCAGAGAAATAAACTTCGATGTTTAGAAAGAAAGCACGAGCAACTGGAGGAATCTGGCGTATTGCTGTCCTCTACTATATTACTAAATAACATTACTAATAACATTATTAAGCTTAGAGACCGGCAGGAAAGTGCAGCTGCCAATTTGCAGTTAAATGAAATGAACCGAATTTCACGGGATTTAAAGAATCATTTGGAAGAATCCCAACATTTAAATGGAAGGTGTTGATTAGTTCAACAGTTTAACCACTCCTCTTATTTGCTTGTTGAGGCTTCAAAAAACCAATCAATCTTTGTTGAACGATATTGAAGATCTACAAATGGAATTGCGTTCATTAAAATCATTATTAGTTGCTCAAAATGAGAAGCTTTCTGCCTTAACGCAATTGAAAGAGTCTTCAGATGATGATTTCGAGTCCGAAGACTCTGAAAGTTAGTAATATTTTAAAGATTTATACTTATAAATAATTATTATTTCCTTTTTAGCTCTTTCTCCAAGCATTGAAAATCTTGATTAGTAAAGCCATTTACTTTTTCACTTTTTTTTCTTTCTGTTATCAAATGCGTTCAGTATACAAGTATTACTTCTTTTTAAACTTTAATTACTTTTCTTTACATAATAAATTAAAGATCTACTCCATTTAAAAAAGAAAGTGTAAATAATTTCTAAGTATGCATCGGCTAGGAACTCGCCCTATGCCGACATGCCAGGCTCACCATATAATAAATTTTTTACATTAGTCTTAATTGAGTCGCCATAATTGAAGTTCATGAAAAAAGCAGCTCTACTTGAGTTTAAAAGCAGTTTGTTACTCTTTTTTTAAATGTTGTAGCATTGTTGTGGTGCTTTAAAAGACAGTACAACCCCGCCAGCAAACTCCCCATGATCAGCCTACTCGAACGTTAAAGCTGTCGGAACTCTCGTACTGCGCAGTTTGTAGAGGTTAGCGAGAATGGTCGTAATTTCACGGCTCAGCAGTTTTTGTGAAGAGTTCTTTTTCACTCTGGAGCGCCCTCATGAGCACTTCTACAACGTCCATGACCTTTTTCTGCGTGCGCGTCTCGTGAAGATTGTTAGAGTTTACCTCTTTTTCTCAAAATGCCGGGGGGGGGGGAGAGCAAGGGCGGTCAGTCTGTTAACCTTTAAAGAAAAAGTATTTACACCTCACGGGAATTACTTCGTGGTAGATGAAATATAATACATAACCGTCACGTGGTATCGGCAAGTGGATTATCGGCGTCAGCTTTAAGTTGGAAGAAACCGAGCTACTCTGATATTAGCAATATCTATAACAAGCACACTCAAAGGCTGTAGACAATTTAAAAGATTACTTGGAGCCTAATAAACGGAAGGAAAAAGATACTAATATAGAAGATTGCCTAAATCCTAATAAATAACTCAAAGTAAAAGTACAAGTGAGAAGATTTAAGGTTTCTTAGATCCTCATAATTGGACGAAAGACGATGTAAAGGGTTATATAAATGCAAGAAATGGATTTTAATAACCCTTCAAACCGCTGCTAGTGAAGATACCAATTAAAAAGTTGAATTCTCTACCCTATCCTCATGGTACTCTGAACAGAAGGGTGATATTACTCAGGTCGTTTTCTCTAAGTTACATTGGTTACTCAATTGCTTCTTATTTTTAATATTACTGTTATTACTAGTATTGCTATTACTGTAATTATTGTTTTAATATATATATATTAATATTGTTTTAAATTATAAGTTACCGTGAATACACTTTTGGGGTTCCAGATGAATTTTTAGAATTTTCTCGGTAGCCTACAGTTTGCTATAATATTTTTTGTTGAAAAGTAATATAAGATCAAGCTTTCAGCTAGTATGATTTCCTTATTAAGGACAGAGTGGGCAATAAATTTGCTGTAGTGAACAGTGTTCCGTTAGATAAAGTTTTATGGAGATTCACTTTTCTTATATTGTAAAATGATAATGGAATTTTTGGCGTGTTTAGGGGTTGATTATTTCTGTGCTTTTTTAAGTTAATGGAGGAGAGAGGCTAATAACGACATGAGACTTGATATTTTGATCTTAGCCAATTGAAAAGATGTAACCTCTTTATGGGAAAGACTGCGTCGAATAAGTTCTTCCAGAGTACAGTACAAGGATGACATGGTATCTAAAAATTAGTTTTTTAGACCTCAAGATTTATTGGAGTTCGTATAGTTTCAGACGCAAGTTGGCGTGGATGTATTATATACATTACATGCTACGGGATTAGTATGTCTGGGTTCTATGGCGAATAACAAGTCATTTTTAATTATTTTAAAACTTAGTTCTTAATTATTCCTTAGAGTAGTATTCTAGACTTATAAAGTGTAATAAACTCCAGCCTAGTAATTTCCTTAACCTTATAGCCCTCATATATGCAAGTGCTGTACATAAATTTATTTTTACCATGGTTATTATGAGTATATAATTATGTACTGTACTCAAGCACTTCTTTCGTTCAATCTAAGTGAGCAGTACTATGGAAGGTGGTCACGTCGTAATATCACTTACTGTGGCTCTCAGCTCAAAACTTTATAAATTTGAAATTACAAGTACCCCAGAGAGAAAGCTTTCTACTTGATCGAGAGCCAGGAAAAACCGTTTCTAGATTATTTAATTATTAAAGGGGTTTTCAGGATGACGGTGAAAAACCATTTTATTCCCCTCGCTGAGAAGTCCAACCGAGACGAGCGTGGTTGGTTAGTGCTGAGGTGGTGACCTCATCGAACAAAAGTATTAAAATAAAAGGTTAAGCTTAAATTTGGTTTATTCTCTCTATAGTTCGGTTTCTCACCTCTTATGTTGTATTTTGATTATTTCTTTTTCCTTCTTATCTTGCTCATTTATTTATGAGTTGGTATTTACATAAGCAAAGTTGCGCTTTTATAATGAACAAATATACCCCCCTTTATGTATGTTTACAATATGTAATATTACCCTACCGAATCGTTAAAGAAGGCCTCTCGTAGCTGCTATGGAGGCTATTTCCAATTTGTATATTTTGGGTATAGTTGATTTTATAGGCCGGAAATACTCGAGAACTGGTGTATTATAAGCAATAAGTAATACAAAATTAATATATTATAGACTGTAAAGTGATATAATATAGCTTGCTCGACAGACTTGAAGCACAGTAGTAATTTATTTAATATTATGGACTATGAGGCAAGTTAGCGACTGTACAGGAAAAGGAAGGGAGGATAATAAAAAGGTAGCAGTCGGCGCATGGGCTGCATTTATCTAAGCACTTGATGCGTGCCCTCGGTTGTTTAATTCTTATGCTATAAAACATTGGCATTAATTACCGAGTACATCCGAGGGTTTCGTAAGCTTAGCTCTAGGAAGTCAGTAATTTTTAAACTCGTTACAATAATATTAATAATAATTTAGCAACAAATAATTTACAAAGATGAAAGGGGTAAAAAGTGATCAGTTTACTACTCAGTAGAAAGAGGGTGTTTATACCTTTAGTAAGAATAAAAGGGGGTAATCCATACCAACGATAGAAAACATGTACGATGACACGTCAGGAACAACAGTTTTAGTGTGCTAGTATTGTACAATATGCTTTCTATATAATGTAAGCTGTCAACAGTTTTCAGTAATTTAAAGTGGAGAGCACTTATTGGCATGTAATATCAACAATAATAAGTACAATTACCTTTTAAAGGTCACGTAATTAAGTGAGGAAAAAATCTTAACCCGGAAAACATTGTAATTTCTTTTTTTCCCCTTTGACATTTGATTATTATTCCTACTAAATTGCTCTTTTCCTGTTAACAATTAACTAATAACACCCCAGCCCTTGAAACAAAGTACACGTAATCTCTAACTGCATATACAGGAATTAAAACACATGTATGCATATACTTTTACAAAAGGTTGAGCCACTATTATAATTTCGAGTCATGTCCCTTACAACAACTGTGTTAAGTACATACATGTATAGATTCTCGCCATTTTTAATCGAGAGTATTGCTACGAGGTACGCGCATCTGATGAATATAGTTAATTACGGCTATTAGAAAAAAAACCATATTATGCATTTTGATGTTTTCTAAGATAAATATATTTCTTGTATAATGCGCCTTCTACTTCACTCTTGTCATTTGGGTATAGGCGTAAAGCGGGTTAATAAATCTGTTTCTGTTTCTCTCCTAAATCTACTCCCTGGCGTAGGCGCTACAGTTAATATATCAAAGTACGCATAGAGAGAGCATAAATTAACAAAATTGAGAAAGTTTACGCTCCTTTGCAATTAAAGATTTTACCAGCTAAAGTTAAGTAAATTAGTATATTATTTATAATATAAAAATAACATGAGTAGTAACGCTCTTGAGTACATTACCTCAACGTGCCACATAAAAAGCGCCTGAAAGGAAAGGACTACAGTCTTTCGTAGAACCAATTTTGCTTACAACTTCTACACCTTCTACACATATAATATTTTACTTTCTAATCTCGGTTGTTACGTAATCAATTTCCTCCAACAAATTTTAATACATAAAAAAAATTCTATTCTAAAACACTAATATTACCACTACAGAAATAAACAAATCGACAAAATAATCAAGCGTATACACAAATAAAATTTATGGGTTAAAGGATTTGCTTGTATCGAAGGAGCAAGTGGATTAAAAAGCATTCCATAACTAAAGTTAATAGATAGACTAAAAGCTCGAAAAAAAATATAAATAAGTAAAACTTACAGCTAATGAAAAATTTCCTTTTGCTATATTTAATTTATCTATTCTTTCGTGCTATAGCTTAGTTTAATATCAGAATTACACCGCTGCATAGGAAATTTTTAACGCCACAACATTTTATTTTTAATGGGTAGATTTCGAGATCTTGGCGTTGTGGATTTGAACAATAATAGAAGTAAAAAATCGCTTGAAGCGTTATTTATAAATCAGTTTGACTACTTTTTATTTGACTGCGACGGTGTTTTGTGGTGTGGTGAAAAACTCATTCCGGGCGCCTTTGACGCCGTACTGCAACTGCAGAACTTAGTTAAGCCTGTCTTTCGCTCATATTTTCCATTAGTACCTAAAAAATTTGGGTATAGGGAAAAAAGCTTTATTTTCTAACAAACAATAGTACAAGATCAAGAGCAGAATATATTTCAAAGTTTAAAAATTTTGGACTAGTTGTTGAATTGGTATTTATACTTTTTAACCTTTATTTTTAGCAACAAACTTTTGAGTCAATTATAATTTTTATCTGTGCGTTAAACTTTAGTGTTACTCTTTACATGAAATAAATTTCTTTAGGCCTTTTTTACGTTAATTACAACTTTTCAATGGATAGCACTAGAGTTGGGTCGGTTAAAAAAGTCTATTAAGCTTTCACAACCGATTATCGACTATACAATATAAGCTTATTAAATTTACTACTAGTATTTTAAAGTTACCTTACATAAAGAATCAGGTTATAACGTCTTCCTACCTAGCCGCCTTATATCTGCAGAGCAAACTTGAGGGCCAGCAATCCGCCAAGAAGGTAAACAAAAGAAATTTTTTTTATAAACTTTATAACTAATTAATACGTAGGTTTTCGCTATAGGACAAAGCGGGTTAATAGAGGAGCTTAGCAATGTTGGAATAGAGGTTGAGTGCGCTCAGGTCATTTTAGTTTATGTTTTATTTAAACTCTGTGTAGACGAATGAATATATACTAATAGAGTGAACATCCTTTCGATGGTGAAAAATTTAAAGCTTGGAAACCGGACGACAAAGTTTTTGCTGTAGTCGCTGGTTTGGACAAAAACATGTCCTATCTAAACCTTTCTAAGGCGTGTAACTAAAAATTTCGCTAATTTTAATTCCTAACGTGATGTTTACCGCAAGTAGGCCATATGCTATCTACAGGATCCACGCATTTTGTTTATTGCCACCAACACTGATGCTACCTACCCCTGCGGAGGCGGAAGGCTTGCCCCAGGCACTCACTTAACCGACCTGTTTCAGACTCTTAAAACTTATTTTTATTTATACGCACCAAAGGGTGCGGATGTTTAGTTAAATTTTTAGAATACGCCGTCAACAGAACTTCGATTGGTTGCACACTTTGTTGTTATAAATGACAGTCATATAACGGTAACAACTTCCAGTCATGGGGAAGCCGAGCAAAGTTCTCGCGGACTATGTTACGCACAGGTGGTACATTCTTCCACCAAAAATAGCTGTGGTAGTCTCACCCTAGCCAAGACTTGAACTCGATGTGAGCAAAACCTGCATGGTGGGGGACAGGCTGGAGACTGACATATTATTCGGAAAGAGTATCGGGGCGAAGACACTGCTCGTCTTTACGGGTACTCAGGCTTTACTAAGAACACTGAAAACCAATTATCCCCGCTGCTCCTTCACAGGCGTCCAGCGACCAGATTCTTTAGAGAATAACGAGGGGAGCATTTATCCAAACTACTGCATTAATTCAGTGGGTGACTTGTGGACGCCACCAGACTAATTAGAAATAGGTACACATAAAAATAATAATAAACTTATAAAAAGTATGCTTAATTTTATAACCTTTATTATAAATTTAAGATTAACCAAAGTTTTAAGTACCTCTTCCAATTACAAGTAATTTCTAATAAACTTGAATAACTTGTATTGGTTTATATAAACTTGTGTAAGGCGCTGTATTTTTGCTGAGTAGGCGCTAGAAATAGAAGATAGAATAGTAAAAGCGGACTTTTTTTCTAAAAACAGGCGGCTACTCCCGAGGCGGTTCGAGGCTTGGGGCTCTTTAGCTCCATCTTCCCCTTAACCCATAAAAATATGTGTGCCACTCCGCTACCTACATACCAGACTTCTACTCGCTTCACTATAGGTAACACAGCTACTTCCCTAAACCCAAGCTGATATATTTGTCGTAAACAGCAAAAAACCAAACCTTTAAAAGCAGTTTAAAATCTATAACTAATTTTATTTCTAACTAACTATTACGCTTATATATGATACATCTTGAAAGGCTATGATGAAAATTTCAACCACTGGACAATTCCTACAATAGCGCTCTAATAAAAAAGCAACCCCGGTTTTTACTTGAACACATTAAGTTAAGCAGTTGGTAAAAAAGATCGCCTTATCCAGTGCTTCAAAAAGCACTTAAAGTTAATTTAATTAGTTTGCATAACTTCAGTGCCAATCAAATATTACCGCTATGCTTTAAAAAGTGCAGTAATCGTATACCGAACTTCCTTGCCATTCCACAGAAGCTACTAGATAAGCAGAAAAAGCTCAAACCAAATTTTCCCTTACAAAAAACTAATTTTTTTTAAAGCAAAAAAGCTCGAAAGTTAAAAAGCTAAAACTCGGTTAAATAATAAAACAAATTAAGCAAGTCTTTAATTTTGTAAGAATGTACAGTTTCTACTTACTACGCAAAGCTTATTACGATAATCAATAAAATAATGTTAAAACTAAAGTGAATAAATAAAAAATCACAAAGAAAAACAAAGTAAAAAGGAATTCCTCAGAACTTCTTAGAAGGGATATGCTCACGGCAATAGCAAATAAAGTGTCTTCATTGGAATTAAAACAAAAACTAAAAAAAAAAACCGAACAAAAATTTTATTTATAATTCAAGTGAATCTTTATGTAAAGGTCCCTCTAGCGATACTTAATTTATATATTAGCTTTAGTAAATTTTATACTAAATGTGAGATCAACCTTTTTAAAACCTATGTCCTTAGCATACTGACGAAAACACTGACGGCAGGTATTCAAACCATACTTACGAATTAAACCATGTCGGTTTCCGCAAACTCGACTAATGTAAGAATGACGTGAGTTAAACTTGTCTATATAAATAAACATTAACATAATCGCTATTTAAAGGAAAACCAATGGCGGGAGCCGGGGCCATATTTCCGTGGATGCGAATACCAAACAGCAGAGTGCATTCTTCAATCTAAAATATAAACTTTAAAAGCGAGAAATAAATATAAGTTAATAGTTAATTAAGTGCTGTTTCGCATACGTACTTTAAAAGAAAAGATATTAAAACATTAATCGAAGTATATAAAAACGTTTATCAGCTAGTAAGCTAGATGCCTGTTATCTATTTTATACGTATAGAAAAAATAAACTCAAACATAATATTGGAATTTTAGAGATACCAAAACAAAATAAATAGGGCCACAAGTCCAAAATGCTAATAGAGAAAACTAACCCAAAAAGTAGGGAGGAAAACCTTTCAAGGCTCAGCGTATTTCTCCTTAAAACAAAGACGACATGTGCTTTTTCGTTACCTGCAATTCATATGTTCTTTAAGGTCACAGCTAATTTTTTCAAAATTCGTTATATTAAGATTGCGTCGTAGGAACAAATAAAATCTTTTACTAGAAATTAATTCTTTATGGCGCTGCTACTTTGCAGTTACTTCTCATATACAAAATCGGGTAAGTACTAACGATAAGCATCTTAAAGTAGCCCACGGCTGAACCCTATACAAATGCAGTACCAAAGCTTTAAAGGAAGGGAAGAGAAGTGAGAAAAAGTTAACAATAATTATTTATTAAACAGTTGCTTTAGGTTTTTTGCAGAAAAACTACTAGTAAACTGTATTGAAGCGAATTAACTAAAAGACAACTATTTAGCCTGTTTCAACGACGAATTAGTAATTTAAATCGTTCCCTAAATTGGTATGATGGAACGACTCAAACCAGCGGAGACACTTTAAGTCAATATTTACATTAACATTTGATAGAATATATGTATTAAGGACTTAATAAATACCGCAGAACCACTATTAAACAAATACTCTTATAGTTATATCAAAAAGTATACTCTAAAAGCCAAAGCGTACCTTACATATTCCCCCATAAAACTTTAAGTTTAACGTATTAAATTCTATCAGGCTTCACAAGAAAACTTTTATTATCTTTGCAATAGTTAATGCTTTTCCATAAAAGCTTTAAAACACTATTACTACACTTTCATATCGAATAAAAGTAGTTTTAAAAAGTTTTTGTAAAATGTTCCGTTTATTAACTCTACTTTCTTGAACTAATAGTCGTTATATATTATAACTCCAGCTATTTATGGGAAAACAATTTAAACTTGTCTACTTTTCATTACATCTAACTCTAACCCCCACCAAAGCACATTGACTAATTTCTTACCACGCCAAAAAGAGGGCGCAAGTCTTCTAATACAAATAGTACAGAGAATGGCGAACTGTCAAGAGCTTTCTTGGACTATCTGAAAAATCAAGAAGGCTACTGGATTTATATTCTATTCAGAGGAAGATGAAACCTTGGAATCTCATTATGATTGCTTTCTAAGAGATAAAAGGTGATCAAAGTTGACTTTAACCTCCGAAATTCGCTCCGGTCGAAAGACTTGCTCGTCTCTCATGTCTTTAAACTCGCGTGTAAAGAGGCGGTTAACCGGCAGGCTATTTATTTGCGCTGGAAAACATTATTTAGCGACAAAAGCGAGAGTAAGGCATCATTTCGCACCTACCTAAATGCTCTCCCCCACCACAACGCTCAGTAGTTTAAGCATAAGCACAGGCTGAATATAACTAACGATGTGTACGAAATTCATTAGGCAGGAGTGTAAGTTTTCACCGTAGCTAAGTATTATGAGCATCGACGGTCAAAATCAATTTAGCGGGTTCAATTCCTGCCGCTGCTGGTGCAGCTCAGGCTTTCTGCGTGTAGGTTTTCTCCAAAAAAATATTTGATACACTACAACATTCGTACATAAAATAAGTGCTTGTTGCGCAGCAGAGTAGAGGGTATAGAGTTTGGATTACCGCTTTGCCATTCCAATTATAACGTATCTCTATAATTATTATCGAACGCCCAGAATACCATTTGGTCTCCGCAGACCAGCGGCGTCGGTTTTTTGTGGTATAAATGTTGCTCTGCTCCGCACAATTACCGTTACAGTGACTGGCGTATTAGCGCGGAAGGTCAAGACTCACCGATAGCGGTGTAAAAGTCATTCGCCTGTGGATGTTAATCGACAGAGGAAAGCATGCACATATTAATTACAGACCAAGAGCGTAAACTATCCCCGCAGCTAGATTTCTTAAGACTAGTATAGCTTAAGACACGATCTCAGGTCGAACATGTGTTAAATGACGTGCAGCTTGTGAACGTACAAATTGTAAAACAATTTTTATGTTAAACTCGGTTAAATGCTTTTTCCACGGTATATAAAAATACGCACGTCGTTTTCTAAAATTGAAAGAAAGTGTAAGTTGATAGCGTTATCAGACAGAGAGCCTTGAGCGCGCTTTTTAAAATTAAATTGTCTATTCGAACCATTGACCAGAAACTGTTGGCCTAAGTTGACGTAATTTTTAGCATCACCACAAGGACTATATAGTCTCGTTTATGGGG
Source organism: Zophobas morio (assembly GCF_036711695.1). Classification (NCBI taxonomy): domain Eukaryota; kingdom Metazoa; phylum Arthropoda; class Insecta; order Coleoptera; family Tenebrionidae; genus Zophobas; species Zophobas morio. The sequence goes on along the minus strand of NW_026972173.1, from coordinate 237,807 downwards.
TCTCATATAATAACTTCTCTCCATCGAGAGAGGTCGTTTAGTTTTCTAGACTAGAAATTTCAGGACATATCAACTTCTCTAGCAACTATTAAATGCTATTATAATAGGTATGCATAACGTTTATATGGTTTCAAAAAATTGATTAAAGTTTAAAAATGAAAATTTTAAGCTGGTTTTACTCTTCTACAAAACGAATTTATTGTATTATGTAACGCAGTCACACGTATAGTTTATTTATTGAGGCTAGGTGGTAATTGCAGTCGACGGTTCGTAATTCTCGTACTTCCACGCTTGCGTAGCCACTCCATACTAAAAAAAAGACCAGCTGAAAATTTATAATACATTAGTTGCCTGTGTTATGCGTCCACTTTTTATTTAAACAAAAAAAATTATTACCTAGCATTTGCTGTGCATGTGTTAGAGTTAAGAGGTGTCTTTGCGCTGTTTATGGTATCTGTGCAAACCTCGTGGTTAACAGAAGTTTTACTGTCACTATGTACTTCATATCGGCAAATGATAAGTGGTCATCGAGATTTCTTCCAGCAAAAGGCTCCGCACTACTAGATGGACTGCAATATTTCACCTGAACTCCTAATACAATATGTCCACATTGAGCTACTATAACATTTCTGAGAGTTCTTCTTGGGGAAAGGGGGTATTATAAATGTTACCTTACTTTTTTAATATACCCTTTTTATTTCCTGTTTAATCTATTTAGGCGCTCGTTTAAAAGCCTCTTTTTTATTGTTTGTTATACGTAATGATGCTTTGTAACTTCTAGAATGAGGGTACTTTGCATTGCAGTGAAGATAAAATTGTTTATCAAGATCTAAAAGGAGACAAGCGTAAAGTAGAGTCTCTGATAAAGTAAAGCATAATATGAAGTTTATATAGCTTTGCCTTTTAAGTACTGAATGTTTTTTATTAAAAAAGTAAAATAGCGAATGTTCAATACAGAATCTGTGCTAAAGGCTATGAATTACGTTTGCATTTTAAAGATGATTCTCATATAAGTTTTTTTGGTTTTCAAGATGAAGGGGTTTGTAACGAATATAGTTTACCCGAGAAAGATTAATTTAACAAGTACATACGTATAGGAAATCTTGAGTATCGTAAATTTTATTAAGAGACGGACTCCCATTGAGGTTAGTGAAATCAAAACGACTACAAATGGTTTTAATTGGGGAGATTTAGAAATAAGAGGTTAGAAAACTATTAATTAATTTTCAGAGTTAACTGTTTTTATATGTTCGTAGGAGATTATGTTTTTTTTAACCACGAAGGAGAGAATGTTTTTGATTTTCCTATTAACTCAGTAGAACGTGTAAACATTTCTAAGAAGCAAGACATTTCCATTCAGTTCAAGGATTCTTCTGTAATTGAGGATTTTTTACACATTTGATTATTTTAACTCTCTCTATATAATAGGAGAATATTGAAGGTGAGACGCTTTGTGAAGTTCGCTTTACTTTTCCAAAACCGACGAGCGAAGTTTCCGAGGCAGCAAACGACTTTGAGAGCCCAACTTTGACGTTAGCTGAAGTACTTCTTTTCTTTTCGTTCAATTATAATTAAATTTTGTTAATGGTTTGCTTATATTTTTTATTATGAAGGGATAGTTTCCCTTTTACTTTATGTCTTATTTTTTAATATGGTATCGTATTACTAAACTTTTTTCTTTTGTTTTATTTTTGTTTTAATTTTTGTTTAACATAATTATAAGAATTTTTATAAGTAATGATAATTTCATAGATCTGTGACTTTCGGAAAGTTATTTTTTTGTCTTTATATATATTTTTTCATAGATAGAAACTTAATTAATCACGATTTTTAGAAATTTCACGCAAACCTTACATCTCGTTGTGACTTCAAAAGCGAGACTTCCCCGCTTATTGTTGCATTTCCCGAAGTACATTTCCTGGTTCCTCGGTATATCCTTCCTTTTTTTAGTTCACGTTGAATTTTATAATAAATTTTTGATAAAATATTATTTTTTAAAATTTTTTCTGTACTTTTTTGGGCGGCTTATAAACTTTTCGTCGTTTTTTTTAATTAATAGTTATTTACTTTAACTATTTTTCAGCGGCCGTCATGATTTTCGTCTATACAAAGATTGCTTTCAGCTTCATGGAAAATCTTCTAGCTACACCGTAGAGTATAGCAATATACTCCGCTATTTTTTACTTCCGAGGGATTCTGATTCGATTCTCTTTGTGGTATAAGAAAGTTTTTGTTTCTTTTTTAAAATTCGGAGTTTTTCTAAATTTTTATATTATAAATAACCTATAAAATTTATTTTGTGAGAGTTAATAATAGTTTAATATAGAAGTTAATTGCAATTATTTATAAAACTTTTATCTTAAGTGTAAAATTTCATTATTATTTAGATTTGCTTGAATCAACCGCTACGCAAAGGTCAGAAACTCCATTCCTTTCTCGTGTTGGTGATACCGACTACAGAACGGATCGAGGCTGATCTAAATCTCTCGAAGGAGGATCTGGTGGTTGCTAGCCTTGCAGCTATTTGGGATTTTAATAATTTTAATTAGGCTCCTTACGGAGATTCTCTCCAAGAGCACATGGATGGCGCTACTTATGAGGTTCTTACAAAGATAATTAAGAATTTATCCCAAAAAAAAGTTCTTACTCCGTTTCCGGACTTTACCAAGTGCCTTATATTCTTTATTTTTTCCTTTTTTAATATGTTTTAATCTCAATTTTTAGTGATGAGGGATTTCCGCTGGTAAAATGTAGCTTTAAAGCGGAAGTTGGCGTTATTTTTCCTTTAAAAAGCGGCTTGATCTTTGTTCATCAGGTATTATTTCATTTTTTTGTTTACTTTTTACGTTGTTTTTGCCCGCGCAGCCCGTTATATACATACGAGATTCCGACATTTCGCACATCCGATTCGAGCGCGTTGGTAAATTGCACCTGCTATCAATTATACATATGATTCCTTATTTTCGATGCGAATAATTTTTTTCTAGGAACTGGCGGCTCTATGATCGTTGTTAGCAAGTCGGGGGAGGAGTATTCCTTCAACATCAGTCAAGAAAAGTATTATTACGAAGTATAATTCTTTTTTCAAATGAATATATTTGATTTTGAGGGGGCACTACGATCTTATGCTGAAACACATGCATAATAAACCAGTCAAGTGTGTCGTTTCTGATACGGTCTGAGCACCCTTCCTTTCTCGCTCTTTTTATTATTATATATTTGGAATATTATACTTTTATAAGGAAAGTTAATTTTTAATTCTTAGGTCCGCCCAATGAGTTTTGACGAGGACAATGACGAACAGGATCCCTACAACTTTCCGCTGAACCGCTCCGGTTTGCAGAGTGAAAGCGAAGAAGACGAAGATTTTGTTGCTGAGCCCTCTAGCACGGAGGATGACGATAGTGACTCAAGTTTCTTCTTCCGTTTCCTTATACTCCGCATTAATTGAATTTTTTTTCTAGACTTTAACGAAAGTTCGGGAGGCGTTTCCCACTCCGACAGCGAGGTTATTTTTTGGTTATTTTTTTTTTAGAATGAGGATCACTTTTTGCCCAAAAAGTCAGGCCCGGTTATGTCGGAGTTACAGGAAACGCCAGTCAAGCCTTCGAAACGGCATGGCGAGTCGCCTAGACGAGCGCTACCATCTAAGAAAAAGCGGCAAAAAGCAATTAAAGTGGGTCATATCTTTCCTTGCTGGGCGATTTGTTCAGATTCTTACCTCTTGTAGGACCCGCTGGCGCCCAAGAAGCCGCCATCCGCCTTTCTGCTGCACAACTTAGATAAGCGAAGAGAACTTCTGGGGAAGGGTCACTGTGACTCCGTCTACTTTTCTGATTTTGCTTTTCTTAAATTTCTTCTCGCTGTGTAGGATTGAAACCCCCTCAGATTATACAGAAGCTGGCTGAGATGTGGAAAGCATCTAGTCCTGAAACTAAATCAGTTGAATCTTGTAGCCTTTTTTGTTGCATTTATTAACCTCTTTTTATAGAAGTACGAAAAGTTATATCTCGAAAAAAAAAAAGAGTACGAAAAGCAGCTTGCAGCCTATCAGAGAGACCGGCGCCCCGAGGAGGTACCGCCATCTTTACTTGCCTCGGTGGAGCCGCTGACCAATTTCTGTCGCTTTCAGGGGAGATCTTTCGGAGTAAACGAAAACATTGGCGAGCAAACAGACTAACTTGGAAAAACAACATAATAAAGATTATTCTCTCATTCTTTGCTTGTCTGCGCTTCTGCAGCGCCCTGTGTAGGTAAATGAAGGGTACAACGTTTAGTCTGAAAGAATAGAGTATATTTTGTCTAAGGTTAAATTTATTGAATGAACTTTATTATCGAAGTGTTTTATAGGGTACTCCTCTGCTATTATGCAGTTCTAAATTTACATTTCGTCTTGGTACTTTTCTTTTGCCTAGCACCTACTTAGGGCTTATTGAAGTCAAAAAAAGTTTTTAATCATACTCTGTGAAAATCAAAAAAAAAACAAAAATTATTTTTATTATTAATGTTTAACAGCAATAATAGTATAACAGTAAAATAAACCGAAATTTTTCCCATGAGTTTTATAATATATAAATGATGTCAGTGAGATACACCTTAGTTTTAGGATCCTTTTTATTTTACGGTTTTACACATATAAGTATATATTGAGCAAAAAGGTCTTTAATATAGTCTTCGGTACACTGCACCTATTTGCCTGATCAGCGTAACCAACAAAGTGATCCCTACCACCGTTATATGTTTTGAAAAAGTCAACGACCTTTTATAGCAGAATATTAAAGGGATGACTGGTAAAAGGTTATGGCGGCTTGGGTAGTCATGGGTTAGGTTAAGCTTGGGAAAATTAGCGTGCTCTTTCTAATTCTTTTGCCAGTCGCATACTCCCTTTTAAACTCATTTTAAATATCTTTTCTTAATGGGCTATTATAAACAATAATATCTTTTATGCTCTACCTTTTTTTAGTTAATGCTAAAAACCACTCTCTTACAAATTATAATAACCTTTCTTTGCCCCCTTTTTCGCAAAAAAGTTTCTTTACAATGACTTGGAAACTTGCTGAGGTCAAACTATTTCATCGATATTATTACGCTTGTTCGTTAAGGACATTTCCCGAGTTGGCACCCTATTCCGCTTGTATGGTCATTTTTAATAATATAATAGTCACATCCATGTGGTTAAGGCACAATTAACAAAGGACGTAAACATAAATTATCATTTAGATTAGTGGACCGTCCGTGGTTACTGACGATGCATAAACTTCGAACCCTTTAACTTGTGCTTGCTCGGGTCAAGAAACAATAAATTTACGAGCCTTTAACAGAGTGGAGAGCGAATAAACCGGATTAAAGCGTGTGTTTACGCAATTTCAAATATTATATATCTTCTTTTAAATCTTGTTCTAGACCCTATTTTTTTTTTAAACAAAAATTTAAAGCGCAATGCGCGGCGGTGATTACGTGCCCTGCCCCGCGGTTCGTAACTGAACTCTTCTACCATTAATTGAATTTGTTTGCTAAGCTGTACGTAGGTGATTTTGGCATTGCGTAAAAGAACTGTAGCCGTGGGCTCAAGCTGAAGTTTTTGATAAAAGGCCACGTTTTACACAAATAACAGTGCCCGTCATGTTTTGTTTCACTTGACGCGAAGAGACTATTGCTTGTGAGTAGGCTCAAACAAAGGATGTGTATTTTATGATTGGCCGGATAACATATATAAGTATCGCTTGGTATGCAAGATGAGTTTTCTTCAAGCACAAAGTAAAAGATTAAAAAGTTTGAGTCGTCTCTTAACCCTTCACTGCTGCATAGTTTAAGTGCGGTCGCCAAGAGCGCTTACTGGCAATAATGACTCCTAGGGTTTATATATTTAAAAAATGTAATTTTACAATAGCTATAATCTAACATATGAATATTTTTAATGAGCTAAAACAAATTAAAACTATTTATCTTGAAATTTCACATCTTACCTTTAAATTCTCAGATCTGTCCTTCTCGTATCTGTAAACTTAGATGCAAACGATATCCTTTATAGGCTTAACAGTAGAAAGACTGTCATAAATTTCCAACAGAATTTCAAGCGCTTAGCTAGGTTTGGTGGAATTTTAACTTTTTTAAATATCCTAATCTTTAGAAGCCTTTTCCATACAATAACAGTATAGTATACTCTCTCCCAAAATACGGTAACTGGATATAGGCTTGTTAGTTTGCTTACTTTTTTATTTAGTAGGAAAGTTTTGGGAGCTGTTTTACTGTTAATTAAAATTAAAACTTGCTCAAAACAATTACTTTTAAAAAAACTTTCCGCTGTCTTAGACCTTTCGTAGCATTGCATGCCGCGAGAACAAGTTTAATTTCACTAAACATAGAAAATGCTTCGAGCAAAGGACAGCAATTAGGGTCGCTATGAAAGAAGAAAACCCTGGAAAATTAACACTTTTTGTAAGTTTTGGCCTTTTCATTTTCACTGATTCAAAAAATTAGTCGTGACGTCCTAAACCTCTATCCTTGACAATTACCTTGTAACCAATTGCTGCCCACAAAGCTCATTTCTTTACCCCTTGCTCTTCTCACTCATTTTGTCTGAGCTTCCACTCTCTAAGTCTTTTATTGATATACTTCCAAAATAGTGTTATCTCCTATAATTAATTAAATGGTGCAACGCATGGAAACCTAAGATCGACGCGTTAAATTTACATTCTCGAGAAAAAGATGCAAAGTTAAAAAAGTTAAAGTGAATTTGATTAAAGCTTGATTTTTTAAAAAGTTGTGCTTATAATATATTTAATCTATAAATAATTGTAGTAATTCCAAAGAAGTTCTAAGCAATTACTAAACTAAGCAAAGTGACGGCGAAGACCAAAAGCGGTAGAGCGGTCAGAACAAAATTAGCCAACGTACCCACACAACCTCGCACAACAGTGACGAGTTACACTTTTTATTATTTTACAAGATCGAAGATTACTGTAAGAGGGAGCAACCGTTTATATGTGAAAATATTATTTGCTTGAAAGCACTAATTATAATTAGTTTTTAAAATTTGGGTTCAATATATGTATTCAAGTAAGATAATATAGCTCCAGCTATTTTATTTGGAGTAAAGTTCAGCCAGTAAACTTAATTAACAACGCTTTGCTTTATAAAATCAATATTTGCACGCAATATATAAACAATAAAACTTTGGAAAAGAAATAGTCAAAGAGAAGCAAGTTTTTTACTATAGAATTTTATAATACATGAAGTTGCTATTTTGATAATTTCTTACTCAAATTCCGCTAAATATCTCTTAATTGTTAACCTTACTTTTTACAACTCAATTCAATTAATATAAGCTTTTAAGTTGCAGAGGTCAGCAGCACGTGGTCCAATCTATATAAATAAGAATAATGAGCAGAACGACCACATATTTATAAAAAGGGAACTTTTCTTCTTCTTCTTCCCTTTTTTTTTCTTTTCTAGCTTCCTTTTTTTCAATGCAATAAATCCGTGATTTCTGGAGCTGCCTTAGCAACTTGCGTTGTTCGCAGTCGCTAGAAAGTCTAAGGACATACTCTTTGTTTTTCTGAAAAATTAATAAAATACTAAGGCAACTTAGTATTCATTAAGAGAAGATTATATAATAAAGTAAATATTCTGGCATGGTGAGTTGAGTATTCTTATAACACTGTTAAATTACAAACTAACACAACGATTTATAATAGAAGACTACTTTTATAGCCTTAAAGCTATTAAAAAAGGAAATGAGAACTGCTCATAGCGATTTCTTGCCTTAAATAAATATTATGAAGTTTTATACAGACTCTTTCTCACAATATATGTCATTAACAAAAAACTTAAATATTTTTTATCGAATAAATATTTTTCGTAGATAGTGTATTTACCCAAACTTTGGCCGATGCAACTTCTTAACTAAACGAATATCAGTAAGTTTCTTTTCTTTATGAACCTCGCCATTAGCGTTCTTGAATTTGTTTCTCATTTTTTTAGGCAAGTTAAAAATAGTAAATGTGTGCTGAGAAACACTTCTTTTAAAAGAAAAAGGCGAGTTCTCCTCCTCAGGATAGTCAAATCTCCAAGAATTCAGGCGTTTTTTTAGAAAAAGAAAGTTAAAAAATTAAGAAAAACACTATGAGGAACTAGATCTCCGAACATAAGTAGCAATTAAAAATAAAAAAGAAGTACTGGAAATTTAAAACCTAAAAAAGTTTTCGACGCTTGAAAATCTAAGTATTTTAGACTCATAACGTTTAAAGAATTCAGGGTTTCTCTTTTTATAGAGCTGCACTAAAAATTGCCACTAAGTGTAAATAAGCAAAAATAGTAATTAGACGCTGGTGTAACATAATAGTGTTTTTTGGGAATATAATTATAAAGTTAAAAAAGCACCTCACATGCCGAGCTTACTTGGGCATCCGAGTCAGCTGAGGTAAAATAGGTTAAAATAAAAAGATTTGAAAAGATTAAAAGGTCGTGTATAAAAACTAAAGAAAAGAAAATAGATATTTTAAGCATCAAAAAATTAAGATATACGTTCTTCAGATAAAGCAGAAGCTGTGGAACTTGTGCGAGTTGTAAAAAAAGGCTTTTATATTTTTATAATAAGTTTATTGTCAAGTCAAATATCATTGTGAATACTTAAAAACACACTAGGAGTTTAGAAAGTCTTAAGAACGTTCCGAATAACATACTTTGTCGATAGACTCGGCTAAGCTCATAGACAGCCGACGAGGCGCCGCAAAAAAAAATTGAAGAACTAGAGCTTAAACCCCACAATTAGATGGTAAGTGCCCTTATAGGAGGCTTTATTTGGCAAACACTGTCTACAAATAAGAGGTACATCGAACGATCCCTTTTTTAACTTTACTCAATTACCATTCAACTATGTATACAAAAGTTATATGAATCTTTTTTTTTCTCATTCGATATAAAAATTGTGTTAAATAAAATAACTTTATTAAAGGTTATGTTTGTTAACTCTTGATAATAAAAATCCGCCCCATTTCTAGCGCGAGGGGGAAATCTAACAGTTTAAAAACGGATATGGTACTGCCTTATAAGGGTCGTAATAGTCAGATATTGAGTATAGCTCTATAGCAAGTTTTATTCACTTCGCAGCGTATCTTCCCACTTGAAGTTATTGTATAGCCTTGAAAGATGGCCTACTGCGGGTCTCACCACTTGGTTTTACTAAAAAACACCTGTCTCGTTGCTTCACTAAATCTTTTTAAATTAAGGCTTTAGGTGGCGGTACTTTAGAACTACGAGGACACGTAGGCTTTGATGGCCTTCCCGATCAACTTGTAAATAAAAGTGTACAGCAAGGCTTTCAATTCAACCTCCTTATAGTAGGTTTGGCTTTTTTACGTTTCTACTTAATAAAAATTTATTATTCATATAACCAGAAAAGAGAAAAAATTACCTTTTCCATCTTTTAAAAAGTACACAGTTTAAATTTTTCCTAGTAACCTTGAATTCTATATAAATAGGTGAAACAGGATGTGGTAAGACTACACTTATAAATTCTTTATTTAAGACTGAATTTGAGGAGTTGGAGGGATTAGAGGAAAGGACACACTTTACCCCAGAAACCTGGATACAAAGCGCTACTTACGGTAAATTTTTTTTTTCTAAACAAAAAAATATAACCAAATGGTGATTTTTACGTTTATTTGTAAAGATATTCAAGAAAAAGAAGTTTGTCTACGCTTAAGGATTGATCAAACTGTAGGGTTCGGCGATGCCATCGACAGGAGTTCCAGGTCCTTGTCTGCTCTTTAAACACCAATATTGTTTTTTTCATATAAGCCCAATAAATGTTGCTTATAGCATGCAACTAGTTACTGACTACCTCAATAAAAAATTTGAGGAGTATCTGCAAGAAGAAATTAGCATCACTCGGCGTAGACGAGCGTTCTCTGATCCACGTTGCCACGCGTGCATATATATGATAACTCCCTGTCACAACAGGTGCAAAACCATTCTATTTTATTGTCAGTAGTTCCTTTGACTACTTAACTAGTTTAAAGTCTTTGGACTTTGCTATGCTTAAGGCTATCCACAAAAGCGTCAATGTTATACCGGTCATAGCTAAGTCTGACAACATTGATCGAAGCACCCTTAAAAAATTAAAAATTAACGTTGGCCTATTTTGAGGAATTATATTTCTTTTTAACGACTATCTTTCTTCATCCACGCCTACTTTAGATTATGAAAGAACTTCAGGATGCTGGAATTTCAACGTATAATTTTTTTACTGAAGACTGCGGCGAGCTTCAAGGTATTTCTGCTAAAACTTACAGTATTTTACTGGCTTACGTACACTCTCATCTTCAGCGGTTGCGCCCTTTTCTATTGTAGCCAGTAACGAGGTTATAGACGGGAGACGCGTCCGGATCTACCCCTGGTAGCGCGCCCTTCAGCTTCTCGAACCTTTTTTATTGTAAAAATTCTTAATAAACCTCTCAGGGGCACAGTGGACATCGAAAACGAAGACCACAGCGACTTTGCCACCCTCAGAGAGTGCTTACTCCGTTACAGCATTTACGTGCGACTTTATTTCTTTGTTACTGGTGTGACCTCACTGCTAATATTATATTTTGTTCAATAGAATCTCATTTACCAAACCAGCGCCGTGTTTTACAGGTAGCTGGAGGAACAGTCTAGCCTTGTTCCTTTCATTTGCTCCTATTTTACTTGGCAGCTCTTATCGCATGAAGCGCCTAAGAGAAATGGGCTTCCTCGAAACAACTGACGGCGAATGAGAGGCAAGGTTATTCTCATTTCCCGCGAGGCTCGCTAGAGTTGGCTCGGCATTCAGCAGGAGTTAATTCCTTTTATAAGTCTAGAAGATACGTATAAGGCTAAAAAGACGCAACAGCAAAGCGAGCAAAAGAGGAGAGAAGCTGAGTTGCGGAATGAATTCAGCAGAAATGTCTGCACTAAGCAGGCGGAGTTGGAAACTAGAAAAGCTGAGGTTTGCCTTTATTTTTTGAAGAACAGAGTATTTTAGGTTGATTCTGTAAGTAGATGGCAGCACTCCACGAGAGACAGATGCAAATTTTGACGAGGGAATATCAAGAGCTTCTCAGTAAACAAGATAATTTAGAGTACGAACATAACTTTCGCGGTATCTCTTTTAATAATTCCAAATTTCATCGCTTATTTTAGGGCACAACTTGAAGAAGTTCGAGGCTTTTTAGCGCAATCACAGCAGTCAAAGGGCAAGCGAGGTATTAACTGGTTATAGCCACTCTACTACTCGCACTTTGGGGTTCATAAGTGTGGCATTGCCTTGCTTTTCTTGATTTTTCTTGCTTTTCTTTAACACGAAGGCTTGAAGTTCCTCAAACCAAACGGCTAAGTTTTATTTAAGTTACTGAATACGTTATTGTTACTGCATTATATAACAAGTTACCGCAAACTAGAAAATAAACATAGTGATGCACATAAATTATTAGTGGACTCGAACGCTAAACTTGTTATTAATTCCAACCAACAACTTGATTTAAAAGCTCAACTCTTGCTTTTTTCACCATAATTTACTTTTTTTAAATGTTCAGGGTTCTTTTAGTAAGCAAGCCGCGTGGATTCAAGGATTAGCAAAAAAAAATTTTTTGTTAACTCTGCTTCTGTCAGCACTATTGTCTTTAATAAATGCTTTATTTGATTGTATGCAACTTTGATTCCCTTTAGAGTCGGAGGCAACTGTAAACTCCCATGTTTCTTGTAAAACAGTGTGTAATGTTAATTTTTTTAGTATCCAACCTCCACCGTACGCAGTGCTTTCCTTTGTAATTTTAAAAGATTTTTGCTCATTACCAAGCCAAGAAAGCTTTTGTACTTGGAATACCGAAAGGCAGCTTCGTTTAAAATAAACATGTCGCAGAAAATAAGTGTTTTACTTGGGGAACGCACCGCGAATACAAAAATTTTCTCCGGATCTTCCAAAGTTTTCTTTCAAAAAAGATACATAAAATTTCTGTAGAATTGAGGCTATGGGGGGGCTCATTAGGTTAATTAAAACGTCTAGTAGATAAAACATATTTTTGAATAAACCTTACCCGAGTGGCAAGCGTTGTAATGAAAAGAACACATGGCTCTACTAAATATAAGAAAACCAATAAGTTATAACTCAACAGGACAAAGCCTAGAGGCCAAAAAAAATATAAAAGTATAAAATTATCGTTTACTTTTAGTCCTTTTTAGTCCACAGAAAGTTTAAGTTAAAGTAGTCGATTTTTAAAAAGGGTTGTTTTTTTTTATCAGTATTAATTTAGTATAAGTGCAGGTTATTTTTTGGTGTTATCTGGAAGTAGAGTAAAGTGTAAGCTCACCAATAGAGTAGTAAAACTATGCACTTTAAATGATTAGCTAAGGTAACAAGAAAGTTTAATAAAGTATAGTAGCCGTGACTTAGTTAACTGATAGTGTAACAAACTTAATACTTCGAGGAAAATATATCTACTAAAAACTATTCAAAATTTACCATTGTGCATTAATACTAACTAATTTAGTGCAGAAGCTATACTTATTTTATTGACTGCATAGCCCATTTACGCTTCAAAAAGCAAGAAACGAGTATACTGAAATTACAAAAAAACTTTGGTACTATATGATATAACTTCCAACCGCAAAAATGTACACTTCCAATAAAACTATAATTAGAGTTTTCGATATAAACCTTTAATTCTAGAAAAATGTAAAATTAAGAGCTAATTGTAATCACTAAAACAACGAATTGCCTTTTACCTTAAATTGTGGGGAATATAAATGTCCATTTACCTATAATTAACATACACAGCATTTCTTGTCTTTCATATTTTTTATTAATCTCCTTCAATTTAATTTATGCGCTCTTCCATATAAAGTTATTTTGTCCTTTTTTTGTTAGCAAGTCACCTAACACCCTTACAACAAAAAGAGAAAAAATAAGTTTTGTAAAGTTGCGCCACTGGCTAGCTTATAAAGTATTATCTAAAAAATAGAAAAGGGCGTTGTACAACTAAAAGAATAGTGGCAAGCAAAGAATAAAATTTATATAAGAACAGAACAGATATATGAGCAAGGGATGACATTCGATATTAGAAGGAACAAACGAAAATCAAGGTAGCCTATAGCTGACCAATTGCTTAAACGCACGTAAGAAAAGGCATATAATAATGTAGTTCATCCATGGGGACAAAAAACAAATTAGGAGGAAGACCGAGTGCATTCCAAGACCTTGTATTCAAAGTCTGCATCCAATATTCTGTTTTATGCAATGGAATACTTTGGCCGGTTATGAACATAACCCACTTAATCTGTAATAACCCCCCTTAGGAAGGGTTGGGATATGGTCGCTGGCATCTTCTCCCGAACACATTAATTTTCCCGTTTAATAGATATATCAGCTGGTGGATAGCAAATATTGCACACTAAAATGTTGACGCTTTTTTTTAGCTTATTTGGCATAAAGGAGAGCTGTACTCTTTTCATAGATTCGTAGCCTTTGATAATATTTAGTACAGCTTCGTTATCTAGATGAATTTTTATTAAAACAGTTGTCTTAAAAGTTAGTTACCTCATATTTTGATGGAAATTTTTTTATTGCTAAGGGCTACATATTCAGCCACACTTGAGAACTTGTTTTTGAAGTTTTGTCTTTTTTTGTTTTCCATTAAATCGGATAAACATTGGGAAGAATTAAATATCCATAGTGGCCTGTAAACATAATTACGCGACCACGCAGTAACCGTCAATGAATATACCCTTATTTTCGTTTTTATTGAGTGCTATCTCCCAGAAGTTGTTAAAGGATAAATAACTTCCTTAAACAGACCAAACAAACCCACTGAACATTAATAAAAGGAAAAAAGTCGGATTTATTGAAGCAAATAAGCTCAGTACATGTAAAAATTATAAATTAATAGCTTGTGGGGATTTTAAAGATGTTTATAACATGCTCTTTCGCTATAGCAATAATCACTAAAATCTACGACGAGGATCCTTTATGCAACATACTGCATTTAGATTTAGAAGAATTATTAACGGCGGGTCTAATAAATACAAATGAGGTTCTCTCTGCATCAGTTGGTATTCCTTATTATTCGGTAAAGATATCTACCAAAAAGAGAGGTTGCATATGCAAAGTATGATCCTGTACCAGTCGCTAACAGTTCTCAGAGTCTACAAAACTGCTATTTTCTTAATTACTGGATGCAATAGTCGGAGGTTGCGGTGGTCTTTATTTATACTAACATTTAAGTTACAATTTGAGCCCAATTGTTTAACTAAATAAGATTGATTATGTAAAATTGTTTTCTTATAAATATTTAAATTTATTCATAAAATTTTATTTATTTGTAGTAAGCCTTTTATAGCCTATTATTTTATCATATTATTAAAAAATAGGTTTTGGTATTTAAAAGTATATAGCCGACATTATAATTCCAACAATAGTTCAAAAATTTGTTAATAAAATTGGATTTTAAATAGTTTTACTTGGTTTGTACCCATACTCAATTTTTATTATATACATACCTAGTGGAATATATAACTGGTTCAATAAGCTTTGTATGTGTAATGATGAAATGATTTATTGGATATAATAGGTGGTTGCTGTCATAAACTGTTTCATCTAAGGCACGTGGTCAAAGGACAGACTATTTTTTGTAAATATATCGCAAATAATTAGTATCATCATTAGAATAAGGATACAAATAGTCTTTTGAATTAATGTTATTTTTATTGGCACTATCGTAGGTAGTGACTAAAAATAGCGTAAATGAAATACTCAACAAAGGAACAAATGTTTAAGTTCATTTAAAATATATGGTACATATCACAATAATCACACTGCCTTTTTTTCCCTCCACAAGATCCATATCAAAGCGCAGAGAAAAAGATATAATTTTTAACGCTTCTTGTCTATACTTAGACTCTAAAGTGTTAGGGTATTTAAACCTTTCCTGACCGGTATCTAAACCTTTAAACCCTTTAAAATTAATAGCAAACAAATTTATATATATATATATAGAGATGTAAAGATGTGACTAAAACAAAAAAAAGCACTAAAAAATTAACACTACTGCCAGTTTATTTTTCGTGAACTTTGATTATAATACTAACAACTAAGCAATGACATAATCCATAATTCTCATAAAATTGCCTTAAATGGTAATTTACGTTAAAACTTATGAACTGAGATCTTTTCCACAACATAAAGTTCATGCTTAATTAAAAATTATTATGGTCAACAATTATTATAACATTTATTTTTTTTAGAACTTAAAACTTAATAAATGATTTCCTTTTGGCGTGATAGGAAATTTTACAGCTTATGAGTCTCATTGCTCCGATTCGATGCCACCCTCAATAAAATATAACTATTACTAAATTTGGATGAATTAGTAATTGTAACTAATGAACTGAGATTTAATAAAAGGAGCCTGAATGAAAAATCACTAAAAAAGGTAAAGGGGTGTAATTTGAAATATAGGGGTGGCACTACCCCTGTGTTATAATTAGTCGGAAAATAACCTTAATTGGTTACATTTGACTTCCTGAGCAAATATTGTTCAGTGTATTATATTATATGACCTTTTTTTCTCTTGTTGAAGCTTATAGCCTCTCCCTCCCCCCACCTTCCCCATCCATTAATAGGGAGCAACTAGAAATTATATCTACTGTGTTGACTCAAATATATAAAAAGGAACTAAAAGTTTTTAAAACGAGAGTACGGCAATTTAAAAGAAAAATATAGGTTATGAAAAATTTATTGTAGACGAAAGGAACCTGTTGGTTTGAATAATAACGCGGTTGCTACCGATTCAAACCCATTTCCGCTTTTTGGAAAGACTAAAATGTTATAAAATCTAACAAAAAAAACATAACTATGGTGATGAAATTTGGATAAATAGTAGTATTACTTTGGAATTTAGCTCAAAAACTGACAAGCAGCACGTTATAAAATAGCAATATTAGTAATAACAGTAAGGGTAGTACTAATAATAAAATGTAATCAATAGGAATAGCTATAATAATAGCAATAATAATTAAAGTCGATATTTCATCTTTTACCGCACTCAACAAGACTACTAGAGAAAAAGTGAAGCCAATTGTATCGAGAGCTCTAGAGCAATGGATTTAAAGCGTGCAATAGAATTTATACTCCTAATGAGCAACTGTCGAGATTAACTGCAACTTTCAAAAGGACACCCCATAGCTCTGTGGAAGTAATCCGATGAAAAGGTACACAAGTTAGGCACGCCTCCTCACCTTTTTAACGGTAAGTTGTTCAGAATCGTCTGGTTCACTGAGCCCAAGACTCCGTCTGTCTTTAAAGACCAAACTAGTGGTCCTACAGAGTGTTAGACCTAATTTGTCGAGATTATCGCAAATTTCGAAGATGCGTCCTACAATCAGGCGCAATAAATCCGTTAGAAGGGCATACTAGTTCGAAGAAGACTATATGTTTAACTTTCCATTTAAGTTCATAAAAACACTGTTATACACTTATTGCCTCCCTTCCCAAAAAAGAAATACATCTTTTATCGATGTATTTTCCTGGAGATCAGCGCAGAGGAATAATGTATATTTAGAAACAAAAACAATATGTTCACTTGGTTTTGGATGGGTTTTTAAAAAATTGCTAGAATGGGCCCATGTTTTCGTGGCGAATTATTTGGACATAGCGATAAATTCCGCACTTTTCAATGTGAACGTGTAAAATGTGTGGAAAACAACGAGCATAAAGTCTTTATTTTAAAGAAAAAAAACACTACTGGTTATACTGCCTAGATAAGTGCACTGCAAGCTATAGCGTTGTTTATATTATCCTAAAAATGGGCCACTTTGAACAAACCGATAGGGATGAATTTTATATTTGAAACACATGAGAACTTGGCGTCTAATGGAAAAAGTTACGCTCAGGCAATCACAAGTAAACACACTCAACTTTTAACTAACCTCGATGAACTTAGCGTTAAACAAATAAACAACTCTTTAACCGAGGCAATAAGAACTAAAATATCCAAATCAATTAGCGATTTATTTTAAAAACGTAATGTTATAAATGACACTATGCGTTATTAATAAAATAATAATTTTAAAGCCGATGACACGCAGGCTAAAAAATGGGAAACTCTAAGAGTTGACTAGAAAAAACATCATCTTCATATTAATATCGAAATTCCATTAAAAAAATCGGCATTTAATATTATACACCATATACAACACATCGACAAGAGAGGGAAAACACGGAAGTTGGAAGCGTAGTTATTTTCATTAGACGACATATAAAGCACTCCTTTTTTAATTGCCAATTATTAAATCTAGAAACTGCTAGTAAAGGCATTACATAGGATAACTTGATTAAGTAAATACCCTGTTATTAGCCGCCATAGAATAAACTATGAAGGAGGACTAGAAAAAATTAACTATATTCTTGTGCCGGTGAAAACCCATTACCTAATAAATCTACATGGAACAGCAGGTGCGACATCCGAATAGCAAGTTTCCAGAACGTTCGGGGAAAAATGGGGTTTTTGTTGTAGCGCCTTTTTGAACTCACACAGAGCTTAAAAAAAATCTTTGTTTTTGATGTGTTTGCTATTTTCCGGCACTGAAACTCTCTACTCTAGTGTACAAAAACTATAATTATTTATTAATTTCACTAGCCTAGCGACGCTACTCAACGCAAGAGAAGCAGGCGACCCTACAACCACGTGAGGGAAGGAAAAGATCTCTCGAGTCGCGCCACTGCCTAGCTTAAATACATAATTTACCACTTATCCCTCACTAGGTTATATGCGCTTACTAACTACATATCAGGCAAAAGTTAACTGAGGAAAATGTCAATTCTTTTTATATATTACTAAAACTTCATGAATTATTAGCGGATCATGACCCAGTCATAGAGTCTAAAGGCAACTAATTGGGGCCTTATTTTTAGAACACTGAAGTTATATATTTATGGTTGTCTTAAAACATTCTTATTTCTTTAAATTGATGGCGCTATCTCTTTTTTCGAAAATATTATAAACAAGTCAGTATTCTCATTAAAATCATAAAATCGTTAATAATTTCATGAAAATATACTAAAAGAAGAGCTTCAAGCTATAAGTTAGCTTTTATGAAGATAAGTAATGCGGTTACCAGTAAACTAGATCCTCTATATAACAACCTTTAGGATAGGAAACTTCACTCTTTAACCCGTCCAATAATTCAATATGGAATATGACAAAAGCCTTTAAAAATCTTATAAGGGAAATGAATACTTATTAATAATAAGAAATGTATACTTATTCCAACAAAGAAAAGGCTACTGTTTTAGTAAAACTTTATCCCCTCAGTGCGTGAATGTGCTATTTTTAGTGATACAAAGAAAAAAAATACTACTTACGTAACCAAATATTGTCTTTCCTTCCAAAAATGCATTTCCTCCTGATTCTCAAGTATTTACGAATGAAAAGTAGGCCCACAGTAAAATTGATGAAATTGGTAAAAAAGAAAGAGCCTTAATGGTATCTCTAATCTGGTGCTCTAAAATTTACCTCCAGAGCTAATTGTGTACCTTTCTAAATTAATAAATATTCTTTATCTATCAGGTTACATTTCTGCAAGGTGGTAGCAGAGTAACCATCTTACCAGTCATGCTAAAAACCAAACTATCGACCAAAAAAATTACAGTAGCCAAAATACTATGAAAATTACTAAATTTTGTAAATTATGCAATTTTTGTTCCCCAAACCAATTTGATTTTCGAGTAAAAAACACTTTACAAGATAGCAGCTACTAATAAATTATGGAGAACAAATACTAGAAAGTTACATTTCATAGTTTCTTAAAGTTCTGAAAAGTTTTAGATAAGTCTAGCATTAGGAACTTATTTATATATTGATTACATACGAGTTGCCAATAATATTTTATACGCGTGTTGAATTTATTTCTTTACACTAGGTCATTTGTGCAGGTCACCTTTATTTAAAAATTTGCTTGCTGGGTGGAAAATTTGGATGCGATGCTTATTTTAAGAAAAAGAAAAAATGTAATAATTAAAGCTTGGACGCAATAACAAACCCTTATATCCTGGTGCAATCAAGTAAAATATTTTGGGGTTATTCTTAACTCCGGACTCAACTGGAATCTCCTATTGAGTATCTTGTTAAGAACTTTTAAATTTAACTTCTGACTTATTTCCTCTTTAATGATAGGAAGTCAATTAAATCTTGAAAGTAGCTAGCATCAGGTCTACTTTGAGTTAAGTAACAGTCTTGTTATCCTACTGCTCTGTTGTGCATAATAAATTTAGATTCTTCAGAACAACTTCCCTAGAATTTGGTTAATTTTTAGGGGTGTAATGTCCTTTGGCTATTTCTTGTACTTAAGTAAATGTGAATATAAAGCGGAATCCAAAACCAAAAACCTTAATTTTTCTTAGGTGGTTTTTGTAATGGTTGATAGAAATATTTACTGTGTGAGCTATTATTTTTTTTTTGTAGACATGCTTTTCCGATATGTTTTCAGCTGTCACAGAAAAAGCAGCGGCTCTTAAAGAGTGGACAAGGTTTCTAAGATGGTGCCAGTTGCACCGCCCGCATGTAGACTTGTTCGGTAGCCCTTAGGCTCCATAAAATAATGCTTAAAAATAGAATTTTTACTGGTATTTTGCAGTGAAGTAGTTTTAGTACTTGCTCCGGCCGATTTCTGGTTTCAGCTTCTAGGAGTGAATAGTGCATATTTGTAGTTTAATATTAGGCTTATTTTCGAAATATTATTTTAACGAGATTTCTCATTTATATTATATATTCTTCTCCACATCGAGGTATTTTGTGAAGAATTGTAATTTTAAATATTGAGTGGCTAGATCATTTATGGTTTACTGCTGACAAACCTTCGAGTCGAAAGGACGAACCTGTTGACTTATTGTTAGATGTAATTATTTTTCTTTTTTTTTCAAAGTGCTAATTTTTTGAGTTAATTCATAAAGGTGTCAAAAAACTTGAGAATTTTAAGTACATCCTATAAACTTATCAAGTCGTTTAATGCTAATTTCACCAGTTTTACTTTTGAGGTTTTATGTGTATTGTTTTAAATTATTAGTATTCCAAGTTTAAAGTTATTAATTAATAGCTATTCATGAGTTATCTAACTCTTTTCTTCTAATCTTTTCTTAAAGAAATAGACCATGTATGGCATGACAACATAAATTGATCTCGTTAAGTCTTTCTCGTAGTGGCGATGGTTCACTAGGAATTTGTTTATTCCAGCGCGTGTAATAACCTCATTTTGCTTTGACGATTAAAAAAGAGGAACTAATATTCTTTGTTCGAAAAAAAAGGTTATCAAATGTAGAAAAGATTTATAAAACTAGAAATTTAGGTTAAAAAGTGACAAGAAAACGAAATTAGAAAGCAAGAAGTAATTTTAAATTGTAGAAGATGTGAAAAAAAATTAGAGCTTATACCGTAACAAAAAAGGGTGCAATAACTAATTTTCTAAGGATGATATAAATAAAAAGCATAAAAGTCACTTTTTTTATTATCTAGTTTGTGCGTGCCATAAATGTCATGAAAATTTTTTCTAAAAAAAGATTGTATAATTATAACGTATACTTTTCGAAATATCAACAAATGCAAATCATAGTTTAAGTAGTCATGTAATTGAAATACTTACGTTTATCAAAGGGCTTATGATTTCAAGCAAATCTTGCAGTTTATATTCTGTTAATCATGTTAGAGTATTTTGATTGTCCCAAGGGCTAATATGATTTTAAGAAATATCGTGCTTAAACACTTGCTCTATAGATTAAATGTGTCACAAATCAAAAAAACACCCTCAGAGGGGGTAGAGCTTAGTTACCAGCCGCATTATTTAAATATTTCGTTTATAGAAGGTTCTAATGTTCCCATTTATATAACTGGGGAGGTGTGTTTACCGCAATACAGAAAAGTTTGTTGTTTGTTTAAGTTTTAGCATCTAGACATGCAAAATCAATCACCTGAGTTCAAGTTATAGAAATAGTAAGCGGTATTTATTCTTTTGAAAAAAAGGGAAGATGAAAACTCATTTAGCGCCTCGATCGCTGTCGTTAGTTCAAAGGACGTTGTGTATATAATGGGTTTCTAGTTGATAATATGATTCACCTACAGCCACAATTAAATAAGATAGATTCCGCACAACTGATGGAATGCGCTCTGCGTTTTAATTAATTTTAACTGGTAGGTTTAATTTATTAAGATAATTTTTTTCAATTGTATATACATATATTCAACTTAACGTTGGTTATGAAATTAGACAACAGAGGGAAAAGCAAAAGTTTTAATTGTTTTATTTACTTTAAACATTAAGGCGCTATAGTTAAATCGCAAGGGAGTTATAAAGAGAGACTCCTCCCAGGATATGGTAGCTAATTTGCTAGCTAGTATCCAAGATCTGCAAACAAAATTAGATCCGCAAACCATCTATTGCGGAATTGAGAAACGAAGAAAATCTTCCGGGAGCGAAGGCTTCTAAAAAACGAAAAGGAGAGCGACTATTCTTAGAACTTCCAACAGGACATATTTTTCTTCCTTGAATGCATACTGACCAAGGTACTATTAATGACGAACTACCGTAAGCTCAGCTGTACCGATGGATATCTTGAAAGTTTAAGCATAAATAAAACTCAAAGTAAGAATAAACAAGACTAATAATTCAATTAGTACTTCATATGTCATACAAGTATTAACTATGTTAATAATAATAACAGTGACAATGGTAATATTAATAATAGTAATAATAAGGGTAATAGAAATTTAATAATAGTAGTAGTAATAATAATGGTAATAGTAGTTTGAAAAATAATAGTAGTAATAATAATAATCTCAATAATAGTAATAATAGAGTGATATTAAACGTAATACTAGTAATAATAACAGTAATACTAAGCAATATTAATAGATAATGATTAAAAAACTTCGAATTCCTCCCATTATTCTTAGTAAGAATCATTTCGGACACTTTTATCGTCAGAACTTAAAGCTAACAACATATTTATTAACTCCGTTAAAGATGCGATTCATGGCATCAAAATTATGATACCTTCCGAAATAACTTTAGAAAACTTACAGCGCTACTTGACCCCAATGGTCATAAATTTTATTTTATAGTTATCAATTATCTTCTGAAAAAGAGATGGCGGTCTTGCGTGACGTCTTTTAGACTGAGCTAGGCGCCGAGCATAATAAACAAAAGCTGGAAATTCAAGGGCTCCATCCTCCTGCAGACGCAAGAAGGCGACGCTATGACAAGCTTAGAACACCAATGCCTTTGGTCCTTGTTAAATTACCTCAGTCTGAAAGAAGTATATATAACGTAAGAATTATAGGCCACCTTATAGTCTCTGCGGAATCTTTAAAGTATATTGGTAGGAACTGGTCAATGTTTTAGATGCCAAGTATTCAGACATGGCGAAAAATTCTGTTCCTCTAGCTTTAAATGTGTTAAATACGTTGAAGAAAACCTGCCACGAAGTTATGTCCTAAGGGTAAGATTGTTCTATAAAAAACGGGAATGAGCTTCGCCACAAAATGATGGGGTCTCATGGGAGACCTTCAACTTCTACTACCTTAGCTGATTTAATAACTAACCATGTAGTAATCTCCCTAACTAAAGCTATTGGTAATCAAATTTCGAAGGCAATAGGCGATTTATTCGAAAACCTTAACAGCCAGAAATAAATAATTAATACCACAAAAATATTAGGATTTTATCTTGGAACGCAGACGGCTTAAGAAATAATTTGAATTACTTAAACTGGTTACTCGTTACCTAATTGATATTATTCTCATTTCGAAAACTCACTTGAAAGAAGGTAATAAGGTTCAAATACCTAATTATACCCTTTTTAAGTGCGATCGCACGGTCTCGCAGCAAGGAGGGGTAATTATAGTTAAGAAAGGTAGCTAACATACGGAGTCATTTTTAAGCAATCTTCAGAGCTTGAGAGTAGTTGGGATACGCATCAATATACAAAATAAAGGCGACGTATCATGGATATCAGCTTACAAGTCCATGAGTATGAAGTTAGTATATGAGGACTTAGAATATATTTTTGGCTTACCGAGTTCAGTTTTGTTGGATGGAGATCTCAACTGCAAGCACGCCCATTGGATTAACCGCTGATCAAATAGAAATAAAAAACTCTTCGCTAATTAGGCTAACTTATACGATTCCCTTATTTTAGGGCCAGATGACCCAACTCACATTACACCATGGGGAAGCACTGATGTATTGGACATAGCAGTATTAAAAATATATATGTCACTGCAAGTATTTATTCTTTTTAAGAGTTTTCCTCCTACCATAGACTAGTTCTTCTCGCGCTAAGAGACACTGTTTTGTCTGAAGGCTCAAATACTATCAAAATAACCTATTGGTCGAAAAACTTAATAATATACTTTTCCACCATCTGAGCTAGGGATCGATGGTGCGGTCAATCATCTAGAATCAACAATCCGAAGTACTTTTAAGTCTTTAGATCCTTCAAATTGGTAATGTCTCCAGCTATTATGCAAATGATTAAAGGGAGTCGCTACCTTAATCTAAATATTTAAAGACAGGCTTTTTTAGGGACCAAAAAGCCTACAACAAAGAGTTAATAATCTATTAAAGAAGGAACTGATAAAATAGCAAACTTTGGGAAACAAAAGCTTAAAGTCTTTAAGTCCTGTGGACTTGTTGTTATGGAAATTAAAATGGCCTCTCAACCCTTTCCGCAATTTATTAAGCATACCAACCATATATTTAGAAAATGGCGTAGCAAATACTGTTAGAGATAAAGCTAGCGTTTTTTCGCAACACTTGTCCTCGCTTCCCGAGAGTTTCACTACGACCCGAGAAGAGGGACCTCGATGTTAGGCGACTTCAATTATGATTTTGGACAATCTTTATTTTATTAGTTGCGAAGAAATTATTAATATAATCAACTCGTTAAAGACCAAAAAGGCTGTGGGACTAGACGGTATATCCAACCTAATGCTCAAACATTTTACTACTAAGGCTATTGTCTATGTAAACGAGCTTTTTAACTCGATGTTAACTATACCTTAGCAGAAGTTGTTTTTACTTCCAAATTAAAAAATCAGGAAACTTTATTAAAGATTATCGGCCCATAAGTTTACTACCTGCAATGGCAAAGTAGCAGAGACTGTGATATTCGAAAGATCAAAAACTTTGCGAAAGAAAAGGACATTGCTCCATATTGTCAATTTGGTTTCCGTGAAAAACACACCATCTCAAAAGATTCTAAGACTTTCAGAATGTTATTAAAGCCTTTAACAATCGAAAATATACCGCAATAGTACTTTAGAAGTTGAGAAAGCCTTCGATAAATTTTGGCACAAAGAACTTCACTATAAGATTGTTAAGTTTAACTATTCTAAGTTCTTAGTCCAAATGACAAAAAATAATTTATTACATAGAAAATTCACAGTCGTATAGGGACGGTTAATTCAAATCTGGGGGTTTTAGACATTGGGATTCCACAAGGAGCACTTTTATTACCGCTTTTATTCGCGATTTATATGGCGGACGTCCTGAGATCAACTACAGTATCACTAGGACGGCACTAGCTGCTCTAAATCGATGGCACTGATTATTAAACACTTACAACTTTATTTTTACCTTCCGGAAACCTGGTTATTAATTGGAAGATAACGATCAATGCCTCTAAGAGTGCAGCAATGATAATTTCAAAAAGAAGAGTTAATATTCAAAAGCGCTAAACGCTACATATATTTTAAACTACTATTCCGTAGAGCTCTCGTGTTAAGTAGTTAGGAGTTATTATAGATCATAACTTAACTTGAAATGCTCATGCTGAGTATGTCCCGAGAAAAATGAACGCTGCCAAGAATGACTTATACCCATTAATATTTGAGCCAGCATACTCCACCTTAAAAACAAGATGTTTTTATATAAATCCATTATTCGCCCACTTATGGTGTATGCTTCCTTTTGTTGGTCCTACTCCGGAAGTCATATAAATATGCTGCAGGTTTTTCATAACGAACTTCTCATAATAAATACTGATGCTCCATAGCTCATACGTAATGCTCAGTTAAATCGTGACTGCCAAATAAAAACAATCAATACCTTGTTCTTACAAATTGCGACTAAATGCTATTAAGGATAATGAACATATCAATAATTTATTAGTCCTTGCTGTTATAACTCAAACCAGTATAACAGGTATGAAAGATTTAAACACACCTTAAGATCGCTTTCTTTGAGCCTCGACTTACTAGTGGTTTGTCATTTACCCATTTATAATATATTAATTAACACAGTATTATTATTATTTAATGATGAATAATCCATATATAAAAGAGACAGAGTACATATTATTATTTACTGATCTATTTACTTATTTTATTCTAAATATTCTTAATAATAAAAACGGTTTTTTTTTAGTTTGGTTGTTGCTGTGTATCTCTTTTTTCTTATAACTTGCCCATGGGCTGGTACGCAAACATTGAAGATGAAGACTCTTCGAGGGGGACTGGATCCTTCTTCACCTTATACTTTAAGAGGGAAAAGGATTAAGCAGCAAAGATCCGCTATCCTTATCGACTGTAGTGTGTCGAGAAAAAATAAATAAATAATAATAATAATAAGATTTTTGTTCCTGCGTTCTTTCAGTCTATAGGACTGTAAAAAGTTTTAGCTTCATTGTCTAAATAACAAGTTTAATATATTGTTTTTGTTTATAGGGCCGAACAGAGAGTCTATAGGATAGTTTATTAGGAGCTTAACGTCTAGTGGGCGTGTTCATTACTAAAGGGCCTAGACCCCAGAAAATTTTAAACAGTTTTCACTTGTTTATGGGATAACAAGGTAGGTCTGAACGTATGGAATTGTTGTATGGATCTTCGTTCTCGATTAATATAAGGCTTCCTTATTAGTATATACGTGGGGCTCTTATTTTATGGCCGAACTGTGATCTTTAATTAGATATCCAATAAGATGATAAACACAAATTCTTTTTTTAGTTTACTTCCTTTTTTGGATTTACTTTAATTTAACATAGTACATTTTGTAAATTTATTTTTGTATTTAATATACTTGTTTGTAATTTTTTTTTTATTTTTATTTTTTAATTATTTTAATCAATTACCTACTTACTTTATAGAATTTCTTTTTAAACACGATGATTTTTTATATAAACTTGATCTGATTAATTTTAATTTTAATTTATAATTAAAAGTTTTTATTTTTTTATTTAAATTTTTTGTTTGCTACAAACTTGTAAGTTATAATATTGTTAATTCTGCTTCACCCGTGGATTTTAGTCTTAGTACGCCTTGGTGGGCATATAGCATGCCTTGATGCGTCTGTAATACATATAATGGCAATTCTATTTGTTAGATTAATAAACTCAAGTTATTTTCCTCTTTTTTTTGGACTAATTACCCTAACAAGCATTTTTTGATGGTAATATCTATGATTAATTATTACTGTAAAGAAATTCATTTACTTGCAAGAAGGTATAATCTATATCAATATGTGCAGCAACAGGCAATCCATATTTATAAAGTTTTTAAACTAATGTAATATTTTTTTTTAATGTAGGTTAAAAATAGATTTTTATTAATAAGGAAAGATAGACAAGTTTTTATTAGTATTACTTGTTGGTCTACTATCAAAGTTGACTCATGCTTGAAAATTCCTCTGCAGTCCCTTAGCCTTTTGTAGTATGAGGGTAGGCTGGAGAGCCCTTTGCGTCCACTATACGGTCTTCTTACAACATTACAATCTTAGTTGACACCGAGTTTAAAGGATGTTTTAAAAAAATTGGTAGGAAGATTGTTTGTACATATATGAAAAAAAGTTTATTTTTTCGTAAATGCATGTACAGGTCGAACCCGATCAATATAATCTTTTTTCTGCAACGCGTACGTAGTCATATTTTGTTTGTTTAATAATTTTATACCTTTACTTTTTTTGTTATACGGAAAGGTTGACATGTTATATATACATAAATTAAAATACATTTACTTATTTTATACTTTACACTTTTTGGTAAGAGTGACCTCCTATTAGACCGAATGAGAAATCTCAAATTAATACTCAAGTTTTCCTCAGTTCAGTGATTTTAGAATCCCTATTATGCCTAAAAGTGGACGATAACCTTTAGGGGACAAAAAATCATCTATTAAGGTATTAAGTCCTAACAATTGGTAGCTTTTCTCAACTTAAAAGTATAATCTTCTCAATTTCTAATCGCTTGCTCAAAGTTCGTATATTATAAAAAAGTATTAAAAATGGCTTGAACCATCGACGTTTAATCTTATTATGAGTTCCCTTTTAACGCAACTGTCCGTTTTGAGTGGTTTTTGATCACAGCAAGCAAGTTATATATGCGTGCTGAGGAACATTTGTGATAAGTGGTTGGTTAGAGTATCCAACAATAAAGTTACTAACAGCAGATAATTTTCCCCATCTTGCTTAAACATTTGATAAAGCTGTAGAGGGAGGGTAGTATTTAAATATGGTATTTATGCAGTAGGTTTTAACCATTTAAGTTAGAGTTTATTGTTCACCAAAACAAGTGTGCGCAGGCGACAAAAATAGTGCTACGCTTAACTCCCGATAAGTATAGCTTTGACTTCCAAAAGTGGGCTATAATTATTTTTTCAAGTTAAAGTTAACGATTAAGATAATAAATATGAACTAAGGTAAACAATAAAATTTTGTTTGGTACAGGAAAATTTTACCTTAGTGAAAACTTATGTCTACTATAAGTTAAACGTTGTGTTAGCTTGTATATAAAATAATTTTAGCATTTTATTAATTAAAAGCATTAAGAGTCTTAACAGATCACATATTAAGTTTTTTAAAAGCGCAAAGTTATTGCCATCGAGGATGTGTTCCAATCTTAACACCACAAGCTGGGCAAGCGTGTTCGGAATCCAGGAACCGTTTAGAGTAAAATGGAATGAAATAACAAGGCCAACAACCCAAGCAAAATAAAACCCAACACGCAATCTTAGCAGCCTTTCCGCTGTGATACGCTACTGTTGTAGTAACAACCTTTCGGCATCGAGGACAGGTAAGTGTGGTTGGGCCATTAGTTAACTGAGAAGTTGCTGGTGTTCCAGAGGATTGTAAAGGATCTTCCGAAGTGGCCCCACTCATTTGTTTACTTGTAGTTTTATGCTATAACAAAAATAAGGTAATAAATAATTATGCATTTCTTTAAAGTGATTTTGGATTATATAGTTAAAATACGATTATTATATACCGATAAATGGCGTGGCCAGATTAAAATATTTGGTAAAAACAAACAAGATAATTAGTTTATATGATCACAGGTGATTAAATATTTCTTTTGACAGCTAAGCTAAAAGGCATCAAGAAGTGCCTGTGTATAGAAAGTAAATGTAACCTTCACTTTAGCGGGTAGTACTCAGGATGTTAGGAAGTAACTATTTAACCGATTTTAAAATATAATTTTTCCCTTTTATATAAACTTCCTTAAAATATTTGTTGATATATAGGGTAAGAAAGCATAAAAATTTAAATATTTCTTTTATTATTCGTAACTATTTTCCAAGTAGCCAAATTAGGAATGTATAGAAAAGCTAAGAAAGCTGAAAAAGTAAGCTAAGTTTAAGGACGCAGAGTAGGTAAAATAGTTAAAACAATTACTAATTATACTAATTTTTTTTATAAGCTCTAAATATTTACAAATATTTAAAAGAGAATAAAGCAATGGCTTGTGTTGTTCTTCTCACACAAAAATTACGACTTATTGTCTCCATTAACACTGAACATATTGTATCCATTTTCTCTCCATATCACGCTCATGACTCAAACTTAAACCATTTCATCTAATGTGATGTACAAAGCAAAAAAAAAATTATCAGGAGAATTAGCCATAGTTACGCGACCTCCTTTCCCCTGGAGGCCCGGCAAATTAGCTGCTTAATATAATTTTATTAAAAGCACTTGAGCATAGAAGTCTATATGTATTAAACTAGTTTAACTGTTTAATCCTATACCATCATGCAGAAAGGGTTCAGGATGCATTCTTATGATTAAATTAGGAAATAAACTTTATAAAAATATTAACTGACTAAATTTTAATTTTTAAACTTACGTTTACTTTTATGGTTAATAGCAATATTAGTATTACTACTGTTATATAAATATCATTAAATATTATTAGTTTACTATTGAGTTATTTATTATTATTGTGTGGTTAGTTATTTTAGATAGTGTAAGTAATTATACTAGTGCTAGTATAAAGTGTATTCAAAGCTGAGGATCGTTGTGAACAATATTTGCTATAAAGTTGTTAGTGTAAACGCCATATATAACAACTCCCTAGAAAAAAAATCCTGTTTTTGCACAAGAATATCCCAAAGATTTCAGATGGCAGTAACTTACATAGGCCGCTTAGAGTAGAAAGAGAATTTTAACTGCCTGTGGTTATTCTTTTTCTTCTGCTTAACAGGTCTACTTTATATAAAAGGCATTTGTAGGGGTGGTACCGTACAGGTGGACAAGTGCCTGTAATAATGAGTTACTGCAAGTATTAAATGGTTTTCCACCCTGAATTCTAAAACTCAAATTGTTAATGAAGAAGAAGGTATTAGCAAACAAACCAGGTTATTTCACGAAGAAATTTATTTATCAAAGTCTACAATATTTTAATATTGCCTTTAAAACGATCATTCCATGAGAGCAAAATTTTATTAGCTTGAATGTTCTTATAACAGTTTGTTCAAGACGTATTTTATACTTCAGGTTAAGTTTAAAAAAAAAAATTATATTTAATTTTAGCAAAGGTTATATGGCAAAAATTGTGCGTCTTAACCTTTTTTGGGTCATACACTCCATGTGAGCTTCAAATTAACTTATCAATGATAATTTCAAGAGTACTTAATTTTAGCATCCAAAGGTATGATAATATTAATTTTTTTAAGGTTTTTAACTGTCCTTCTAATATTACCATTGTCGAACTTTTTTAAAAAGGTTGGAAAAGAGGCGCCACCTCCAAACCATTACCAAAGAATTTGAAGGTAAGCGTGTCGACGGCATTTTAATTCATGGAGATTAGGGTGAGGTGATGATTTAATAAATGTAAATTACAAAGAGCAAAAGAGGGGAGGGATTCTCTGGGACACATAAGGAAATTCCTGAAAGTTGATATATATGGCCGGTTCTGCAACGGAAGTTTCAGACAATATTTCGCCTTGCCATACTTCGTCGAGGGCTTTCCCTATATCTAAGAACCCCCCGTAGTAATTTTTCTTTAATTTTATGCTTTTTAAACACTTCCGATCAATTTTGAAATTTGGTAAATAGTTAAATGTATTCCACAAAACCAAATTTTGAGACTCGGAAACGTAGTGGTGTGATGACACATAACTTCGGGGTCTTCTTGACTTAACGGTTTCCCATAATTTGCTTAAACAAGAGAAGCATTTTAGGAAATTTTAATGTGACGTTCGGTAGACAGGTTCTTAAAAATCTCGTATGGATTTGGGGATCTAAGATGACCTGCAATAAGATCGGCCAAATTTGTAAGGGGATAGGGTGTATTGAGGCTCACCAAGCGCTTGAGCATAAATTTCTAAGAATGAAAATTTTTTTTTTGTTAGGAGTGTGCTTTAGCTTAACTTAGTTCCAAATAGGGGCTTTCTTGGGTAATAATAGCAAACTTTATAGCTAGCAGGGTGTTCTCCCTAACAATTGGCACATATAGGCCATATTTTTTTTTAGGATGGGCCTTGGAATTGTATGTAATTTTTCCTTGCTTCCACCGAATAGAAAAATGGTTGCGTGTCATAATGCCGTCAGTCTCACCACGCTTCGTAACCCTCAGTTATTAAATTATTTTGTAAATTTTTGGTGGTATTTTTTGTGTACGTAATCTGGAGCCTTGCCGCTGATAGGCGCGAATATCATTTCTTCCAGTACTGAATCGTGAACTATTCTGTTTAGTGGTCAAAAGAGAAGCGCTAATTGATTAATTTTATTATATTTTTAAATGAAGTCTTTATTAAGTCTGTGTCTGTATTCAAACAAATGCTAAGAATATTGGAATTTTTGGTTTTTGTTAAAAACTTTTCGCGTCCTGTAAAGTGAAATATCTGAGTAAACAAAATAATTACAACTAAACACTTAAAAATATAGTATTTAAATTTCTTATAAAGGGTGCAAAATTGCTGCTCATGAGAGTTTTATAGCTTAAGGTCTTTTAATTAATCTTGCCTCTAATTCTGTAATAACAGTAAAATAAAATGGGTTTCGGGATTTAACTAAGGATGCTTTTTTTTAAATGAAGTACTTTCTAGACACATTAGAAGAACAATAGATTATTCAATACCCTTGTCTATTCCTTGTTGAAGAACCTTTGATCAATAATTCCAAGAAAGAGGTCTTTAGATATATGTATTATGCCAAGGTTGATGTAAAGTTGGTCAACAGATCGGAAGGGTAGGTGTGCTACCAAGCTTTATAGAAATATTTACATTCTTGCTTACGCGATCTCTTTAACTGCCTGTTAAAGTTATAGTATAATTAACCATTTGTAAAAATTTTAAAGAAAATCATTTTAATAATAATGTAATTAGAAGTTTATATAGCAATGTCTACTAAGACATTCATCAATTTGCTCTCTTGTAATATATCTATTTCATACGCTTCTGAGTTATTATTGAGACCGATAGATTACTTTCGTCTTTAAAAAGTTCTTTGTATGTTTTCATTTTTAAATTGCCCTACAATTGTTCTTAATAACTATAAATCATTTTTAAGTTCTGTATTCGACCAACAAAGTGGCGATAAGTTCTTGTAGTTCGCTGCTAGTAAAGAAAAGGTTCATGGGCCGTAGAGGAAAAAAAAATTTATAAAAAAAAATTAAAAAAGTATGATTCATAATAAAAATTAAATATAATAATGGGAATGCAATATATACACTAGGTTAGTTATATGTGAACCAAAAAAATATATACAGCAACTTTGCAGGAAAATAACTAAGTCGGCAGGCTACTATAGTACCCCTTACGGTTTATTAATTTTTCTAATAGTGTATTTATATACCTTTACATAAGGTACGTTAACAAAATTTGTATTTTTAAAAATAAACTCCGATCTTTCATTAGATTGTTTTGTAATTATTGTTAATTACTTGCTTGTTGAGGTTCACGCACGTGATACCTTCGTTAAGAAATATTCTATATTAGTAATTTTGCATTTAAATTTCTAATTATTTATTATATTCGTTACTTACCGTTTTTATGTATATATTAACTGGTTAAATGGGTTATATTATGTAAAATATTGTTTTGTGTTAATTAGTTAATTTTCAATTAAATATTTTGTATGTTAACGTGATTATGTATAACATTTATTGTGTGTGTTCAAATGTGTATATTCGTTCCAGTAGTACCTTTTTAAATTGGAATTTTACCTCAGGTTTCATTTTAAGTTAACACTTTTTAGCTCAATCTGTAAGCATTAATCAAGAGAGTCCTCCGAGGGAGTATAATTACTGACTTTTAAGAATGGACCTAAGT
Source organism: Zophobas morio (assembly GCF_036711695.1). NCBI lineage: Eukaryota > Metazoa > Arthropoda > Insecta > Coleoptera > Tenebrionidae > Zophobas > Zophobas morio. The sequence continues at coordinate 205,264 of NW_026972173.1, read as the reverse complement.
AATAAACCCCAGAAACCAAATAACCATCACATTGGGTTTAAGGATTGTCGTCAATGCTCAAAAGTTTTGAGCATTGACCCTAAACTCAAGGTCATTGAGTTCAATTACCACTTCTGCGACTCTGTTTTTCGGTCTTTGATGGTTACATAACTCATTACTAGGGGCTTGACGGGGAAAAAAAGAGAAGAGCGACCGAATTTATTGCTTTGTAGAGAAAGGATATCTAAGCTCCAGGGAGCAAAAAAAAGTAATTAAAATGTGGGACAGAAAAAACACGTGCAAAGAACGTGATTAATCACATAATCTAGGCGCGCGAAAAACTGCTGTGGCATAATGACGCAGGGTAAAAAGTACGCCGTAGCATGAGCACGTGATTTCTCAGAGTTAGCTCCAACGGTACTATAGTAGTTTAACAGGTTAAATATATGTAAAACCGTCAAACCGGGCTCCAGAGTAGTCGTCGTAGCTCAGCGGTTAGAGCACTAACTCTCGAACTCAAAGTTGTAGGTTCGATTTCCACCGACACCTCTCTTCTTCGGTTTGCTTCGTCCTCATAAATACTAATATAGTTCGCAGATGAAAAAAGGTTGCAGAGTAAGGATATAATTTAGATTTACACTCCACATCTACCCATTTTTCATCTAACCTTAATTAAATTTTACTTTTATTTTTTAAATATATTATACATTTTATTTCTAAAATTTCAGGAACTACATTAGACGAAATAGAATTCTTACTTTAAAAGAATATTTGTCATAATTACGTTAGGAATTTTAAAATTTCAGGCCTAAGTTCCACTTCCAAATAACCCATGAGATCTACTTTGCACTGCATAATTTCGTGTTTATGCAGCTTTATAGCAACCTACAAGGAAAGGAATTACAGCACTAAAATCTAATAACTTTTAAATAGCACTTAATTATGATAAGGGTGACGAATATTTGTATAAAAAATCCTTTTTTTTTTACTGTAATAATTTTTAAAAAGTAGTCTTCAACCCTCAGTTAAAGATGAAGGCGGTTATAGAAAAAGAAAAATCTTCAATTATACAAAATTATTTTATAAAAGTTTATTTACATACAAGCAAAGGTGACTCTTAAAAAAATTCACCTTTTTGGCAAATTGTACTAAATTAAATAAGATTGCCTTTAATAATAAACGGTCGAAATCCCTTATCTTCTAAACCATATTTTAAAACCACACAAAAAATTATGACCTTATGTTTGGAACTGCGACTTAACCAGTTTTGTTATAAATATATTAATACATTCTCTACACAGTGATAAAACTACAATTTATAAACAAACTCTTCTTCCTTCTTCTATCAATTTAATCTTTGTAGGGAAGAATCCAGTAAAACCTAACAAGTAATGTACAATCCTCCCGCATCTCATTGGACAAAACCCATTCGGATTCGCTTCGCCCTTTCCTTCATTCTCTGACCATTTAACAATCACTAATAAAAATAGTTAGGATTAGTGGTTACAAGAAAGGGAAAGAATAGGTAACTCCGTATACATTTTATTAAAGAAGCCAAAAACCCTAAGAGAAACGTCGTTTACAGGGATCACTAATTAAAAGTATAACTGCTATAAACACAGAAAATGACCCTATCAATGTATAAATATTATTTTTAACATTATTTTTTGATATTTTGAAATTATGTATAGAATTAGGCTGCCGTCATAGCAGTAACTTAATATGTTCTTCAGATTCCTAAACATGTGCTTTCTCATTAACTTAATGTGGCTTTTTTTTAATAGAAAAAATTCGTTACATCGCAGGTACTGCAGCTTTTTCACTAAATAAACTTATAGAGACTGCTTATGTGAACTTTTTATCCCTAAAGTATGAATTTATTTTAAATTCTTTAGACAACGAAAAAAATGCTACTAGATTTAATTACTTTAAAAGAAAATATATTCTTGCATCCGCTGGAGTATTTCCTAAATAATTTTTTTTTAGGTTCCAAAGGCAAGGCTACAGCAGAATTTTTTTCACCAATCCTTTAAATTCTGAAACTATTTACACGATACACATTAAAATAAAAACCTGAAAGTGTACTACATGAACGGTAGTTCGTCAAATTGTCGCCTACAGAAATTACCTCCATAACGATCTTTTGGGTTAAAATTCTACTGAAATAACTACGAAATGGAATTGAAAAAGGCGTAAATAACATTTAATTATATTTTCCAACACGTTACCTATGATTAAATTAATTATATAAAAAGTACCTCTATACTATTGTGACTCCTCTAAGGCAGGTAAGTAATGACTAGCTTACTACAATAAGATGTAATATCCAAATAAACAGTCATCGCGTACACAAAAAGCTCTAACTGTTATAAATAACATAAATAACTCTTTCTGTTAGGCTGAATCCATAGCTATAAGCTATACTATCGCCAATTCCTTTCCCAGTACGAACTTCTTGACCCACGGATACCTCAGTTTTGAATTTATAATAAAGTCATCTTAAGAGCTACACAAGAAGGGCATCTATTATTACGCTAACTACGAAGCAGTCTACTTTATAAAACACATAAAAAATATAACTTGTGTTATAAGGAAATTATTATAAACTTAAATTACATCAAAGTACAGAACCTTCATTAAAAATATATACAGGTAAGATGGGGTTTATAAATCTATATATACTGAAGAACCAAGTATAAGCAGTTAAGTTTATTTGAAAAATAATCATATCAATGATACAAATAGAGTTTTGACCTATCGATTCTTTTGAATAGAGTATAACTTCTTTCTTTTAAAAAAAAATTTAACTCAATCAAATGTGGTAACGGCGCCTCCTACAGGCTGAGAGCAGATAATCTGGGGGCCTAACTAGGAGCGATTGAAGGCTAGCGTCTTAGGCTGCTTCGTGTTCGGTTTTCGGAGAAGACTGTCCCTAATGAATTTTTACTACACTTATCAACTGCGGAGAGTTCGAGCTCGGGAGCTAGCACTAGTGGTTTCTATAGGGAAAGCTAAAAAAAGACCGTGGAAAGTCAGGACGCCTTGGCCCTACCCTAGCACACATGCATCACTCTTTAAGACACGGCCAAGATAAGCTAGACGGGATCAGGTTCGCTTAAAGGGTTGCTTTTTAAAAATTCGTCACCTTTAATCTTGTGTAACGTTTGAAGGCAAGGGTGTACTTTTTTTTAAAAGCAAGTGATATTTAAGGGATTTGAGGTAGATTTTAAAATCTCTTGAATGATAATTCCCAGCTACTTTATAGGAGAGATGCCTTATTGTTTATTCATTTAATGCGATACTTTCAAGGTTAAGCCAAAGCTTCTAACTCTGAAAACCTTAGTGTTAGATTATGTGTTTAAATAAAGTTATCTTAATCTGTTCAAGTAATATCTAGTAAAACTAGTTAACTTAGTTTTATTTAGTTGTCCTCTAGACTAAGATATATACTAACTTCGACTGATGCACCTTCCGGACATTTAGTTTTTATCCTAGCCCTCTAGACTAACAATATCGCCGGGTCTCTAGATTAATGAAAGAATAACAACAAAGACGAGGTGAACACCGTAATAAAAAGAAAGAGCGGTAAAAAAATGGACGAACCCCACATGTTCTTATTAAAAATATAAATTGCATTGAATTCAACTACTACATAAGATATTAAGTAGCTACCCCTCAATTAATCAATATAACCCCGTGCTATAAGGTGATTAAGTTTTAAACATTATGTTTCACATCGAATTTCATATTAACCTTGTATATTTCCATGTATTGGCACCAATAAAATATCTTTTTAAGTTTGAGAAAAAGCCTTCAACGCACCTGTGGTTTATATTATTCTCTGCTCGTATCTCAGATATTACGAAGAGCTTACTAATAGAAATTTCTAGTTTATAAGTGGTGTCTTCATGTATATATTGCTTTATAAAAGCTCTATGTTCATATATTAGTTTGTTTTTACAATTTCTCACTCTCTTAAAAATCGTTTATATTAGGCATATAAGTTGTCCAGGCCAAAGTGCTTATAGATAACGGTAAGAGTTTTTTATCAACGAATATCTATCGTATATCCCCTAATGCTTAACTAAATACGCACACATGCGTTCATTTTACTATCTGTTCTATTTGTCCCGCCATAGCTCTTTTTCATTATATTTCAGTCTAGCAAAGTAAACAAATAATTATTGTCTTTAGCAAATAATAAATATTACTTGTATAACTTTATAGGCTGTTTATCTTGTATATACGTATTTAACTGCTAGAAATCTAGTAGGCTAGTATAAATTTATCGTTTATATTATTTTTTTTTGTTGTAGCTTAAAGTATCGTTTCAGACTTCCAATTTCTAGTGTCCCAAGAAAACTAGCACACTAATATCAAGGTATAAGGTCGCAAGCCCTATACTGGTTATTTTTTAACTTTTTCTTTCACTAAAAAACGCAAAAATTATATAGATGCCATTTATAAATTATATTGCATTTAATATTTACTTAACTGAGTAATTAATGAAAAACTTGTAATTCTTTGTAACCAATGATACCTAAAGAAATTGGTTACCATGCATATTAAGAACTCTAAATGGACACTTACAAATTTATATACATCTTTAATTACTAAAAAAAACTCTTTAGGGAGCCACTTACAGTTCATTAGGTTTTTTGATTTTTCTAGGTCTCCATCTTTTCCGAGTATTAATTTAAAAAAATCTAACAGATTCGATTTAAAATTTAAGACGTTTTCTATTTATATTACTTTTTTTTTTTTTTTTTTGAATTTTTGCTGTTTTTTTATAATTAGCGCTTCTAACTCTTCACACAGATTTGTAGGTTACTAGAAAAATGATAAAAGACTTTTAAGTTAGTTGAAAGTTTAAGTTGTTATTTAAGATAATTTTTTTATTTTTTGTTAATAACATATATTAAACTTATACATTTTCAGTAAGGGGCTTGAATTTTAATAGACCTGATTATTATCACAAATGAGAGTACAATATTTAACTTTAAAATAACTTATAATAACGCTCTTAGCCGTTGCCTTTATTATATTTGCGTAGGATTGAAATAATCAAAACTTACGGTTATGAATTATGTTAAAAGTGGTCCGTCACCTACCAAACTTGAAAACTATTTATATAGGAACAATTATTGGCTCCAGGTATCAGTAGACGAATCTTTCGACCTTCATGCTCTGCTCTTGTTAACTTTATTATTAAGGCTCTGGTTCTAGCTCTTTCATTGCTTTTCGGAATATTCCTTATCCTTGGAGGGATTAGTGTGCTCTTTCTTGTTAGCAATTATAAGAGAGCTAGTGATGCCCTCTCTAAAGTGTCATAGCTTTGGAATGCTGTAACTTAACATATGTAAAAGAATTACTTAAAAGTCTTCTATACTTATATAGCTTATATAAATTGTTTAGCAAACATCCTTATAAATACAGATAATTTTATGTAAAGCTCACTGAAAGTGGGTTATGAATTTTGCTCTGGTTGTAAATCGAGAGTGTAACTATATTTATTGGTCAACTTATTAACTTAATACACTGTGAGAGTGTAGTGATTTTGCGAGTAAAAAATTTTAAATTCATCTCCTCCCGGAGCGAACGGGATCTGATACTCTTTTTCAGTGGTAACCAGTTACGCCAAAGATGTGGATTTATTAATTTTAAAAAGGACAGCACCAGAGTTCTGCAACTACTTTAGCTATGCCAACATTGAGAGCTTTAAGAGCCTAGTTTAGCACTCTTAAGCTGCAGAAGAGTTAACAGTTTTTAGCTAGACAAGAGCAGCTACCAAAAAAGTATTATAGAAAATGGAAAAGGCAATCTCTTGAGCAATGGCTGCTGTGTGGGATGTGTTTATTGCGGTTTTTTAAGTAACAATATTAGGCTTAAATTAATAGCGGTTGTTTAGCTAAGATACCAAAAGTGCTATATGAAAAGCTGCTTTACCGTCAAAATCCTTAAAAATCTTTAACTTTGAAAGAGGGCTTCACTAGTAAGTAACCAAGCCATCATATACTTTAATTTACAGTTATTCGTATTTTCAATAAATTTTAACAAAGTTATGAGGAGAGAGTTAATAGTTAAATTATTCATTCTCTCACGCTATTCACTAAATACTTCAAGAATAAATTTAAAGCCAATAAATTAAGAGAAGTAGATAAAGTAGTGGTCGGACTAACCTAATAAAAGCTGCCTTCGCAAAATACATTTATAGCCGGTGAAAGTTAAGTTTTTGCTTGTTATTTCTGTAGGTACGGTAAACCAGTTAACTCTTCTGATATGAGGCTTTTATCCAAGAAACGGGGTGTAAGCAAGGGATGAATAAATTTCAAGCTTTACTTTACTTGGCATAAAAAATATACCGAACTCCAATATATTTAAGTTAATATCCATTCATATTTGTGTATTTAAGTTTAGTAAATATAGTATTCACGTCGACGGGATGTATATTTATTACAATAAATTTAACGGTTTGCGTGATGTCTACAATATTTAATTTATGCAGTTAAACCAAAAATTTTAATTCTTTTTTTAGCGCTCTACTTATGAAATTTTACGTACAGTTCTTAGAAATAAAGTACGTAGGGTTGCGAGCAATAAATTAGAAAATATGATCTGTCAAAGTTAGAGTAAAAAATAGTCCATAAAACTATTCAACGCTGCACAAAACGAGTAAAAAACAATAAAAAAGTACTTTCATAGAAGAGGAGCAACAAGTGGGAGAACAAAGTCGTACTCTTCGTACCAACTCGAGATAGCACTGAGTTGCTCTTCAGGGAAAGTCAACTTGAGTTCAGCAACCTGTAATACTTTGTTCACTATCGCGCTAAAAAACACGGCAAACACACTACCCTGTACTGTAACTGACAAAGCAGTGCATGAGCAGATATTTTCAGTTGGGGTAAAGCCAAGCATAGGGCGTAGATGTGCTCCGGGGTTAGTTCCTGGCTTCTCTCGGTTAACTCATTCAATAATTTTGCGTGCGACTCTATAAACGTGCACGTTTGGATTAAGCAGGTAAATATACACTTACTCCGGAAATATCAAATAAACGCTAAAGAACCGGGATCCTTAATAATGGGGCGAAAAAAAGCCAATGCATAAACACCATCAACGAGATCATCAGTGTGAACGCAGTGAGCGCACATGCTCAAGCGCTTGAGTGTGCGACTGGTCATAAGAGGGCCGCGGTGAGAGTAGTATATACAAATCTAGTAAAAAAAATTACTTAGCCAGAGCTGGATGAGGGAATCGTGCCTTGGCGTAGAGAAGGCACATTGTGACAAGAGTATTAAATGCTGCATCCCGGTAACCAGAAACAGCAGTTCGACTCATGGAGTAGTAGAGTTTTTTATCAGCCTCTTTAAAGCAGTATAAGGTCCTAAAAGTGTTTAAGTTATAATATAACAGCTTAAGGAAAAATAAATTAGTTACCACATAACTCGAGCGCCTTGGAGAGGGGTGTAGTCAGAATGACTTAAGTGGGCTCTTTTTTTTAAGGCAGCAAGCATAAGGTCATGTTTAAAGCCAGCATAAGCAAAAGCTTGGCATACTTTAGATAACTTGTTCCGGTATGAAAAAGTTAAAAAGGGCTAAAGTGAGAGTGAACACATAAAAAAAAAAGGGGAGGGGGGGGGACAAGAGTAAAAACAGAAAAAAACAGAAATTATCGCGACAAGAGATCTAAATTCTTATAAACAATTACAGCGAACAAAAAACCATAAAAATAAAAAAAAAAGACTTGCTGTGGCTGAAGTTTTAAAGCATAAGATACAACTCTGTCACCAAGTAAACCCCAAAGTTTCCTAAAAGAAGAGAGAATTTTTTATAAAAGAGCTTTTACGTTATTCAATTGATTAATCACTTATTTGCGCAGTGAACGGGTAGAGCCCTACAAGCATCAGCAAAGTAACCAATTTCCTGATAGCTTAGATAGTTTAAAGTATTAATTATTTCATCGTTAGAAGAAAAATCTCTATCCTTAACAAGGATCATATATTTGTTCGCTAAATGTTTATCTTCTTGCTCAGATTTAACCATAAGAAGTTGCTTTTCTTTTAAAGCTTTTATCATAGCTAGTCGTTTAGATTTCCCTGAATTTAAAAGTGAAGTGTTCAACATAAAGTGATATATAGTATCATTAAGTTAAAGCATAGAAAGAAGAATTAATTTATGTATAAAGTAAAAAATAAATGAACGAATGTAACTACCTTGTGGGGTAAATTGTCTTCCTGCCTTTAACACATATAAGGTAAGATGAAAGGAAGAAACATGTGTTAATAAGTTACGAGCACTTTTGAAAAACTTTGACCCAACATTTTTAGTTAGAAGACACCACTGTGCCATCGTAAAGGCAACGCTGGAAAACCACTTGGACTCTTAAATTCTAAGGTCCGCAAGGTAGATTGCGCACCAAATACTACCCTCGTTGATATAAAATATGGCAGCGGGTCAGCGGATTTATTCGGCTGTTATTGCTTGATTTTGCTTAGTATATGCTAAAACTACTAAATGTTTTTATAATTTAAAATGAGTTTTATGTTTTCTGGAGTAACTGCCTCATCGGGGCATTTAAAGCATTAACCACCAGTTGTGTTACGGTCCCGTGTAAACACAGCACATCACCGGCAAATAATCCTTGTTTTCGACGGGGCAAATCCCTTAAAACTCTTTTCAAGCCATTGCTGGGCTTGAAGGCATTTTTTTCCATCTACAGCGCTTGATTAACACAAGAAATTCTTTTTTATCGTTGTTTTAAAATAACAAGGGTAACCGTCAATTATATTTCAACATCGCAATAGCTATGGACGAATAGCCATCAACTTTTGACATGTTATCGTTTGAAGGTTGGTACTAACCAAAATGATATGGATTATATTAAAAAGGGCAATTGTGATTTAGGCCTTGGGCTTTTCGAAAAGACATATGAATTCTAATACACTTCAGATAGCGGAGGTATAAATAGTACAAATTACTAAAAGTGTAAAGGCTTTTGTCAAGAAAAGTTGAGGTACTTAACGATGCTGCTTAGTAAAGAAAATACTAAGAAAAAATTGTTTAAATTAATTATAAAACTTTAGTTAAATAAATTATAACTACATTTATACATAACGCCTTTATAACTTGGATTTTTTTCCCCAAATGTAGTTCTTCGCGTCCTACCTTTCGAATAAGCGGTAGCTCCCTTATATTTGTAAAATTCTAACCTTCCTTTATCTTTTATTTTGTGATAAACGTTGCTGGGTCGAAGACAACCGTCCCTTCAGGATATATATAAAATTTATTGGGTTTTTTCCTGAGTATGACACAACTAAAATCTAGTAATCCGCCGCAGAACAAGCAATCTTAAGTTTGTGCAGATGGGAACTTAAAATATGCTTAACCGTTTATTTTTACTTATGTTATACTAGTACAAAACATTATATACACCGAGAATAACCGTACTTTCTTAAAAAACATTTAAATAAACGTCTATCTTAAAAAAATATTCTGCCTAAAAGAGATGCAACATAAGTTCTTTACGGTTTTAAAAGTCCATATTATTTGCTAAATTTAAACAGTCAACAATAACTAGCAAGGTTTACTAATAATGAAGTATCACATTAGGTAGACCTCTCAATTTTTAAAATACTCGAGGCTACCGTTGTAAACGGGTTTAATCGACACTACTTATTGCACTTAAACGATTATAAAACAATTCTTTTTTATTAAGTAGAAACAAAACCCACATTTCAACTACATAAAAGTGAAAGGTGGTTTTCAAGTTATCCAACAAATATTATTTATGACATAAGAGAAGTGTAAATTTTCGTCTAACTTTTGTTTACTTTAAAGAGGAAAAGGTACAATATTTATATTAAAAGAGTATTTACAAGAAAATAACTCTAATTCTGAATAGAAAACTTTTAAAAAAAAAGCCTACATTCTGACAACTAATAAAAATATGTCTATTATTGAACCGAAAAAAAACAAACTTAAATTAATCTACTAGTAATCATCAACTCAGATGCGGTGTTAAACATCCTAACTTGAAGTTTCAAGAGGTGCAAATCCGCAGCTGCTAACAAAAAAGAAGTAAAGGTGGAGTAATTCTTTTTGGTCTCACCTTTGTCGGATTTTTTAGCCCCTGGAACAGGCAATATAAGCATCAAAAAAAAATAGCAAGTTCACCAATAAACCATATTTTGAACGAGCATGCACTCTGTCAGCTCCTCCCAAGTCTCGGTTACCTCGCACTAAGGAATAGTTAACACCAGGCAAATCTTTCCTACCGCCTTATATTATGAAATTAACTAAAGTCCGCTACAAAGGCCCGAACTTAAAAAGATAAACCTCCACGGACTAACACAGATGAATGAGGGGAAAGGTTGTGCTTACCACCATTAATAAAGGCGTTTATTATAAATCCTAAAAAAAAGTTCAAAGTTATATGAGGCGTTACTTAAGGTGAGAGGCTATTATTTAAAGAAAACCGTTGCTCAAACGAACTTTTGCAACTCTTCGATTAGCGGAATTCGGTTTTTTGGGCTTCATTATCATAAGTTTCAATACTACGCCTACACAGTTTTATTTAAAATAGTTACAATAAATAAAATTCAAAATTAAAAATAAAGGAAAATTAAACCAGATTTGAAAGGGCATCCTTGAAGAGCTTTACACTTGCTAACCTTAATTTTACGATATTTTTTACGGCGAATACACTGTAATAGTGTCATGCTTGAAGTTTATAAATGACTTCCAGACACAGAGCTCCTGCCTTTACGATATCAAACGCGACCAAGCACAGGCCGTTTTATAAACTTGAATTTACTCCAAGCTTCAGCAAATGCCAAATAAATAACGCGTCAGAATGGGCGCAGGAGGACCTAGATTTGGTTCACTGAGATTTTCAGTTTAACTCAATCCCGACTTAACAAAGCACATGACTATTCATGGGTGACTCCAGGAACGCACTTCCCGTCATTGTAAATGTAAGACAAATTTTACATGAAACGCTTTAAAAAAGATGTAAAAGGTTTTGTTTGTAAGGACACTTATACACTGTTACGCTTTACAGACCAGAATTTTTTATTGTCAGCAACCTAACTCTCAACTCTTTGGGTCAAATAGCAGAAGCTTTATGCGTGAGTTCTCATTACTAAAACTCAATTTAGTAGTTAGGCATAGGGCTTTTATAAGTAGCTTACTACTAGGATTAATTTTTGTCTAATAATGCCTTGAGCGTTAAAGATAATTTATACCAAATTATAAGAAAACTTTTGCTAAAACTTTACTATGAAGAAGATAATAACTGGTAAGAATGGTTAAAAAGTTTTTTCTACATTGTCAACTTAGACACTTCATGCTTTACTGGCGTAAAACATTTAGGAAGTTTTTTTTTATACCGTACTCTTGCGCTTTCGTTATTAACTACTTTTTTATGATCCTTACTTTAACTCATAACTCTAATTGGCCTATATCTGCGTATTCCGTAGTGAACTTTGCCAAATTTTTGAAAACATTTTCTGCTATCTCAAAAGTATTTGATAGAATCTTTAGTTAAAAAACAATAATTAGATGCCCCATTTTAACAGACAACTTTAGTTTCTAAATTTATGCACGAAAACTTAGCCCCCACATAAAAGAGTAGTTGAATTGATATTAGCATAAATTGTGCAAACTAAGGACAAAGGTGGTAATAAAATTAGTACTTCATATAGTAATACAGTGTAGTAGCACTATTAACTATATTAAAGTAAGCAGTAACAATAATGAGAACATTGATAATTATAATTGCCACCAATCCCTCAGTAGTTCAGAGTAATTTAGTTTGGAAGATTGTATTTTCACAGTATAAAGCTAAGGATATATGTATTAACTCAACTAAAGACGCTACACACGACTTTTTAGGGGTGTACCGCTTAACTTGACCCTAATAGCTAAAACTATAATTAGTTATCTCTTAAGTAGGTAACATCATAATCTTAGGTGGTGTCTTTGCTGAGAAGGGCAATGAATATACTAAAACCATTAATTCGGAGATACCGAGATCATTTGTTTTTCAAGTCACAAGTGTTTTGAATTTGGTAAAAATTAATAAAAAAAAAACTACTAATATAGATACAAAATAAAGAAATTAAACCTCTTAATATTAACAATAAGTTTTAAAAAATGACTATTACTACAGACTGAAGGAAACTACTATTTACACTATACATCAGGGATTTATTATTCGAATGCTTACAGAAGACCTCACGCACAGAAATATTATTACAACCCTTTGAAGGTTTAATATTAAAAAAAGTAAGCTTTGCCCCAAACTAGACCACTGCTAGAGTTTGCCAGATAACTAATGGGTTAGATTACTAGGAAGCTTAATTAACGGTGTAATCTAAAGTTTCATATTATGCTGTTAATTACAAACCTTAAACGAACGTGTATAAGGACAGACGACATTTCTACTGCATACTTTTATACGCAACATAAAAACCGGTGTCTTTTCATAAACCGCAAGGTTAATACCTAATCCAAATTACTTAAATTAACCACAGCAGTAGCTATTAACTGGACAGTATTGAAAACAAACAAATTTTTTATTTCAACTGAATGTTCTTTTAATGTCTTGAAAAATTCATATTATACTCTAGAAATTTGATACAATTGTTGACGTCTACGTTGGCTATTGCATAATACTAGGAAACTACAAAACATTCCTGAACAGTTTTTTAATATTATAACCAAAAATATATCGTAGTATTGGAAAATAGAGAGTATAAATTTACGACAATCGAGCTTATAAACAGTCATGAACCAAAAGGTCAAAATGAACAATTAGCTCAAACATATAATATACCAGATACGCAACTCCTTAGCCTACTAAAGTGAAGCTACATTCTCACAGAATTAGCTGACATTAATGTTGTATACTATTAATTTGTTAGGCCCTCAGAATAATAACACTTTACACCTAACGTTGCATACGCCAACACATTTTTGGGAAGATTTAAGGCAACAACGAGATACATGGCTTTAAGTTAAGCTCTAAGCTACACTCAAGAAATGGAAAACTTGCTAAACGAATTATTACGAGAAAAAAGTATATTTTCTACACGGATAAAACAAAAAATTGTCTTGTTAAACTAGGAAAGACAGTTGCTTGCAAAATTTCGGGTTTGTACTTCTTCTAGTAAGAACTTGATAGTATCACTTATTGAGGTCGTATAAAAACCAATAGGCGATTTACTGAAAAAAAATTCAACCGATATTGAACACTTACGGGAAAAAAAGAGGAGCAATCAATTTATTGTACCGCCGAGAGGGGGTCTCTATACCTTCAGGGAAGAAACGCACGTGGCTCCTAACAAGCTCACGTGCTATGAGTTAACTCCAACATTCACTAAATAAAAAATACTTTAACAAATTACGCGCCCCCAGATAGCTATTATCTTTATTTTTTAAAACTCTTTTGAAGGAAGATTACAGAGCTTATTGATGCAAAAGGAGAAGCTGCAGTCATTCAACACACAAGCTATGTAAGTATTCTTCAGGATTCAGAGGCTGTGGAGGTACGCATTAAACTACAAAATAAGTTAGGTTACTAGTTCTTGTACAAATTTAATTGACGAAGATTCTGAAAATACCTTCGGTTTACTGAACTCAATTCTATTGGTTAGGGATCTCAATTATAACTACGCACTTGCGATAGTAACTGGGCTATAGTAATGGATAACTCTTAATGGAGTTTCACGTAGTGCCAAATAATTAAATGGCTAATTAGTATTATTGAACCTAAAATTTAATGGTGTACTTTTCGGAGTTAAAATATAACGCAGTCTATTATCTAGTATTTTTAAGAAGCTTACAAACTTTCTTTAACTACCATGTCATATAGGCTCTTTAACCTAGCATTTCTCTTTTATTAAACAGTTAATCTAAATACCTTAGTTTAACTCAAAATATATAAAGGCAGGCTTCTTAAATGAAAAAAAAAGCCTTTAATAAAGTCCAAAATTTATTAATAAAAATCATAAAGTTCTTCATAACCTACTTTGATAACTAAAGTTAAAATGACTAAATCCTGCCGATTTGTTAATCCTGCCTTATATCATTATACGAACCACCAATGTATTTCGGGGACGTCGTAGCACACGTTCAAAGATAAATTTTATACGGTTGCCTTTTAAAATTTTCAAAGCAACCCACGAAGGGGGCGACAACCTTAATCATGATATAGATGCTACTATTTTACTAGTTTTGAAAAACTTCCCCAGTATTTATGTTACATCGAACTAAAAAGACTGGGGGACTAAATGGAACCTTATACTTATAAACTATACTATTAATGCTGTACCTTTTAATAAGACTTATTAAACTCTATATTACTAAATTCTAGAAAGTCGTTTTAATCCTAAAATTTATAAGGCCAAGTAACTTTACCAAGGATTATCAGTTAATAACTTTACTATCATGTATTAGTATAGTTGCGTAGGGAAGTACTTGGAAACTCAGGTTATGTTACTACTTACAAATAAGGCCTTTAATAATAAATAAACAAACCTTAACTATAGTATTCTTAATCGTTGAGTAAGCTTTGTTTTGCAGAATTTAAAGCAGGATGATCGGGTTTTCGTTCTTATGTTTTTGGATTAAGTAAAAAAAACCTATTAATAGAATTATGAATTTCGCAGTCCTCATAAGGACTGATACACAATATAAAATGTAACAAAACAGCTACAAAGGCAAGATACATACAAAACTACAGGTGAAGAGAAATGCTAGCAAATTTTATTAGACCACATGCCGAAGATATTTACTTAAGTTGTACGTGTTCTTTAACCGCTAAATCTTGATAATTTAATCGGGACCACATAATGAATTTGGCGTTTTTTAATATTACAAACCTACAATGAAGAAAGATGTAAAAAACGGAGGCCTCCAAGGATCTTATGCCTCAGGGGTCGTGTGAAGTCCTACTATTTTAGTCACATGTATAATATAAATAAAATATAATTTATTAATCGTATAAAATTTATTGTACTTTTAATACAATAAAAATAAAAAAAAAATAAATTAACCAAAAAAGTGATCACTCCTTGCTTATCTTCGCTTCTATTAGTAATTTGCATAACAAACCTGCTCATACCATACAGTTATTATATAACTTTAGTCTATGTCATTTTTTCAAATATAGGATACAAGGAAGTAACAACTTATTTGTTTAGGAAAAATTGTATATTATTACTATATAAAGCTAAGGCTAAAAAACATAAAGTATCGACAAGAGAATACAAACCCCAACACTTTACCTTTATTGTTAGAAGCCCACACTATATTTTATTTTTAGCTCCCAACGCGTAGCTCTTACAGATTAACTATACGCGTCTAACGTGTACAAAAAGCCAAAACATAGAGCTTATAAAGTTAGCTCCCGCCAAGACCAAAATACAAAATCCTAGCTGACGTAGTCTTCTAAATATATATATATAATTTAGGGGTTTTTACGCCAAGTTTTTACGCCTCTTCTTATTTAGTTGTCAGTTGGCCTTGTCAATAATCTTTAACTAATTGCGTAACCTGCTTAGGGTTCATCCATACAACCCTGCTTACTGGAACTATTTAAAATAATTGTTAGAGCACTACTATACGAGACGCAGTGACTGGTGGTTACTATGACAATTATGTTCTGTAGCTCTAACTTGGCGGCTCTAGTAAAATTACACTTACACCTCTATCTAACCACTTTGGAGACTTGCTCACGTCGAGTATAGAGATGAACACTACCAAGAATGTTTGTCAACGGGGTTTTTAAGTCCTCCTATTATTTATTAATCATTACTGAAACTGTGTCCTCTAGATACTTAGTTTTTATAGTTTTTATGGTAGCTAGTGAAAGACGGTAAAAAACACATTTTACTTTTATAATAACAAGCTTGTTATAAGGAAATTAAGCGCTATAAGGTATTTAGTTGTCTTAAGAGCACTTTTTTTTTTTTTTATCCTTATGTAGTTAGGAAAAAAAAGGCTAGCTCTTTTCTGACTTGTTGAGGTACGTGTAATTTACCATTAATAGGGGGGGAGGGTAAGTTTTAGAAGAGCTTCTGACTTTCCCGCTTTTGCTATCTTAAGGGTTCAAGTAAAAGAAACCGAGGCTTAGTTTCTTTTATAAATTTGAGTAGCGTCAAGATATAGTGCAGAAATTGGGTTTTATATATGGAAAACTTTATAAATTCAAGGCGGTTTTGCACCGTAAAAGCTCTTTAAAAAAAAGCTGAAGCATGTTTTACCCTTAAGGCACAAGATTTATAGAATGTTACGTTTCTAATTAAAAGTGCCATTATTTTTTATTCGTTTACCTCGCGCAAAATTATTAAAAGTTTCTAATTAAAGAATCGTAATAGCATATAATTAGTTGTTTGAAAATATTATTCTTTAATCATAGAATTTAGTAGTTCTTAACTATTTTAGTTCCTTATACAAGATGTAGATTAAAGATTTTAGCCACCTAAAAACGCCTGTTATAAACTTTTTCAAATAACAGCGGAAAACACTGATAGCGGGTACTCACTTAAAAGGTAATGATATCAAGTGCCCCTCGGTTTAAGTTTTTATTTCAGATTTATTTATTTTGTTTCACTAATTAATTCTAACCCTTTGCCATTAAAAAACTTTGACTTCTAAAGTATGAACGAACTATGTCCGTTCATACCATAAAAAAGATTTACAGAAGAGAAGACTCCAACCATAAAATAATGACGCCTAAACAACCCCTCTCAGTTACATTTAAACTGAGGGATGGGTAAAGAGTCAATTAGAGAAAGAGGGATACCCTTTCATGAGACAAAAAAAATACAAAGGTTTTTATAAAATTCCGCTATTAACAACCAGAAAGCTGCAATTTCGTTACACGAGAATAAACTTAGAAATGCTTTTAAGTATTTTTCTAAGGAGTTAAGTAATGATATATAATTTAAGGAAATCTTGGTCTAGATGTTCAGAGTTTCTTTAACAAATTCATGAAAAAGTTGTAATTTTCGTCAAAGAAAGGAGTGGAAAGAAGTGCATTACGTACCTATTTAAACTAAATAACGTGATCACTCCAAAAAGGTCTACTACGTCAGTAAATGTAAATATTATTTACTGACAAAAAAAAACTTTTAAATTTATTAAAAGCAGGAAAAAGGAAGTGAAAAAATTATACCCATGTCCTTTCCTTTAAAAACACGAGCTAGACCAGAGATTAGTACTAATCATAGAAAAACATTTTTCCTACAAAAGAAGCGACAACACTACAATACCACAATATTGACTTATAAAAGACTTGGTAAACCGTTAAACAATAGTACTGTCGGACAGGTATAACCCCACAAAAGGTCAATCGCAGGCAACTGGGAGCGTCCTCTTTGAAATTGCGGCTAATTTCGACAAGAACGCACCACAATTAGTAATTACCAGGACGGCCTCGTAGTAAATACCAAACACCGATTTCCGTGAACTACGTGTTCCTTCTAACCTTATAGCCTATAAAAGCAAAAAAAACACACTCCCGGAATATTTAGAAATCTCCAAAAAAATATGCGTACCAAACAAAACGACTCAAAACACAAATATTAATCTCAACGAAAAATTTAGTCTACATTATCCTCCGCTACCGCATCGTCACCCCTAAAAGTTTTTTTAGACCCCAGAGTTAAAAAAAAACAACCCGATAAAATAAGGGAAGGCTAATTTCACAACTACAGGACTACGAAGAGAAGCTAAGGATAAACAAGAATTTATTATGCCGTAGAGAAAGGGTATAAACACTGCCAAAAAAATGAATTGGGCGTAATTTGTGATGATTAATTTTCAGTATCAATAGGTAAACTGAAAGTTAGGGTCCGCGCACCTTGACAAGGCCTGTCATTTATGTTTTCAGTAGGCGCTAAAGTTGTATTTCAAAATATCCATATTATTTTAGCTTCATTAGTTTAAATTATTAGCTAATAAAGCAGCTAAATATATTAACTCTCTTATCCTGCCGTTTATGCTCTCGTTTTTTACTGCCCCGGTTAGCTTTTAAGTTCTAAAGCAGAGAAACTAAGAACTAGGCCTCTGAACCAGAAGCATAATAAAAACAATATAAGTATAATTTATTTTAGCGCTACCACTTTAAAATTACATAGGAACCAGGATTTTCAAAACTCTCGCAGCGCCGTATAACTGCTAATACCTCACTTGTAACAATGTTTTCTATTGTCCAGGTAGTCTCCTTTATTCTTCCACCATAAGTTTTTTTCATGCAATTTTCCTGTTGTTTTTGCTTAATTTTAAACTACTTTTTTTTAGCAAATACTTTTTTCACCTCCACGCGAACTTTAAGCAAAATATTAAATGTTTTTTTCGTGTTTTAACATTTATAACTTTCTAGCTTGAATAGCCTTACATAATTCGGGTGCTACTTAAACAGAAAGTAGAAGTTTTCTTTCAAAGAGCTAAGCACTCCTTGGTAGCAACCTATATAGCCATTTCTATATCTCGTTTACCTTCCCCCTCGGCTTAAAGTTAGTCGCTGTCAAATATTCCACCTAGATTAAAAAGCTTTCGTAGTCCTCACGAGTTTTAGACATCTAAAGTACATCAGGCATTAGTGACCCCTTAGGTCGTACCTTTAACTGCTAATCGTATACATGCATCCCCTTCCTAAACTTTTCTCTAAACCTTCTTGACAGTCTGCGACATTATTACGTCCCTATTGTTTTTAGTTTTTGCATATGATTAGTAAAAATGTATTGGAATGATCTGTTTAATATCGTGGCCCTCCAACCCCCTCACGGTTCCACTTTCGCCTTCATTCTTAACTAAACCTTAACGAACCTTAAAGAACTCTTATAAACAGTTTCCACAATCAATAAGTATATGGTCATTTACTTTATTAAAAGCTGTTTAAGCACATGCAGCCACTGAATTAGTACTGCAGTAACTTCTATAAGTATCCTAAAATAAAGCACTTAAATGCAACGTTGAGTCCACTGCCTCCGAAGCACTGAAAAGTATATAACTCTTAGCTCGTAATCACTTTTAACTGTCTATAGGATTACCAAAAAAAAATTAAACTCATAAGCTCCAATATACCTTGTTCCATCTACAACTATAAAAAATTCCACTCTCTCTTAAATTGCCAACAGTTAAAATTTAACAACATTCTTTAGCTGATTACTTAAAGGTTCTAAGATAACAATCTTAGGGTAATGCATGCTCTCCAATAGTTTAAGGTTTGCAGAGACTGAACGTCATCTTTAAATATATTTAAGGTAATGTTCGTCTTTTTATTACAAGCAAGTTCAGTGAAATAGAATAGTTACATCGTGGTATTCATCTTGTTTCACAACTTTAATGTATTTAAAAGGTCTCCATGAATCTCTAATACTAAAAAAAAGATAAAGACAACAGAAAGGGGGAAACGTTTCCAAAACTTTTTCCCCATCCCGTGTCGTAAACGCTATTTTTTTTTAAGCGCTATGTTTGACCCTTTGGTAAAATTCATACGTGTTGCCTACAGTACTGAACAATTTGTCGTACCCTGCTTTTTCATTAGCTTTTTGGCAAGCCGCACCAATTCTTTTTTGTGTACAGGGGGATGCTTCCTTCGGTTAAAAAAGAAAACATATTTCTCGAGGTCTTCTTTCTCTACCAGTAGTTAACGCTTCTCAAAAGGTAGTGCTCACGAAAATCCTCGAAACCAATTAATCACATTATTTAACCTGAGGGTACCCCAGAGCATGCTTACGCACTTATACTTTTCCCCTTAAAAAAACAAATAAGAATTGCGTAAAACTAAAGTTATGTTTCTTTTTTTTTCCCCTTGCATCCCGCCCCACTCACACAGCTTTATCAGAATTATACCTAACTAAAGTTTACCTTTAAAGCCTATAAATATATTACTGTTAATACTACTACTTTTCTAGTTCTAGCACTCTAAACGCTATAACTTTCACCCGAAAATTCAAGGCCTCTCTTCCTGAGTAAATTTTACACTGATTTAAAAACGATGTCCACCGCAAATAAAATTTCCCACTATCTTATCTCTAAGGATACTTTTTCTCATTTCTACTTGTCTTATGAGTCTTTTTACAACTTAGAGTCCTACTAAAAATCTTCCGCGGTGTCTGCTACTAATAACTGATAAACTAAGATTATAACGATTTTACTGAACACTACAGTTTTATATTTCAACTCATCCCTGTTTTAATTGCTTAACTCAATCTGGTATAGCTTACAAGAGCCATTGTTAAGGGTGTCTCTTGATACTACCCAATTTGATAACCAACGTGTAATTATAAAGTTCGATTTAGAGCTTTTATGTTTCATATATTTATTAATATGGCCATTCTAGCGTTACTACCAAAATGCAGACACTGCCGCACTTTGCAAAGAGAAATATAAAAACTGCACTGCGCGCTTGAACAGAATTTTACTAAATTAACCCTACAAACTATTTTTAGTTACACATGTGACCAATATTAATGTTATTCTAAATGGGGCCGAATTTTATATCCTTCTAAAAATTTGTTAATGGAAGTTAAAGAAAGTTGTACGCGGCTTATAAACTCTCTAAACAATCTTGCGCCTATTTTACAACCTTGCTTCGTGAGTCTGGACTTAGATTTCGTTTTAAAGGTAACTTTGTTTTTAGCAGTTAAGCCTTAATTAAAAAATTTTGAAACCTGTAAGGTATTTAACTTTTTAATAACTTTTTCTGTTTATTTGTTAAACTACTTTTCCCACGAGACTATATGTGTTCTTATTATAGTGTTTAAATTGTTCTGACTCGGAATTTGAGGAAATTGAAGAAGCAAAGAAGAATAAAATTTCTAAGGTACGTGTTCTTTTTGCTTCTAATCTTATTTATTTACTTAGTTACAGGTTAGATTTTGCACTGTTTGCTCCAATTTTTTGAGTGAAAGACATTCCCATATAATTTGGGAACTTAACTTTGAAAAATTGGCTTTTCAATTAAGAAAAGTAGAGGTTAGGAATCAGTTGTTTTACTTTTACTTTTACTTTTGATGTGCTTTTGCTAAAAGTTTATTTCGCCTTGGCAACAGGAGTGATGTGCTTGTTCTTTTATCTTTACTATTTATTTTTTAAGAAGTTAATAAAAGGTGAACAGTTTTTTGGAGTAGGTATAAAATTACTACTTAATAACACCCGCGTTTTCCGTATATTTTAAGTTTACTGATAAGTCTTAAGATTATGTTGATTTTATATTAGTTGTTTGTCTACTTCTTTATATTTTCATTACTTTATTTTTGTTTTTTAGGTTTTATGTGAACTTTGCAGCAATGTGGCAAACTTAAAAAAGCTAGTGAAGTTTCTTTCATTTAACTACATTGAAAATAATAATAATAAAGGGAATGCCTTGGTTATTAAAGACATGAACAATTATATAAATAAGCTCGTCAGGCACTTTGTTGAAGTGAACGGCCACTCTTTGGAAGTTTCCGAACTTTACAAGCTAACTCTTCTGTTGGAAACTTGTTCCCTTTCTTTTTCTTTGCGTGCTTTGACAAAGTAATATTACACTTTTACTTTGTCTTATATGATTTAAGGTTGTGCTAACATGAATCTAAAACAGAGGCTTAAGGAAAACTACTTTTTTCTATAATTCTGAAAGATTGACCGCCAGTAGTTTTTTAGATTTTTTACACAAAGATATAAAAGTAGCTTGTAAATAAAATATATTAAAAATACTTGTTTACGTTATATTATTTTTATTTTGTTTAAGTTTGTAATATTTTGCTATTAAGTATTTTTTTGATTTAAAGTTCGGTTAGCAACGTTTGCACTTTAGTGGCTTTAACCTGATTTCCCAGCGCCATAATAATCCATTCGTTCGAATTATCGATTTCGTAAGAGGTCCACTTCACGTCGTGAATCTGTGTTTTTTTTCTTTTAAGTTAAAATTGCTTTTAAGTGGAAGATTTACCGCGCTCTCCTCAGTCATTTTTACAATGGGAGCTTGATTAGCACCTGCACTATTTTCGTTCAGATTCCACAATAAGCTTTGCTTATCGTAGCCTTACAAATTCTGCAGTAAAAAGGAAAAATAATAATAACAATAGCGTACCTGTGCTCCACAAGTGGTTGGCACGCCCAGGGGACCACTCAATGGCGGAGACTTGTAGAAAATGTCCTAAAAGATTAAAATGTCTTTAACATTGGAAATTTAGTTTTAGATATATCTTTCTGTTGTTGGTTAAAAGAAACATATAAAATATTCTTTATATGCGTTCGGCCGTCCCAGCACACCAAATACGGACGTTATGCGAAGTAATTAAGGTAATAACCTTTGCTTTGCTTGGCGGGAATACGGAAAGTAGATATAACCAAGTACAGAACATTTAGAAGACCTGCCAGCTTGTAAACGGGGATAGCCGGCACGCGCAAGTCTACCACCGTCACGCTGAGATCGTCAAGTCCAAAAGTAGCTTTATAATTTCAAAAATTTGATAGTGAATATCGGTGAGGTTTTAAAAAGTAAATTATAAAGGAAATGCAATTACAACTTATAAAAATTAATTAAGGTAGGGGGGAGCCCAAATATATAATATATATACAAATAGAAAGTAAGGAAATGGGATAGCGAGTACTTGCATAAACAATGTCTTTTTACCAATGTAGTTTGAGTTAGAGTTATTCCAGGATAAGCGAAGGAGAGGCGTCTCAGACTCGTAAATGATGCTGGAATGTTCAAGACAACTAGTGGCATAAATTAAAACTAAAATGTTTCAAGTAGATGTACAATAATTTTTAAAAGTACCGTAGATCAAATGCTCTTAAGGTGCCGTCGTCTCCACAGGTGGAAAAAATAGATTCTGACCCGAACTTGATATCATAAATCTGAAAAACCAATCTTAAAACGTAGTTTTATAAATATCATGTCTGTGAACTTCGCCATCGTGAGCGAGAACTTGGGAAAATACTTGACAGCTCTACTTTAACGTCTAAATAAAAATTAAAAAAGTTAACTATACTTAAACTTTATACCGAGGCATTCCAGACTGTCACTTGAGCATTAATACCACAAGCAGCAATTAACCCAGGATCAAAATAGTTCCAGTCCAGAGCAGTGAATAAAGTGTCGTTCCTCTACAACAGCGTAATAAGTTTAACAGAATTATTAAAACCTGTAAAGTATTTAACTCGGCACAAAACTCGAACAAATCATAAAGTTATATGATTAGATGTTATGTTACTCTTACAGTCACACACACACCACGGGAAGTATCACGGCAGAATATTGTAAATGTGAGGAGCTCTCCGGGTTTTCCAAATCTTTTGTTTGCCATATTCTAATTTTGTCGCTACTACAACAAAGCAAAGTGGCGTTTAAAGGAGAAGGACACCATCTTATCTAAATTAATATAGAAAAAATCGTGTGATGCTTTCTTTCAAAAATTTTTACAGCTGTGCATGGAAGATTTGTTAAAAGCGAATAATTATGGACAAGATTTTTATCTTCATGACTTTTGAGGGATAATATTTCTATCTTTTATATATACAACAAGGAAGGATCAATAATGTTAGGTATATTAACTTTTTAAAGTTAAATTAAGAAATCCTACCAAAATTATAAAAAGTTACCTTGTTAAATTCATTAAGCAAATATGTACAAGCTGCCAAATTCAAACTTCCGGCCTTTTTACTCCAATCAATATACGAAAGGTCACACAATGACTCGTAGGTCAAAGTTTTATCTTCGTTATTGGACATAAGTAGAAAAGTTGATTGAGAAAACTTGGAAGTTAGTTTACTTCTAGAAAAAAACTTTTTTGGCCTTTATAAGGTAAAATCTGGTTATTAAAAAAAATTAACCCATTGGTATCAAATCTTAGCTAGAAAGCCACCAACGAAAAGGTATTGAAAGTCTTATCGTTGAAGACAGTCAAAGCACACGAACGACGAGAATTGTTTCAGGCGTGAGAGGTTAGGTAGCCTCTTACAACACTCAACCTTTTAGATTAGTTACTATATGTTGCTCGCAAAAAGACCAAATGTTAATAAACTAGCTACTATATTTTTCTTATAATTTACCAACATATTAATAAAACTTTAGGGTAACATTAAAAAAGATGGATAAAAATGAAAACAAAGGTAACCAATTTTAAGAATACAAGTCGAAACGGTTTTTTTATGACTTAAAAGCGCCGTCTTTTTTAAAAAGTTAAGAAATGTAAAAGCTACCAACGGTGCTAGGAGCAATTTTAATATAAAAATATATAAACTTAAAATAAGCTATTGTGGAGTGAACCTCCTATAGTAGGTGCAGGGGATCTCACCCATCTGGAGATTCTAAATTCGGATGTATCTTAGAACTCTTTGGTTACCCTCGGACGTTTTCGGTACCCCCCGATAATGCACCCTCTTTGGGTGGTACCGATTAGCATCATTTTATGCATGTACGTCGGGCGTTGGCAGCGCTGAGAGTCTGTGAAACCTCCTGCGACTACTAACGGTGTTGCTGTGCTAACTGTTAACTATTGCCTTATGAAAATAAGAATGTAGAACTTTTGTATAGCTTTCTTGCAACTTTCAATTTTTTTCTGTAGCAAATTATAAAGTGGAGTTATAAAGCAGAACAAGCTCGTCTGTTTGCATGAAGTTTCAGTCAGCCGAAGAGACACATGATGACGATGAACACATAGACGAAGATACCGCCAATTATGAAATCCGAGATCAAGAATCTAACACAGGGGAAGAGTTATCAGAGCACGAAAATGAAGAAGTAGGTGCTGGACCATGGTATTCGGGAAAAGACGGGAATACTAAGTGGCGTGAGACGGCGCCACCAAAAAACGGTAGAATAAGAATACAGTATATTAACTCGTTTACCTGGAGTAACTTCTCTATCTAAAGGAAAAAATACTTTTATAGATTGTTGGAACAGTCTTTTTGTTGAAAAAATTATTGACCTAATTGTTGAAAATACCGATAAATTTATTTCATTAAGCATTTTAAACTTTTCTCGGGAAAGAGATGCTAAGTTAACCAGTCGAAGTGAATTATTAGCTCTTCTTGGCTTATTGTTTCTCGCTGTTATTACCAAGAAAGGTAGACTAAACTTTGAGTAACTTTGGCCACAAATGGTGCAGGGATAGAGATCTTCAGACTTAACTGTCTGTAAGATCCGTTTTTATTGAGGTACATACGATTCGACGGTAAGGCACCAGGGCCGAAAGGAAAACTACAAATAAGTTAGCACCAATAAGGCAAATTTTTAACTCAAATGTCGAAAATTGTTAAAACTCCTATGTCCCGTTCAAATATCTGACAATAGATGAAAATCTGGAGACTTTTAGTGGACGTTGCAGTTAATGCCAAATAAACCAAATAAATATGGCGTCAAATTTTTTACTCTGGCAGATGCTAATACGTAAAGTACAAAAAATAGGAGTTATACGTCGGAACCCAACTGGGGGGACCGTTCAAAGTAAACAATGATGCTGCTAGTATTGTCAAACGACTTAGTGAACCAGTGTGGAATACTGGAAGAAACATTACAGTAGTGTTAAATTAGTTGTTGTCATGTTATTGAACCACCGACTAACTGTTCTTGGTACAATTAGAAAGAATAAACGAGAAATACCACACTATTTCTCAATGGTAAAATCCGTCCACCGTTTTCAAATATGTTTGCATACCGAAGTAAATCCGCGCTAGTTTCGTACATCCCGAAAAAAGGCAAGGTTGTGCTTTTATTACCAATTTTGCATGAAACTGACAGCATTGATAAAAATACTGGAGAAAAACAGAAAGACTTGAGATAATACCAAGCTACAATCAACAAAAGGGTGTAGGTATGGACGTCAAATTATGAGCTTTGAATAACTGCGTCCGCAATACAAGGCGGTGGCCAATGATAGTATTCTTTAGTATGCTGAACGTGGCTGGTATAAATTTTCAAGTTATATATGAAGGAAAAGTTAGCCAAAGTAAATTTATGGAAAGAAGAAAATTTTTGGGAAACCTATCATTTGCACTTATTGACGAACATTTGAGAGAGCGTGCGATAAACGAAATTTTTCCGCGAAACATAACTGCTAGAATAAATTAAATTTTAGGTATTCAAGTACCGGGAGATTCAAGAAATAGACAACCACTGCTCCAAGTGTAAGGGTAAAAAGCGAAAAACAAGATATTATTGCGCAAAATGTAAAATATACTTTTTTTTAGAACTTTCTTTTGTTATTTGTAACGGTTGTTGCTAAAAAATATAGACAAGTAAGATGCCCCCCTAAACAAACTGTTTATGGTAATTTTATTTTTTTTTGCATGAAATAAACTTTCTTTTTATTTTTTCAGCAGTAACATATGGAGTTTAACACAATATTTGAAAAAAAAATTGAAAATCTAAAACTACATGAAATGTACTCGTTGCAACAGAAGTTAAAATTTTGTGTGGCCTGTATCTTATTATCTTAATAAACAGCAAATGTTCAAAAATTAACGGTATTTTATTTAATATAAAGCAAAAAATTAAAAAATCAAGGGGTCTGAGAGGACTACTCGAGTACTAATGTCTAAATAAGAGGTGCAACTACTGTAGGGTTAAGATTTACCTTCATCTACCGTTTTACAGTGCGATCTCGCACGCTTTTTAAAAACTTGTCCTATTGGTTAAGGAAGGTTAGTGTTTGTATAATATATTGATACATGTATATATATTTTTATCCTTAGTAACAAAGGAGTCAGAGAAAGAGGGAGCTTTAAATACATTCTTTTCTAGTGTTATATCTTTTTGGATAGAGTATTGAGCAGTCGTCTTTAAAAGCTCCTACCATTTAGTCTAGTGCAATAAAAAAAATTGCCAAAGAAGCGTTAGAAGGCGAAGTAAAAAAGTAGATGTGTTTTACAAGTTTGTAGTATTGTTCTGGCTTTCTTCTGCGAGTAGTCTTAAAATTAAACTGTAGCTCTTATAGAGTAAAGAAAGATTAATAGTTAAGACGCTTTACAACCACATGCAGTAATCGTTTGGAGAAATTAAAGCTGTTTATAAATGTATATAAACTGACTAGAAGCTTCGCTTCGCAAAGTATTAAAAAATCATTGTATTCTTGGACAAATTAGAACTATTAATTGGTAACCTGAATCACAATTTGTGTTATAACCCACCACAATAGAAGAACATTATTGGTTACAAACTGGAATGACATAACTAGTTAACATGAAAAAGATAAATACGAGAAAAGCGTTTCCAAGTAAACAGGAAAATTCAAGTCCTTCCCTCTCATCTAAGGTGGTAAAGTAAAAATTTAAGCTGATACAAAACCCAAACTAAAACATAAAAACAAAAATAAAAAAAATTGACAAATATAGTATGTCCACAGCAAGCCAGAGTAATGAGATGAGAAAATTAATTTTGTAAATTCCAAAAAACTTTTAATTTAAAAATAATTACAAACACAAGGAAGTTCATTGGCCAGCAGTACCGAAATTTTAGTATATAAAGAGTGGAAAACTAATAAACCGACCATTTTTAGTTCATCTTTATTTAATTTTGTCACACCATTTCACTCCACGTAGAAAGTAGAAGAAAGCTTACATTGATGCTGGTTTTACCAGTCTTATTTACGTATATTTAAAGTCGGTATGAAATTTTAAACTTACGCGTTCTTTTTATTCGAGTGAAGGCCTTTTTAACTGTGAGGCCGTGTGGGATATATTTCGTTCTGTGCAATCTCAATAAAGAGTAAAGAGCAATGTTTACAAACTTTCAGCTATTCTAGTGGGTTAAGTAGGTAATTCTCTTAGTGTGTGTTTCAACCACAACTCCCTCATAGTGCTAATTGTCATAAGCTGTAGGTTGTTGTTGTCATCATTTTTCAGTTACAATTATAAACTAGTCTACCGCAATAAAAAAAAACTTTACCCACGTTTATACAGTCAGATTTAAAAAAAAAATTAACTGTCCGCCTAACAAGCCGTTCGTAGGGGTATTGGCGTTTGCCAGCTCTATGCAAAGCCTAGTTTCTTACCTCTCTGCTCGTCTGTCATAAATGCGAGAAAGTTATTATCCAAGCAACAATAGTCCTAAATGACTTAATGCTAAGTGCTTGGCAATAACTTTTCCTGGTTGAGATTTTATGCTCTTAGGTGGGATATCCGTGCTAATTATAAACTTTAAACTTTGGCGGCGGCCGCTCCTGCATGAAGTAGCGGCAAAGTATAAGTGACACCCAAACTGTTTATACTTTACTGTGCAGCAAGGGAAGGCTTTTGTAGTACAACATGAGTGCATTTGGTAGCAGCATGGATTTACGAGTACACTTCCTAGGAAAAGCGTTTTTTCGCTATAAGAACGAGTGGTATATATCCACCAACAGCTCATAAATGCAAGGTTATCACGCTTTATAATATGTGGTAGCTGGTCACAGTTTTCTAGCAAGCGTGCTGACCTAATCGTGGTATTAGCGTTTCGCGTGTTGCACTGCGAGCAATTTTTGTGGTTGGTTCGTTGCAAGGTTGTAATTATGGGGTTAAAACAAAAACCTTTTAACTACAAACACTACCCTTGTTTATACTCTTGGAAGAGAAATAAGTTTAAATTTACCAAACATCTGAGAACTATGGCAATCAAAGATATTTCCGAACATATTTATTTTTTAAAAATATCTTTGTTATTTTATTGGGAAGTTCACATCGCGTATTATTTCAAGTACACTGTAGCGTTTTATTTAGAAAGGTGAATAAAGCCCAAATTCCTTTATTGGGTTGAATTGCTCCCCATACATCCGAAAGATAAAGCTGTTGATTGCTTATTGTTACAAGTATTTTTATCTGCTCCAGGGCATTCCAATATTACATTTAAAACCTATAGTGACTGACTCCTTTTTATTTCTGTCAGTTCGTTGGCAGCTTTCTAAAGCCGACTGCATCCACTTTCATAAATAACTATAAATATGAGATAATGCTGTCTCGATCAAACCCCCTTGCTTCCAACGCCTAACAATCAACTTGGAACCTGCTTAAAAAAAGCAATTCACTTCAAAGTTAAGGTTAGGGCTTCTAAACAGTCTTCTTCTCTAAAGTAAATTAAACATGCGAAAAGATTTAGTTGAACCATTGTGGTGAACGCATTTTGTCTATTATTTATAAAATAAAAGTGGGTGGATTATATTTAATATGCTAAAACGAAGTTCTAGCGGTAAACAGTATAATTACTGGTGAACTACCCATTCGTTCTAACTATAACAGCAAAAAGTATGTTTAAAAACCTTATAAACCTATACTTATCTTGCGTGTGGTGAGGTTTCACCTGACCGTCTTTTATGTCAGTGCAGAGTGTTCTTACGCAGTTGTAGCGAGTAGTCTTTAAACCCCAAGCAGTATTGAACATCTTGGATTATATGCTCTCGCTATCAAAGTGGTTCATGTTACAAATCCAAACGTTTGATTTATAATGAACCAGTATTGATAGCAAAGCAAAATAAGCTAGTTAACCGGTTATTCCTTTAAAATAATATTGACAACTTTATTAATCCACTATGGTTGCTTAGGAATAGTCGTCCAACAACATACATTGGCAACTAGCGTCGGACTTAAGTACAAGTGAATTCGGTAATCTGCACTAGGCGATAACTGCGACAGCACTATGATATGAAGATATTCAGTACGGTACCATGCTCGAGTTCAACACTTTCACGATGCAGTCGCTTAAAGAATTGTGTTCTAATTTCCTACTTAACTCGGCTTCTTGAGAGAGGCATGCCGTGTATTTCACTTTTTTTAGATTGTGTTGTCCTTCATTAGCGATGATTACCAAATTTAAGTTTAAATAGTTATTGTGGGCTTCCTTTAATAAAGCTACCCAAATGTAAATGAATCACAAATATGTCAATTTCTATAAAAGTCATTTTTTTTAAGGTTTTGGGTCATTCATCCAAAAATTTGTTATGATGTCAAAAAAATAATTCATTTTTTTATGTATTCCATATTATTCCTGTACATAATTTTTCAAATATTACTTTTTTTGAATTTATTCTTATTTATACAAATTTTATATAAATTTTTTATTTTAAATTTTTTCATACTGATTTTACTTTTGTTTAGCAAACACTTTCTAATTATTTTAATAAAAAAATAGGATATCATATATTAAAGGTATATTAATACTTTGAATTAATTTTTATTCCAACGTCATCCTGCGTAATGACTATTTCTAACCCCGTGAGGCTCTAATATCTTGTTTAGAGCTGACATAAAAATTGCTTTTTCGCTATGTTTTGTTCTGCCGTCATCTATTCAGTTATCAACAAGTAATGTAGGTCTGATTAGTTCACCATATACTTAGATAATAAATACTAGCGGAAATCACTGACCATATCGAAGGCTAAATTGGACCAAAGTAATCGAGCAATGTTAGCTTATACTTTAACCATACCACCAAACCCAAGTCCTCCATTTTTTTATTTAGAAATATTTCTGTTGCTCGATCGGGTCGTAAAAGAAAACACCGAATTTACGAACTCTCAACAGGGTGATAGCGTACACATTAGGCTTTAATCTTGTGTAAATTTAATTTGATGCATATATATATAATTCTACCCCTAACCCCGTTTTATATGTTAAGAGCCCATCGCCGAGCGTGCGCCGTCCAAATTTTCGTATTGACCTTTTTGCTAGTGATCGAGTGGGGCGCTAATCAAGCCGAGTGTAGGTGGCAAGAGCATTGCGCTGATAAAAGGTTACCAATAGTTTCGTTCTGAAGGTCTTGATGTAAACATCGTATGTGTGGTTGGTCGGATACACAACGCATATACAAGCGGTGCTTTCTGTACAAGGAGAGTTTACACTATTAGAGAGAATAGTCACGTCTACAAGTTAGCTAGGCAAGTAGCTAAAACTATCACCTTAACCTAATACAGTCTAGGAGCCCGCTTATCTTAAGCAGTATCATTACCTGTGGTACTATTCAATATGTTAAGCAGTATACAACTAGCTGGGTCAAAGGGCAAAGGCATGGCTCTATATAAGATAATAGTATAGGGACCGTCACTCATTATAAGACACAGCTATAACCTCTGCTTTTACTCTTTGCTATGGAGTAACCTATAACCTGAGCTCAGAGCTTGGTTAGGTACCATAGTTACATTCTTCGGTTTTCATAGTACGATACTATTATCTTTTTTAAGTGCTTTCAAGCATTAATGGACGCAAGATGTATCTTGTTAAGAGTGCACTTAAGCAAGACAGTAACCCAAGGAAAATTTACTTATGACCCCTAGGAACAGTAGAGGGTGACACGACCAAAAACAGGATAAGCCTACGTTCGTAAGCCAATCCATCTCTGGAAGGCACACATCCTTAACGATAGACCTTAGTTCGCAGGAAGCCTCAAAGACTAATCTTGACCTTGTACGCGTGGTATATAAACACAATTTTTTTTAGGCTCTTTACGATAATGGTCAAGGTGCAAAGGGCAATCTTCGCTCCAGTAAAGAGTGTATTAGACTCTGCGAAGGCTCCCAAGATTTTTGCCAACAGCCAAATGCACGAAATATTTATAGCGCTACCATTCATAGCTCCAACCTACACAACTGAGGTATAACACTAATCTTGCAACCTTTAAATTGTGATCGAAAAATAACCCGGATCTCTGCGCTGTCTGCTCAACTCAAGAGCTTCGTAGAAGAGTATCTCGAATATATAAATTAAGACCTTTATTGTTTAGAATGACCCTAAAGAAAATACCCTAATTAATGTTATTATCCGTAGATATTTATTCATGAGTCACCGCCTAAGTAGTTACGATAGCACTAAATATGGATGCAAAATATGTATCATTACTCTAAACCTCAATGTTTCAGCTTGTTTATAAAGATAGAAAGTTTCTCTTATTAACATTAGCTACAAAGTTTCTATAGTCCTAATTACTGAACAATATTATTTCATTAGCACTAATGTCCAGAACCATGCTAAAGTGTACCATAATTCGGAAAAGGCACTATCAAAGATCAGTTTTAAAGTATGTAAAACACCTGGAATCGATGCAAACAGTTATTTGGTATCACTTATTAATAGCTCCTACACGATATAGTAAATGTGCATGAATACACTCAATTTCTATTAGCTTATCCCCTAGAACTAATGTAAAGTTAGTTTCAAGGGATGGACTTTATTAGTTAGATAACAAAATGAGTCAAGTAGGCTACATAGTTAGTAAATTCACAAAGGTGGTAGAGAAGTAATGCAACATCCTAATGCTATCTTTTTAAGAGAAATTCTTCCGAACCAGGCTAAATTACCACTTAAACTCTCTGCGGTTTATTATATTAAAAAAAAACCAAAGATGGAATTCCATTATACCTTCTCTTTTATAAAACATTTTTTTTCAGCTTAAAGGCAAGGACTCATTGGCAGAAACTAGCACAGCAATGTTACCAACTTATCTAAAACTAGATAATTCCTCCACGGGTGGCACCACCGCCCAGGAAGGGTCAATCAGCTAGAACAACTTCCGGTCAATCTACTGAAGTGCGACTATCAGAAAATAGTTACTAGTATAATTGTTACCAAAAAAAAAAGTAGACACTTTACCCAGTAGTCGACTCCTATAAGCTACAAATGCAGTTGGTTGATAATAGTTCCTTAAAGGATAGCACAAGTCTACCTCGCTGGATTTGAACTCATCATAGTAGCTAAGCTATGGTATTGCTCATTTGAATCTCTCTATACTGGCGTGCAAGCCTTAACCGCATCGATCTTCGCGTTAAAGTAAAGGTTCTACTTTAAAACGATGATAGGCCCCGGTCTTTCTAATAGTATTGCAAGACAAGTTGATAGCTAATCTTGCACCAACCAATGTTACAGCCAGCAAAGAGACCGAGAACGTAAAACTTTAAGATGCTTGAGCTCTACTCTAGTTGAAAGAAACTAATTAATTAGCACTCTAGAAATGATAGCTAAATAACTTGTCCTACTAAAGTAGAAAAATAGTTAGGAAACAGAGAGTTTGAACCACACCTTGACATTTGAAGCGCTATAGTTTACGTGCGGTCGCCATGAGAGCTTCACGTTTATAATAACTCTAAGGTATTCGCCAGGGGAACCAAGGGATTACCTTTGTTAGTATCAAAGGCGGTAGTGGTGTAATGCGCTTCTTCGAAATACAAAATGCTTTGCACTTTCCCGCATTAATATTAATTTTTCAACGAGAACATCTTTTGGCAAACGTCACTAGGTAGTACTACAGATGTCGGCGCAATAAGGAAGGTGTCGCAGAGAGATAATCAGAATTAGAACGGTATTGCAGTTAACTTTGATACATCACGTGGTACATATACGTGTGTGGTTATATCACCTCTCCTTATCAAGTGTTTATATCACGTATCATAGCACGTTTTCGCCGTATCATCCGCGGAGAGCGTCAGGGTCATAAAGTGCAAAGAGTAGAAAAGAGGTCTTTGTGCGACCCTAGCCGTTAGTGATCTTAGGGGTGAGCGCGCGTCGTCCTCACTTATATCAAAGTTGCGTTTTTCAAGGTAAATTATAAGCACGTTAAAAAAATAACACTATGAAGAACTATAGCGCGCGATTGGTAAACCATCCCCTTATGCTAAACTCAGGCAAACGCTTTATCAAAAGCAAGAAGGGCGTCCGATACCTTCTTTAGATAGTAGGCACGATTTGTTTACTCTGTCAGGGGAAGGAGACATTAAATTGTAAAGTTTTGTCGAAATCCAATTTAGGCTCCGACAGGGCGCGGCCTTGAGTCAACAAACGCTTACAAGCGGTGCAGTTGGACGCTTCAGCTACTTTGCCAAAGCCTGAAAACATGATAATAGGCCTGTACTTGCTTGGCGTAAATGCTGGTGGGGAGCATCACAACACTTGCCGTCTTCTACCGAAATGAAAGGTGCCAAAAGTCGCCATAGAGTTGATGAAACGGCACTGACGTTCTGTCGCCACCATTGTTAATTGCTTTAACCACATCAGCGATACCGTCGAGGGCGAGTGCCTTTCAACTCAATAGAGCGTTAATAATCTCTATGATTTTGACTTTGATGACTGCCTCAAGCTGTCCCTCGTAATCAGCTAAGAAGTTTAATCCAATAAGTATTCATCTGCAACTAAATAAGTAGGTAGCACACACTGAATAGACGAGGTGATCAGCGAAAAAAAGTGCTTATTTGCCAGCGTCTTTTTCGTCACAAAATTGCCCTCGCAGAGTAGGTATTGGTTTACGCGCTCGGCTTTTGTATATCTTAATAAACTTTCGGAAAGAGACGCTATGGTGACCGTTATCTTCTGGTATACTACTTAATTTTGTCTCCCACAATTGGTTATGGTGCGCCAACAGTTCTTTCCTAATGCGTCGGTGTAGTCTATTAAGCGTTAATTGATTTTCAGAGAGTTTTGACGACGTGATCACTCTATTAAGACGTCGTCGCTCGCAGATAAGAACCTTCATTTCATCAGACGAGCGGTTAAGGCGGAATTCAACTGACGTGTATCGTGGTGTAGTACGCCATGTTTAAATGACCTCGATTTCAGCAATAGCATGTCTAGTAGGGCGGGTCGAATAAGGCGGAAGCTACAAAAAGGTAATATTAAGAGCCTAGGGGAATTGAGCTCAATCTCTCCTTTCGCCGCTCAAGTCAAGCAAAACTAGCAGATGGCCCCAGGTTTTTTCGTAAAGAGTTTCCATTGTCGTTAAAATATTAATATATATAAAAGGGCATTATTTAATACGTCTGATAATTTTGTCTTTGCAATAAGCATTGGGTACAGTGGCTCTAAGACGTGCAATCCACGCTCGTCGATGTAAGATTCAAATATTCGGCCGTTTTAGGTTATCGATATAACCTAAACAGTCTTGATGCTTTCAGTTAAGACCCCCACATACAACAACTGAGGAACAGTATATAAAAAGGGCTTTCTGCTCTGAGGTAATAAGTGGCTTGCGGGGCCCTTGCCTTGTAAGCTGCGATTACCGACAAAGGCTCCTGGCCGGTTAAGCAGGGAGAAGCTCCGACAGCCTTAATGCTTTGCAGGGTTGGCAAAGTATCACAGTGTGTTAAATGTTCGTCTGACCTAAATAGCTCCCTTGGCGGTATGTCAAAAAGTTGCAAAGACTTAAATGACACACTGGGAAGACATTAAATTTCACTAATAACTCACAGGGCAATTTTTTCGCGTTGCAAAGCGCTCGTGGTCTAAAATCCACAGCAAACGGATTCCAGACCCTTTCCTACCTCTAAAATAGTTGACAGGTTTGTCATAAATAGTAAGCAGTTGAGAAGTGCTGATTGTGGTTGTTGGGGTGGTGGTGGGAGGAGGAGGAGGGGGGGTGTCTTAGTAGTTAAGCGAGCGGGAAAGAAATTGTCGGCCAAGTTCTTCATGCGTTGAGGACTTTTTACATTAATGCGGTGGAAAAATGCATATTTGCATGTACCTCGACATGGTCTATAAAGAAGGTACCATAACAGAGTTTGTTTATTAAACCTGAGCCCAAATGAACTTTGCCGACTTCTGTTCCGCTTGGAATTCCCAGTAAATTATTTCCTACCGTTGATGGAATTAAAAACACAGCATCTATGACAAACTGTACTAACCCATAACCAAGAAGGCAGAGTAGAACAGGAAAAAACTGCAACATGATTTCCAGATAATCTTCTTCATATAATTGAGGAAGCCTTAGCAACAAATTTGGCGCTTCCATTCATTAACACTGAATTCATAGTCACTCTCGAGTTCAAATACTCCCTTGCAATCAACTCTTCTCCTACCTTTTAGTAATAGGGCGGGAGCCTGAGTACAATTTTTGACATTTCATAAGAATTTCTTAACCACACCAACTTGTTACTACCCACCACTTCTTTAATAGCCTTATCTTGTAGTATCGAGAGCATTAGAACTTGAGTAAAGTTGGCAAGTGCCTAATTTTATATTGCTACAGTTGTAAAAATATCCTCGCTAATATTTGGTTCGTCTGTTTTGAATAATTTTATTCAAAACATCACCGTTTTTGGTGAGTATGGGGCGTGTAGGTTATTTATTCTTAGTTTGTTTCAACCTGAGGCTAAGCATATTTACGCTACACCCTTTTGGTTGTCTTGATAGGCGATAAAGGCGACACTCAAAGTTGTTAGTAATCTCAAAGTAAACCAGCGCAACTATATACAATAATTGTTTTACATAAATTACGGAATTTATCCCTAAGAGATCACGTTCAACATATGGTATGTGCATGCCCCTCTAAGATCAAGCTCTACACTTAAGACAGGTAAATTCAGTTATAGAACCTTAGCGGTTTTTAACCACCCTAGACAGAATATCGAATATCCGGGTCGGATACGCCCTCAAAGCTTTGAGATGGTCAAAACACTCTTACGGGGGATGCATGGACGCCCAGGTCAAGACTAAGAGGTATGTGCTTAATAATACCCGAACATATGAAAAAGTCATTTCTTGGATGTCCACAGGACTTCTGTTTTCCCCTCTAGGATCTTGAGTTTGCTGCAACGCTGATCTTATTGTTAGATTTCCCACCATGTCAAAATATGGATCCTCTCTGAGGAATCTGGAATTCATTTATTAAGGTAAGAGGTACTGATACCTTAATAAATGATATTAACTTCAATTTTTATGCTAAATTCGTAATGCATTACTATTACCTTTATTTAAAAGGTGTGAGTATATAATGATTTTCCTTTGAGGGTGTAGACTCGTACCAGGTGCATTGTAATAAGAAACAAATACAAATAAAATAATAGATCACAGTATAATAAAGTTAAACCTTTCACCCCATTTAAAAAATAATAAATTCAACACTAATTAGTGTAATCACTAAAATACACAAAATTGCATCCACACAACACTAATGAAATGAACATAGATTTCAATATTTATTGCAATAAATAAAAAATAAACAGAGGTGATCGTTTGCAAAAAAATAGTCAAACTGTCTGCTTAATAAAAAACCTTCTTTTCGCATCTCGTTTTCCTTTTCCCGGTGCCACTTTTTTTGTTCTTTTACATGATATTACACTTTTTTACCCCCACGTTAGAAAGTGGATCAAGTTTTAGTAATTATCATGTCTTCCGATTCAATTTTCGAAAGGCCCCAACTTGGGTAAAAGCTGATAGCCTTTGTAACTAATTAAGTAGTTGTAGAATTTTTTTTTTTTCATTTGTATAACATTGAAAAGTTTTGTAGTAAACTTGGAAATTTTGTTACACGCTATCATGTTGACCGGTATCTTCAAGGAAACCTTAGGTATAGTATATAAGGGTTTCTTCTCCTAACTCTGGCTTCTAGCGGTTTTCCAACACCCTAAGCCTAATGGGGTAAGCCTGGACCCCTCGCTACTCCCTTAGTCTTTCAGGGAGCTATGAGACTCCTTCAGGGAATTTTGGGAGTCCACTTGAACCCTTAGGAGATTAAGCGCTCTGCGTTCTAACTAAGGTGAAGAAGAAAAGTACAAAATTACGAGTACAAGCCTTACTTAATTTTTAAAATTTTTTATTTAAGACTTTTCCTGGTGTTCACTAGAGTCAACACTAGAGCTATCGACCAGGAGTGCTCGCAGGCATACTACTTCTCAGTCTTAGATCTATTTCATTATATTTTCTTGTTATATGTAGATGAGGGTTGACAGCCTGAGGGCACAACCTTATCATGGTGTGTGCGTCGCGCTCTTTCTTTTTTGTGTTTGCTAGGTGGCGAGCGTTATGTCACTCAGGCACTCAAAAGGGATCAAATAAATTATTACAGCTTTTCTTTAATTAAACTAACTCAATATAATATCTCTATGTAATATGATATATTTTATATATCCTCATTTCTTTATAATTATACTATAGTGTTAAATTATAAACCAACAGCTGCGAAACAAAAACTAGTGCTTAATGCGCGTCACGTGCATAGTCCCATGGTTCGTAAGTAAGCTCACTCGCTTGCAGGCTAACATTCATACAAATATTTGGCAAATTTTTTAAATAACACAAGCGAAAACAACTTTTTTATACAAAATAAGAGATAAAGAAAAAAAATTAATTTGTGTTTAAGTAAAAAGAAAGTTTTTAAAGCTTCGTCACATTTGGATTTTGCTCAACCGCTTAAAATTAAAAATTGATAAATTTAAATTCAAACAATCCATTGGCTAAATAACCAATGAATACCCAGCTTTCTCAATATGCTGAAGAAATACTGCAGGTAGAGAGTAGGTAACCGCCGTTGTTGTATATGTTGTTTCAGTCTGCTTACATTTAATTAAGGTTAACTTGATTTCTCTTTTAAATTTTAGCACAGGTGATTTATGCCCCTGACTAGTCGGTCATAAAAGGCATATTATTTATTTTTTTTTTTTTGGGTCAGTCATATATACCATAAAAGTTTTTAGTAGGTCGTAGGTAAAACTATTACCAGTAGTACTTGAAAGCATTCCATAATTATATTAATATTATGTAATTATGGTACTTATGTTATTAAACTAAAGGGTAGCAGTCAGCTAATATCCGGAAGCAAAGTCTGCAATCTAGGACCTATTATTCTTGTTGCGCTTGACTTAACGAGGCAGAAGTCTATGTTTTTAATTTAAACATTAACTCCTTTTTTGTGTTGTCGGCTTAAAAAGTGTGATTATGGTTTATTTAAGGCTTCGTAAATCTCGCTAAGGATGGTAGTACTTAGAGCACCCAAATTACTTACCTGTTTTTTTCGCTACAAGAAAATTAGTCAGAGAAATAGAATTTGCACAAATCTTCTTTGAAAATTTACTTGAAACAGTAGAAATTCAAGAGTAAAAAGAGCTTTAAATACTCAGAATATGAACATATCAATTACTAAGGAATATAAAGCAAGTTTTTCATCATCTTTTTGAAACACGCTTGCCACTAAATTTGCATGTTTTATTACTAAAATTTTTTTAAAAACGAATCTTTACTAATTATGAAGGCACTTTTGCAGGCTTTCAGTAATCTCCAAACGTAGGCTAAATCTTTATGAAAATACTCGAAGAACCTTTTACTATAAATCCTTCCTTCTACAAAAATTTTTTAATTAAAATAGGCTTTTCGTTATTATAAAGTTCGTTGTAAAAGTACTGAAGAATGCCGTTTCCTCGATTATTAACTTGTGAACTTTTATGCACTAACTTTAATATAAATTAAGTAAAAATGACTCTGAAATCAACTTACCACTTCAACACAAGTTTTTTAACAAATTTTTTAAATTTTAAAAAGCTAAGAGTACTTCTTTTAAATATTAAAAAAGTAGCTCGACAAGATAGCTTCTCTCGCGTAACTTTCAAGAGACAGGTTTTAACTCTACGAGAGCGGCATATAAAGCGTGGAAACTAATTTAATTACAGACTCAAGCCAAAAAATAAGCGGTATTTTTTAAGACAATCTACGATTAGTACATAAAAGCTAAACAAAAAGTGTGGTGATGCTACTTCATAACGAATTAGCAGCAAGGGTGCCCCACTAAATAAACTTAGTAGAAGTAGAAGAAATCATAGAGCCCTCCTAAAAAAAAGCAACGAGTGAGACTTCCCAGCAAACTTTGTGGTGGTGCTTAACCAAATAGCTTAAAACTTTAACGTCCAATACCCCCAATTATTTAAAATAAGAAAAATATTAAGTTTTCTAGTATGATAACTTCTTTCTTTACAAACTTGCTACAGAAAGCCGGAGGCAAATAATAATAAAAGAAGATTCTAAAGAATTTAAAGCAGTAGTTATTCGGGATCGGGGACAAATCTCTCCTCCAGTGTATCATCAGTGGCTTGCGCTTCCCCAAGAGACTCCCTATCCTCTGGAATTGTTCGTATTATTGAAGTATTAAAACTTTTACAGGGAAGACAGCGGTTGCCTAAAAAAATATTAGAATAAAATTAAAATAAAAGGACTTTAAAAGGTGGTCACCATAAAAGTGAAAGGAAGTTGTCGATTTGGCGAGGCAGTCGTTGCAAAGAATTTCAACCGACCACTTGCAATAAGCTGGTGGCATGGGCATTTGAGTGGCTGCCTGTTTAAATAACAGAACACTTAAAAGTAAAAAGTATGATTTTTAAAAACAAGAGACAAAATAACAAGCACCTCAAGAAGCGCGTCGTACTCAGCACTTTGAAAAGCTGTCCTTTTGCAAAGGGGGCATCTAAACTGTCCTGACTTGGCGTATTCCTTCCAGCAATCGGCATGAATGGCTAATTATAATTAACAAAAAATTCATGAAATAGCCAAGTCAAGTACCGTGGCCACAACTCATAAATATAATAGGTCTGACAGAATCGTGCATATAAACGTAGCAAATAGGACAATTGTCCTCCGAGGCGCCTGGAAGGCAATAATGTTTTTCCTCATCAGTATCGCAAGGAAAGCACACCTTGCCTTAGAAAAAAAGCTAAACCTAAAAACAATACGGGACAGAACAATAAGTACAACGGTGGCAGTGGAAAAAAATCTTTTCAGCGGAGCCTACGCGACATATGCCTGAGCACCGATACCATAAGGCTAAATTAGATTTTATAAATTATCAAACTTATGTTTATAAAAACCGCAGTCACTGCAATGGTATATTTTCTTGCTTTTATCATTGGACCAAAACTTACAAATTTCGCAAAAATAGTAAGTATTTTTGAAAGCATCACAGCCGGAGTTTACACAAGCAGGGCCAACTTTTTGCACGAAACCACAATGCTTACCTTGAAAAAAGATAATTATAAATTTATTAAAGTTAAAAAACAATTCAAAAGAGTAACCGAGAATATAAACATTTTCAATAAATAATAATAGATAACTACAAAGTTTAAAAGGTATAATTATAAGTAATTAGCTTACATCTCATCTTTTTAGTAGAAAAACGGTCTATTGTGTGATCAGAAACCTTCTCATCGTGACATAATCGGCAGCCCATATAAAAACAAGCAGAAAGGCCGACTATTCAAATAGCTTAATAATAAACAATAGAATTACCATAAAAGCGGCCACAACACTCGGCTTTAATTTCATTGTCCCTCACGTAATGGGGACAGGCTACAGATATTATAAATGACTTTTTAGAAAACTTCTATTATATAACAACTCAGAAGTTACGAACCATCACAAACCGAATCTGAGGAATCAACTGTATCTAACTCTTCCTCCATAGTAGAAAAATAAACAAAAACTAACCTTTTTAAAAAATAATAAGTAGCAAAAAGTTTAAGAGGAACCCGAAGTATAAAGATTAATAAAAAAAAAGATCCGCTACCTTAGAAGATTAGCTAAGAAATAGTTTTTAATAAAATATTTCCAATAAAATACTTAAACATAATGAACCATTAACCTCCTACAACTGCCTGCGTTTAAAAAATTGTAGAAGCCTAGAGTTTTGCAGTTCTTACTCCTTAACTTATTATGAGATATACACTGCTTAAAAACTGTATATTAAATGGTCACAAAGTAAACACGTGGACTATATAAGTAGAAAAGTATTCATTGTAAAAACCAATCAAGTTGTTGTAAATTGCTTTTCACCATACTTTGCGCGGAACAACCGGGTCGCAAATCGGGGCGGCTACCTCTTTGAGGCCTCCGCTGGAGAACGCGGACTGAGAACCCTAGGGCCACAGCATCCTACACACGTGGAGGAGAAGTCGGGCATAAGGACGTGCTTGGTTGCCGTCTTACGGGTCGTCTTACGAGGTATACGGTCTCCAGCGATTATTTGTGGTGCTCGAGAAACTGTCATTGAAGTATTTGCCTTTCCTGCTCGAATTGAGTAAAAAGTTAGCTCAAAGACATACACCCGGTCTTACATGAATTGGACCAACTCGAGTTACTCGGGAAGATACTCTTATCGTTCCCGACACTACTGGAACTTTCGCTTCACTCAACAGTGTTATCGTCGGCTTCGAGCGCGAGGTAAAAAAAGTCCGCATTAATGTAACCTCGACAACGCCTTAACTGTCTTCTTAAGGAGCTAAAGGCGATAATTTGCGAGAGTCGGTGTTCATCCAAGTGTTCATGGCTTTCAACGCGTCGAAGGAAAACTGGTGCTAAACCCCCTACACTCGCACATCAAAAAAAGCTGGATGACGCAACTTAACAACCAATAAGAAACAAATTAAACGAAGTATCGAAGTTGGTGATAACGGACGCGTCTCCCTTTAGAATTTGACGGGTGTGACGGCCATACCGTACCTCCTAAACCGTTGACAACGCGCCCCTTGAATCGAGTTTTTCTCTCGACTAATACAACTGCTTTCCTGGAAATTATCTACCACAGATGAGATTGAATTGATTTCTAATGCGCTACCGAGGCAAATCTCTTTTCCTTCAGGATACCCCAAACCCGAAGTTGAAACTTCGTCAACTCGGTTATGGCCTCCGACTTTTTTCCCGTGCGATGGAAAGTGGTGGTACTCGTGGTGCTACCAAAGAGTCCGCAACTGGCACCAAAGCTACGCAAGTACCGACTCATCAGTTCTTTCGTCGACAGTTGGTGAGGCAGCCAGAACAGTTATACTAAATCGTTTGAAGGCGGTTTAGTAAAATTTTACCGAAGTTTCGATTATAGTTTCGATAAGATCACTCAATCACCCACATATTCGGCATTGACTTTCTCAACGTTAATGAGGTTATTGACCGAGTATGGCACAAAGACCTACCACGAAAGCTGCATGGTTTGGCGATTCCACGTGACCTTCGAGATGTGCTCAATTGTACCTAAACTACCACGTGCGAGTGTGCGCCGCGTTTTAGCCGTCTCGCCATCTCGCAATGGGAGCTTTTCTAGCACGCTGCTATTTACTCCATATGAGCTATACGCCCCCGTCAGTTCACCTTCACGCGCGGGTCATTCCTTTAGGCCGGTATACGATTGCCATTTGTGGTCACAGTTCCTCATATTATTACGTCAGCATTTACAACTCTATTCCGACGGACTTGTAAGTGGTGACGTCGTTAAAACCTCTTCGTTAATGCAGCAAGTGTTAATTTCTACCACGCATAAAAGCGAACACCCGCCTTTAAGGTGAAGAAATTCATTTATTAAGGTAGGAGCTTTAAAATAAACCCGTATTTTATTTAAAGACCTCATTTTAACTTTTAGTACATTATATTTAATACATTAACCATTCACCTCAACTCCAAATTTAGTAAAAATTAATTTTTTTTTTAAGGGTTTAGCGGGCTTGAACTGGAGCAGTTAAACTGTTGACCTGTTAGATTTTAAAACACGTTGAAAAGTGGATGTACGCCTAAAAGGTGCAGTAAATCAGTTAAGATATAACAAAATATAACAAGAGGAAGGTCATAAGAGGGAAATGAGGGCTATTTTTTTGTAATTATATTTTTTCCATTTCGAAACAGTTTTGATGTACTGAGAGTTTTTAATTCTAGAGATACGTTATAACCTTTCAGGATGTTAGTACCAAGCCCTAATACATTCCTCTACCTTATTAATTAATGCTAATTTTCATTCTTTATAAACAGTTCAATATCTAAATAATTTTAGGGGGGGAAAGGAGACGAACCCGAAACAGTTGGACCCTTGCTTTGTTTTTTTTGTTTATAGATATTATTTATTGGTAGTACCTCTACTACATACCCGACTATATATAAACTTACGATTATAAGACCAGGTCTAGAGGCAACCACAAAGCCAATGTCTGGGTCAGTACCTAGCTGCTTGTTTTATGACGTGTACTTTTTCGTAAATATATATTTTAAATTAAAATATACTAAATGAAACAAACAGTGACGTTAATGCCTTTAACGATATTTGAGCAAATAATGAATTGTGCTGAAATATCTCGCAGGTATATTCTCATGAAAGATTCGGGAGTGTGTGTGAATTTAGTAACACATGTTCTAAAGTTCAAATGCAAGTAGGGAAAGATGTACCTCACTCCCGAAAGGCATTCCATGTCCACTAAGATTAATATTTTAGGGGTGCAGCAGACAGTTTATAAAAATGAAAAAACACTATTTAATAGAAAAATTTATTACTCAACAAGAAATAAATATACTATAATTTACAAAAACACAAACATAAAATACAAAACTTTTAAGCCATAAAATAAATTCGAAAATAAAAAATCATAAATGAGAATTTAGAGGAACGAAAACTACCTTAATTATCATATGTTCCAAGTAAGAGAAGTAACTAATACAGAAATAATATTCATACTTGTTTGTTAGAACCCGATGGCGACCTTAAGATGGGCGTCCACTTTATGGCGTGGTGAGAATTCTAACAATACTTACTATTTAATTGGATACAAAATAAATTTTTATACATAAATTTGCATTTTTATTTATTAAGTTGTATCGGTTTAAGATTCTCAGAATTTAGTCAGTGTTATGAATCAATATATAAAATGCACGATTGAGAATTTTATGAGAACAACATTAGATACGCAATCGTCAAAGCCCAAGAAAGGGTTCGCCTCGGTGGGTAACAAGGCTAACGTAAAGTCATCAAACCGGGATCGAGGGTTGTTGTCGTATTCAGCGGTTAAGAGTATTGCGCGTACCCAAGGTCGTGGGTTCGATTCCCACCGGCGCAACTGTCTTTTTCTGTTTGTAATGGTCGCGTATTTACCCTCGCCCTCATAAATTCTAACAGTGGGAATCGGACCCACGACCTTGAATATGTGCATCAATGCCATTTGGTACTGCGACATTGACTTTGCGCATCGCCGCTATAGCTACGGAGCTGAGGTGATACACACACCCCTGGCAAATAAATTACATGTCCACTTTTTGTTATTAAGAGCTAAAAAGTTAAAATGCAAAACAATACATGCATGTAGTGTATCTGGCTGCTTGTTTGTCTGAAACAAAAATTAAATGGGTATAGCGCGCAGTTGATTCTATTTCTTTCCTACTCGTTAGTTA
Organism: Zophobas morio; assembly: GCF_036711695.1. NCBI lineage: Eukaryota > Metazoa > Arthropoda > Insecta > Coleoptera > Tenebrionidae > Zophobas > Zophobas morio. Next base: position 160,441 of record NW_026972173.1, on the reverse strand, counting down.
AGAGACGCTATAGTTTAAACGAAAGAACTACTCAAGAAATCAGTCAGAAATAACTAACATAGGGAATTAATACGGAAGAAAAACCGAACATTAAACCGGTCTTTTTGCAAAAAATTTTATCCTATTTTCATTTTTTGTATATAAGCAAACTTACTCAGTTACCCTGAAAAAAAAATCTAAATATTAGTTTCAATATTTCTTGTTTTACTACCACTTATCATAATAACAACAAATGTAATAATAGTAGTTAGTGTAATAGTAATTAATGCTCAGAGTTTTTATAACTTAAAAAAGGTGCTCTTTTCCATAGTTTTTCTAAATTACAAATATTCTGAACTAATATTTGCTTTCCACAAATTGATAGCTCTGAAATGATAGTTATGCCTTCTTTGGGTGAGCCTGCACCCTTTCTTCTGAAGTGAATAAAGGTTAAGCGGCAGGGTTGATGTATATTCTTGCCTGTGGCAAGTCGATTTTAATATTTATAATAAAATTAATTGCAATTATTACGTTTTTTTAATATATTTTAATGTATATTTATGAGACCATATATGCTTTTAATCTTTACATATTCTAATAAAACCGGCCTTTGTTCGTAGGGGCAAACTTATTTTTGTGCTCACGCAAACCACGTTAGGCTTAAGTACTACCTTAGTAGTTCCGACAAGGGAGGAACACTGGAGTAGGGGCGTCTATCCCTATGGAAAGTTGCGGAGAGGAGGCTGAAGAAAAAGAATTTCTCGCTCAGCTTATCTCGGTCTCCGCTATATAAAAACAATCGCTTTTAACTCCTGGTTCTTATTTTTTTTTTTATAATTTAGATTATTGTGCCGAAAGTTTTTGTCCCCCCTCTTAACTTTGCTATGGTAGAACCCGGCATCTATCGCTCTGGTTATCCCGGTTAGTCTGCCTTAAAATCCGCTATTAGGGCTGGCTAGCTAATTTCTACTTTTAGGGAAAAAGAATTTTCCTTTTCTTAAGCAGCTAAATATTAAGACAATAATGTAATTTTGTAGCACTGATTTCTTTTGTGGAGAGCTCCGTACTATTCTTTTACTGTTACTAGTTGCTTGGATCCAGTACAGTATCGTAATGAAGATTATTTAATAGCGGAAAACGTCAAACTGTTTCAGTATCCTGTTAATAAAAATAAGGTTCTTAAAACTACTTACGTTTTTTATGTCTGTCGGTTTTTGAGGGTTTTAAAAGGTATCTCTACTTAAAGGAACCACTCACTTTAATACCTCAATATCTTCTTGCTGACGCACTTTCAAGGATGTTAGGTTAGTATAATCTATTCGGGAACAAGAGGCCATAATAGTTATTACATACTTTTTTTTCTCCTTATTAACTTTATCAACGCTCACTTAGACAGACAATCTATAAACTAGTAAATTATTATTTTATTGACAAAAATCTTAGATAAAGCGAATTATCCGATTCTCGTTCACTGCAACAAAGGAAAGGTGAGTGAACAGTTATTTATAATAATAATAACGAAACCTATAGTACTACTTTAATAAGAAAGGTATATCGCTTCAATAATCTTTAAAAAGCGATCGAGTCGAAGTTCTTTTGTAGTGTCAGCACTTTTTACAAGATATGTTTTAATCTCTTAAAATGTAAGTGAGCGGGTTTGGCGTTATCAAAAGTAGTGCGCTTCCCAGCTCAAAAAATAGTTAACCATATTTATTTTTAAATAATATTATCAAACTTTTAAAAATATGTTTCAGCCTTCTATATTTTTAAAGTGTATTATAACTTGGTGTCTACAGTATCGCGTAGGATGCGCCGTGGGCTGCCTGCGTAAACTTCAAAATTTATCGAAGACTTTTATTTTTGCGGAATATCAAAAGTTTTCAGGAGCAAAGGTAACAAAACACGCTAAGCCAATATTAAAGTTTTGAAGTGAAAAAAACGTGGCTGCTAGGCTCGCGTGCTGGATCAGCAGTACATCGAGCTATTCGACGTATCACTGGTTAAATATGATAAAGAAAGCGCTCCAGAGTGGCTGTGAATATAGCTTGCGAAAAGATCAACGGAAGGCCAGATTATAAGACTTGGCAATTAGTGACTCGCCGTGAGCTGCGTAGCCAGTTCCTTTAGTTATTTCACAGTAAATTTTTTTTAAATAAAAAGTAAAACCATAAGCGAGATACCTCCGTGTTTGATGTGGATTAAACCGGCGAGGGTGCAGGGCCTGCTACAGAGCGGACAGGCTATAAATAGAATGGAATAACGGAAAAACTAGATAAATTTAGAAAATGTACTGAAACCTAAATCGCTTTTCACAAACTTATCAACGCAAACCTCGCAGATGACGTGGCCACACTTTCGTAGAACTATCAAAAGGGCAACTTTTTTTTTTTTATAACATAATAATTTTTTAATATAAACCAAAAGTCTTTCTATTATTATTGAGAGCTTTAGCGCAACCGGGGCATGTCCACCGATTATTTTTATCCTGCTTCTCAGGAGCTCCTTAGGTCATATACGTTAATTTTTTTCTCGGAGTGCTTATGCGTTTGTGCTTTACCATTTTTATGCACGGGGATAAAATTAACAGTTACTAATTTACTCGCCCTAAACAAATAGTTAGTCAAACCCAGCTTGGTATAATTTTGAGAACAAAAATATTACATTAGTTTGTGGGGCGGATCGCTTCCGAAACACTTAATATCCGTAGAAGGCTCTTTGAGGAGAGTAGGGGCTGCTGTTGGGGTCAGTGACGGCTAGGAAACAAACTATTCAAGTACTAGCCTACAGAAAGTAATAGTATTACAATCCAGAAAGAAGACATAGATTTTTCGTCCGCGCTAATTCCCACATTAAAATTCTGCAAAAATAAAAGTTCTTGAAAAAATAACTTAAAAAATGCACACGTAATAAAACCTTATCTCTATTAGATTCTTTTATAAGAACAGCGCCGCGGGCGGTTTCTCTAATATTCCCGTAGAGCTCTATGTGGTATTCAATATATGATTGGTATAGGGAATAAAAAGGCCCAGAAAAGCGTTACGTTCTTTACTAGCAGCAATAACGGAGCGGCCATCCTCTCTGATAGTCCTTTTCCGGCCAGAGGAAGAGGGCAAAACACTTAACTAAAGTTTGATAATAAAAATAGTTAAAGTGCTACAATATTATATAACAACCTGTGAGCTTTCAAAGTCTTTAATAACTTTTTGCCGTTTTTCCAATTCTTCTTTAGATTTTATTTGCTGAAAATAAAATATATCGGTACAGCAACGTCTTAGAGACCTACTAAAACGAAGTGTTCACCTCGAGTTCTTGTAGTTGTCTTTCATAGGCTTGCCTTTTACACTCATTATCTTGCTTTTGCTGTATAATAAGTTTTAAAACGCACTCTCGGCAAGTCAGATGACCCCTTTGGCTTAAGGAATTACATTAGTTAACGAGTAACTTAATCATATATAACTAAAACTTTTAATAGAGTTAAGAGCTACTTTTTAATAAAGCTAGATGAAAAAGAAATAATAGAGACAATGCTAAACGTTTATTATTGTAGGTTAAAAAAACTATCATAAGTTATATAAATAAAGAGAAAAAACATAAAAAAATGCAAGCAAATAGAAGATAACTTCGCGAAAAGGGTTAAAGAAAAACAGAAAAGACATTAAAAATCTAGTTCAATCTTATAATTTAAACAGAATAAAAAAGGCTATTTAATACCATATTACTGGATCCCGAGCGCATTGAAGACAAAGGTAGCAAACATCAAAGTCTCTGCAAGAAGCGCGTCCTATTCTAACCTAGTGTATATATGGTGCTACTTTGTAAGACAAGAACGTCTAGTAGAAAGTTATTATTTTAAAATTAGTAAGAAAAAATACTCGTTGGGTGCCGTATCCCAATTGCTGTTTCTCTTGGCGAGTAAAAAAACCAAGAGCTGTGTTATTTTTGGAATGCCTAGGCATATCCGTCAGAGCAGCAAAATAGCACAAAAATCTTTTAAAGTTTACCCCACCCCTCCCCTATGTCTAGCCACCAACCGTAAAATCTCGAGGTGTTAAGTTAAGGCCCCCCCCTCGCATGGTTCCTCAAGCTTGGCTGTAGCGCCTATATTAATAAAATTGAAACGAGAAGGGGTGATAGAGTTATTAAACTATTCTACAAATACACTCAGAAGACAAATATTAGGTGAACTGTGCATGCAGCTTACAAAATATACTATTTTTTTTATATAAAATGGTATTATTAGAGTTTTATCGGGTCAATAAACACCGAATTTCCGAGTTCTTGATGGGGTGATTGGCGTACAAATTGGATTAAAGCTTGTAGCAATATCAAATACATATTTTACCTTAAGTCCTGACCTTTTTTAAATATACAACCAATATCTGAAGTGCTTTACGCGAAAGGCAATAGTGTGCTCGGTAACCTGCTCGTAGGTGGTAGTAGCATTACTTCGAAAAACGGTATCAGCTGCTCAGGCTGGAGTCATTGAGTTTGAGAAGTAGCAGCTTGTACTGTCTAACACAATAAGAGTATACCACCACACCTAAGGCAAAATTTAAAACACAAAATACAAAAGCGCAATCTACGAAAAACAAAAATAAACATAAGACACATACATAAACACAAAAGTACAAACACGAATCGCTGCACTAAATTTTCACCGGCAAAAATGAACCGGGATTAATTTAATCAGAAACCTGAGAAATAACCAATAAACACACCGAAAAGAGAAACTAATATTTCAACGCAAAAAATTGAAGTTGACCTTATTAATCGGATAAAACTAAACAGAGGAAAATTAAAATTTTATCTGGTTCAATTAAATTTACTTTGGAAGCATATTACAACCTTTTGTAAAGGTATGAATACAGACCGAAACTGGCCAATAAAGCAACCCGGCTATGACGAGGATCAACGTATCCTCTGCATCTAGGGCAATCCGCCTGTGGAGCATTGTCCGCACATGTATTAAAGATACGATCCACATCACGTTAAAAAGAATAGTAAGGAGAGCTACGGCGCGTTCTAAAGCGAACCCTTGAGACAAACTCGGTTAAGCGCTTTTTCGACTTCAAGGAAACCGGCGCCTGTTGCTTATATAAAAAAAACTGAATGCACATGTCCTGTATCCTGTCGGGCGGAGGAGCTGTTGCGCCGTTAAATGTCCGCCAAATGTAAATTGGAACTCTGACCGGGCATGATTTGCGGTAACAAACGCTTTTAAGTACGCGGTATGGCAGCCGCAACTACTTTGCCAACGGCTAACAAGAGGCTGATAAGCCTGTATTTTTTTTTAACTTAGAGGCTGGTGGAAGTGTCTTTGGGGGCCTTACAAAGAATTTTTCTCCTCTGCAATGAAAAGGAGTCGAGATCATCTCAAGTTGACAGTACGCTTCACCGTCATTACCGGCCTTTGCTTCAGCATTACTTTAATGATACCATCTGGTCAGGTGCCTTCCGTCTCGGTAGAGCTTTAATAATCTCTTTATTTTAACTGTGGTAAATGGGTCAAGCTGCTCTGTGGCCTCAACGAGGAAGTATGACTTGGAAAGCATCGCTGTAGCGAGGTGCTGAGCAACTGCCACTAAGTCGTCGTCTCGTAGAAGGGGTAGTGGTAGACACCCCCAGCTTCTGTATTTTTCCTGACAAACTAACAGAAGAAACGCGGCTGTCATTGCCAGCCCCAAAGATTTGGTTCAACTTTGTCTCCTAATGACAGTTGTAGTGCGTCAACAGCTCTTTGCTAATGCGGCAGTGTAATCAATTAAGCGGAAATTGGTCTTTGAGGCGTTGGGGCGCCGTGGCCACTTGAATAAGGCGTCGACGCTCACAGCTAGGGGTCCTTCAGTTCAATTGGGGGAACGGTAAGGGCAGTACTTAAGTTCACGTGTTCTTGTGGCGGTGTGGTACGCTAAGCTCACAGCTCTAAATTTGACAACAGCAACGTCAAGTGGGCTGGGTCTCCTGAGTAATGCCGAAGATGTTAAAAAGAGCGTTTTGAAGGGTTCAGAGGATTTATACCAGTCCTTAAAAGTGGGTTTTAAAATGAAGGTAACAATGGTGGTGACCAATTTTGATCACAAGTTTCATGAATTACTATAAAGTGAACTTTTAAAAAAATTCTGATTTCTTATTTAACAACAAGGAAGCTGTGGCAAATTTTAATGCATATAAAGCCTCGTGAACCAAAAAGTTTATAAAGCACTAATTTATCTTTGTTATTACCCCGTTTTTGTAAATAAAAATAATGTTATTTTGGCTTAAGTGTCTTTGTGGCGGTTTGGTACGCTGAGCTCACGGCGCCTTTAATTTAACAACAGCAACTTCGTGTAGGGCGGTTATCCCCAATAAACGCCGAAAGATATACTACCAAATGGTTGATTTTTATACAAAACTTTTTAACCAGTATGAGTGCAACAAAATTTCCCACACGCCCTTCGCAAAAACATAAAATAAAAAAAAAAATCTTTCACCTTCTGAATATGTTGTTGCTGAAGCTGAATAAAGACCAACATATATACCCCCTGAAATTTTTTAAATTCACTTCTATTAAAATTTCGTTTAAAAATTTTTTAGATCTTGAAACTATAAAAATAGATTTTAATTGATAAAATTATGAAGAAGCAACTCTCCTACCTGTAAAACAAGTTACTGCATGCTGTCACGGCGAGTGAGGAGTGGTTTATGAGGAAACAATGCTTTACATAGAGAACTCCAGCTGGCGTCTTTAAGTAACATTTTAACAATGCCATGCCATCATCTCCCCGGCTAACCGATTTTACCAGCTAGGAGCGATGGGATGGCTTACGCGTCGGCGTAATGCACTACTTGCATATTTGTTGTTAGAAGGGTTAGAGCTAGGACTGGAGGCTTTAACGAAGATTAAAAAAAACATTGGGATCCGATAAATAATATATTTTAAATTAGAATAAATGTTTATTAAACAATTAATAGGTGACACTTTATCAAAATTTTTAAATAAATAAATGTATAAAAGATATATATATTAAAGTAAAGGTGCTTTTACTGACCAGTTCGGACTGTATTTATACCTTTACAAAAGGTTGAAATAAGCTTCCATATATGTACAATAAATTTAATTGAACCAGATAATTTTTACTTTGTTTAGTTTGCATCCAATTAATAAGCTAGTTTAAATTAAATTTTTTGTGTTGAAATTTAAGTTCTCTTTTCTTGTATTTTTATTGGTTGATTCTCGATTCCTGATTGGATTTAATCACCGATCACTTTCCTGTAAAAAAATAGAGGGTTAGTGTTTTGTGTTTGTTTATGGTTGTGTAACTTATACTTAATGCATTCTACAATGTTTTTTGTAATCTACTTTTTTTTTTTTCTATTTGTGTTTTGTGTTTTCATGTTTTGGTATCTTTGAAATTGTGTCTTTTAAATGTCATGTATTAAGTTATTGTGTTACACTACATAGATGCTGCCACCTATGAACTTCAATACTTAGGCATAATGAATTTAAATATATTACCATTAACAAAGCCCCTTAGTATAGAAAAATCTTCGCTGCAACATTGATACTTCACAAGGAGAAAAGTAACGCCAAAACTCTCTGCTAGTGGTTATCAACAAATATCTGTTATTGATTATAAAAAAATATTTTTTCTCCAGTTTTTTCTATAGACTCTTCATATAGTACTCAACGTGCAAATTAAAAGAACAAATGCCGATACATCTTACTGATAACTACCGCAAAATTTAAAAGACTAGGTACACTCACATCCCTGAAGACATCTATTCGATAAAAAATTTACTGAGACAAAAGAAAAACGATTAAGCCAAAAGGAATCAATTGTGGTTGAAAATAAGCGTATATTTTGACCTAACCGGCTGACGGTATTCTGACTTTTCAACTCAACTAACGGCATCTTAAGAAGAACAAGGGACAAGAGGCCCGCAACTGCAACTTTATTGTTGTTAAAGTGTGTCTACACCACGAAAGTAACATGCATAAACAAAAGACCGCGAGGGCAAAATGAGACGACCAAAAAAAAAATATAGATAATGAGTTAATAATTTTAATTTATTAATGATTTTTGCGGATGCTTGGCAAGTCGAGCGCAGACCGCTTACTCTTGGTCTGGGTGCAAGTAGGTGCCTATACATCTCCAAGGGGAGCATCATGGATGTTCTGAACTTTAGCGGGGGAAGTGCAGTACGTGGTTAGCCTCCAGGTCACCCACCGCAGAACTAACCAAGGTCCTGGAGATTTGACTTCTCAGGTCGGACGGGATGAAGGGCTTTTTGCCAGTGCACTTCCCCCTTAATTATTAACTGAGTTACCTTCTGAGGTATTTATAGAAATATTCATGAGCCTTTTCCACTCGTGGTCGGAAGCAAAAAAGATTGGTATCAATTACTAAATTGATGTCATTGTTAAAGATAGTTATAATAGTAATCTAAAGGTTTTTTGCTCATAGTAGTGATCCTAAAAGATTATTATCTATAATAAAAATTTGCATTAATGTTAAATTTCAGTATTAATAAGCAAAAGAAGCAAAGATATAAATATATAAACTGTGTGATTCATTAGCATGGTTTAAAAAAAACACTAGACTTTTTTATCTTGACTTAAACGATTACGAAGACGGCTATAAGTAAGTGTATTGGTTAAGTGCATATTTACACAGAAAAATAAATGTTGTTGTCGTCATATATTGTGATTGCATTATTCAAGGAGACGCTAATAAATTTCTTACTAATATGCGTGAAGAATACAAAATTAAGGACTTAATATAGTTAACTGATATATTGAGTATATATGTATAAACATTAATTAAAAATTTATTTCACTTTGTAAAGAGTCTACAATTAAGCAACTTGCAGCAAAATATGGTTTGAACACCACAACAAAGGTTTATATTTTCATATCTAAAATATACAACATGTAACCTCCTATTAACACTGATGACAACAATGAAAAGATAAAAGCCTTGTAGGTTACTAAAGAATATATCTGACAGTACATATTCGGGTATAGCATAAGTAACTACTTCTCGATAAAAAGGTTGTTGTCGAAAGTGTACCCTTACTAAGGATTAATCGCGCCCAACTGGGGGAAGTCCTCTTTTGGAGTTGTAGTTAATTTGGACAGTTTTTACTAAACGAGGGGGCATATGAAAACTGCTAAAAAGACTTTAATTTACCCCTAATAAACACGGCTTATGAAGCTTATAACCGATAATTTCTCACTGGTAACAATACTATCATAGTAAGTCCCTGTGAATCTCATGGGCCTGTAATGTGATTACCATATTATGGGTTATATAATTTTTCTACCGGGAAGCTAATACAATGGTAAACTAAAATTGATATAAGCACTATTAATTAGTAAATCTTTTTGTGAAGCTGGATATGTAGCTCTTAGTAAACACTAAAGAATTTCTTTCTAATACACCACAGTGCAAAAAATTATACAGGTAGCGAGGTTATAATGAATATTTTTAGTAAAATTGCCTTTATTAAAAATATTACGTCATATCATATTGCCTATCATGAAGGTTAAACAAGCAATGAAGCGCAGAAGCTATAATGTAATAATGTAAACATATATAATTAAGACATAGTTGATATATTCACGAAAGCGCTTTCCTCTTAAAGACGTGGCACATCTTTAAAACAAATTTTTTTTAAAAAAACTTAACCAGAATACGATTTTATAACGAGATTTCATATATTTAATTTAACGGAAATTTATTGCATTTTATTAGAAAAAAGAATGTCTTAATATTCAATCATCCATAACTTAAAAACCTATTAAAATGTTTTACATTATATAATAGTATACTTAATTTTAAAAATATGGTGATTGCGTCGGTTTATTTAATTATCCCTCTCTCTCCTAGGTTTTGTTTCATTTTATATTATTTTTTCTTTATTATTACATACCTATTCAAACATATTTGTTCATATATATTTCTAGTTTTCATAGTCTACGGCAGCATCACTAAAGTGGCTGTTTCCTATAGTGTTGAAAGCCTACACTTTCTGATCTTAATGAATTTATAAACATTTTTCTGCTAAAAACATGCCCATCCTAGGCATTAAGGATGTTACTACACTTTTGTAGGCAGCATTAGCAACGCCTTGAAGGATTTTCAAATTGCGGAAGGTCACTATACATGTTATTAGTAAGCGCCAGCAGATGCAGCATAAGTAGTTCATCGTGCAAGATGCTATCGAAAGTTTAAGGGATCCAACCTCCTTGAATCGCGCAACATCCTTAACGTTAGGTTATGAAAAAACTATCAAGTTAAATATTTTTATTGCTTAAAGGGCAACTACTTAGGGCCAAGCACTGATGTTACCCTAAAAAAGGCGTTTTGGAAAAAGAAACCAAACAATAAGGTAACAGGGCTATATAAAATGTATAGCGATAAGTATTCCATCCTTTTTGTCATACTGAAAATTATTGGGACTTGGCCTTCAAAAACTTTTAGCGTTACAGTGAATAAAAATCGCTTAAGGAACACCATAGTAAAAGCTTTTATTAATTTTATTTTACAGCCATGTTTATATATTCTCGGCAAATTTGCTTTATGTTAAAAGTAGAATAACTTAACTAGCTTGCAAAAATTTAGTAGAATATGTTAGTAATTTTATTTTATATTAACTACTGATTGAGGATGAGGTACAAACTAAAAATAAACTTTGCTAACGAAAAAGTACTATAATTATAAAATTCGGGTATAAAATATAAATAAAAACTCAGAAAACCAAAACGCTGATCGCCTGCTCTAAGATATTTTTTTCACAAAAATAAATTACGTAAAAAATATGATGTAAGCTTAGCATACAGGTAAAAAAATAACCTATTACCTACAAAATACTCGGCATGAGTTGCAAACAGATTTAAACTCTTAGAAATAGTCATAATTACTTATATTGAATAATAATGACACTTATAATATTAACAAGAAAAAAAAAATAAAAATGGAAGGAAAGGGGTTAATAATAAAAAAAGCAAATCGATATAGTATAACAGAAAAATTTTAAAAAAAATTATAATGTGAATTTCTCTACAACAAACTTAAAAATAAAATAAGCTCTAAAAGTTATAACTGTTCTCCATACTCAAAATAAATTTATCAATATAAACCAAATAAACTTAAGGCAAGGCTAAAAGACTAAAAATTTTAGTAGTAATACCTTCTAAAAATGGAAGTTAGAAGACTATAAGCTTTATTGCCTATCTTAAAATTAATTTTCAGTGTTTTATAAAAAATTTCAACCAAAAGACAACCCTTTTAAAGATTAAAGCTGGAGTGTAAGTCCCGATTACGATAGTAAATATCTTTCTCTTGTAAATCCTCCACTAAGTAAGGGGGGAGTTCACCAGTTATTGAAATTGCATAACAACCCTTACCAAAACGAGCTTGTGATAATAAAGATTTAACATTTAAATAAATATAAGAATTCTATGTATAAACCGATCCTTTGCCACTTGGCCACCCAAGAATTTTGTGGTTGCATTAAGGAAATTACACTGTTGGAAAAGAAAAAAAATCTAAAAAAGTATTATTATATACATTAAAGCTATGTATGACCCCTCAAAGTTGCTGCTTGTGCATTCTTCGATGCGTTGCAGAGAATTTTTTATTTCTAAAAACTCTTCACAGTTATTACACCCTTCCTTAAAGAATTGCGATTCGGTCTGAAAAGTATAAATAATAAAGACACTTAATAGATTGTAATTTTATCGTACTTTAATTAAAGAGCATAAGAGACACGCTCGCAAATCTTTTAGATTAGTAGGGACGACGTCCATGCTAAAATGATGGGTGAGGAGACCACAATTTATCCCTCATGTAACATAAGGCGCCGGGATGAGTTCTTATCTCGTTTTTCCATTATAAATTACTCCCAACATAAATACTCTTATGTGCACGTGTTACCAAATTTGCACAAGTTATAAAATGTTTTAATAATTATCGGCCATTACGGTTAATTAAAACCGGTTACGCATTTTAATGCATTTTAAGATCAGTATATATTTGCTTGGATAACGTACCTTCTACCTCACTTTTTTAATTCGGCCGCAGACATAAAGCAATATAGTAAAAATCTGTTTCTGTTTCCTTCCTATTTTTAAGTCATTGCTTAGGTGCTATAATTAATTTATGAAACTACGCGTACCGAGTGCGAGAATTAGAATAAAAATTTTGCTATAACACCCTGAATGAAGTAGAATGCTAACAACTTTATTTAAGAATGGTAATTTATAACCGTCGGCTGGTATTGAAGGCATATTGGTTGTGAGTAATCAATAGCGAGAGTAATGGGTGTATTATAGTAAACAACGATAAAAGTTGTGAAGGGTGATGACGGAAGCTTTGCAAGCTTTAAATAATGAAATGAATACCAGATCGAAAAGGTGTCGTATCGCTGGCAGCCCCTTTTATTTCAAAAAAAACTTAGGTCAATTAAATTTAAACCAAAAAGCAGACGAGTATTATGGGGTACGATATTTCTATAGTTTGGAAAACATAAAGTTAGAACAAAATATTGAAATCCTTCATAAGTTCAGTAAGAGAGAATTGGAGAGCATTGGAAAAGTATTGTGAAATTAAAAATGGCATTAAGTTAAACCAATTGCTGTGACGTAATAAGCCATGACTTGAGGTTACTGACGGATATTCGAATAGCCGAGGTGGACATATATAAAAGATTAATGGAAGATTTTAAAGAAAATGTAATGATGGTAAAAAGAAACCACCAACCACCTAAGGTCAAAGAGGAAACTTTTGGTAAATATAGAGTTATTACTTGAGATGATAGTAAGTTTCGCCGCAATTAATTCTTAGTACTAGAAAAGTGGTTTTTGAAAAGTGGTGTATATAGCAATTCTAAAGATTGTGTATACAAATTTCACAATAAAATCTAAAGTGAAATAATAGTAATAGTGATGAAGTACTAGAGACCTCTAAAGCGGTTATTACTTGTGGGTTGATTCTAGACGCAGAAAGCAGTTTTATCCTCAAGGCTTCTGAAAAGCGTTTATAATTAGATTAACTTTCTACGTAAGCAAACCACATTTGGAAAGAGAAGGTAGTATTAACTATCTGTCACCGGAATAATAAGACAGCGTAGATTCAATTAGATGTAGTTAATCACGATATGCATAGGACTGTAGACATATTTACGGAGTGCCGGTTTGAGAAGTTTAGTTATTAAATCTCCGCAATGAAAGAAAATGTCATTAATGAGAGCGTTTAATCACTTAAGCTAAAATTTAATGAGGTGATGGTTGCCCATTTAATGATGGTTTTTAATGATATTATAAGAATTGCACGTATAATTGCCGTGAATGATATAGAGAATCAGCTTATGAGTTTTATATGTAATTAAGTGAAGGTTAACCATGTAAGACATTAAGCTTGGAGGGTACACATTGTAACATGGATCCGAAACTGGAGCCTCTGAAGGAGAACTAATGGAGAATATTTCTCTTGCCTTGTGCAAATACGTTATCAAAGATAAAACCAAATCACATTTATTATAAGAGAGTGCAAAAACTTCTTGAGGCTGGCAAGCTAGAAGAAACCACTGATGAATATTGAATTCATAACAAGTGTTTGTAGAATAGCTATGTATTAAGTCTCTACTTTTTAAGGTACTTGTGGTGGTATTTAAGCTAGTATTACAGTTTATTTTTTTATCTCTTTTAAACACAAAGTCATTTTTGAATTTGCATCAGTTCCTTATGATGACATATTGAAAGCCATCTCAACATAGAGAAATGACCAAGTTTGCGGAGGTGAATGAGTTTAATTTTTTTGTATTCTATAGATTTCAATATTTCCAGAACTTTATATGATATGTGACTAAACTTGTAGTGCTTTTTCCCCCTTCGAATTATAAAGTGCTTAAGCAATTATAATTTTTTTAGTTGTGTAACTCGCGGTTACTTCATTTAATTCCTATTTAACCGTGGGTAACAGGTATCTTACCCTTATTTTATATTTAAATTTAACCTATACTCGACCAGTTTATCCACTAAAATTGAGTTTTCTGTAATAGATTAAATATGACGCCAATTCTGGACCCCAGTATAATAGTTTTACGTATATAACCGGTTAGTCTAAAAATTGGGTGTTATAATGATTTAGCTTTATCAAAAAATTTAAGATGGGTATATTTAATAATGTAATAGTTACATATACTAAATAAAATATATATAGGTTAATCAATTGATATATGTTATACTTTATCAATATGCCCAATTTATTATAATAGGTGCATTTGCTATTTATAAAAAGAACAAATCTTCCTAATATGGCGCCCCCTACCCTTTATTATGTAGGTGTAACGAATGTTTTGCTGGTATTGTGTTTGGTTAAAAGTTTACAAATCGATATTTTTATGTAATGTGTTAGTATAGTTGCCTTTTTTAGTTTTCATTTTCGGACTGTGTGGTACGCGTGGTTCTCGATTGGTAATAGTGTATGCGAGGGTTGCTCCGAAAGATTTGTAGTTAGTAGATGCCCATAACCTGGTGAAGCTAAGTTATAAAGTTATGTATGTAAGCTAGCTAATAGCGCGTCTCGAGAGATCTGCTAATGGGGCTTGTGCATCTCATTTTTTTACTACGAATATAAGTAATCTTACTTATTTATATATTTATTACTGCCACGGAAACTTTAATTCATACTCTATTTAATTATATATACAAAGCCTAAACTAATACTTTATTTATTTATATATATATATATATCTATTTTACTTATCTAACTTATATTAATTTTTATTTTTTACTGTATTACCTTATTTACTTATATATATTGCTTAACATAGCTCTTGTTCCTTCTGGTGAAGATCCCACAGTCTACTTCGCTGGGATACTAGCTTTAATTGAAAAGCTGAAAAAAGATTTAAAAGTAGCGCTAAACAGAATTAACGAGCTAATATCTGTTCACTTTAAAGATGTAGCGAAAACAAGAGAAATGTTATCAATCTCTTGCAAACCTGAACCTTTCTTTAATGCCTGCTTAAGTTCTTTTTCTGGTCTACCTTTACAAGACGAAAGCACTGATATAAACGAATCTCCGCCTTTCTTGATTGACTTAATTTACAAAACAATCAGTTTTCCACTCGACCACGCCCCACAGAACAAAAAACTTAATCTATTAACAGCGAAAAACTTTTGAAGACAAAGATAAAATTTTACTCATAATTATTCTTAAGAAACAACAGTGACCAGATGTAGTTTCCCTATTGCGTGAAAAAGACGTTATCAATTTGTCATTTATGACATTAGAGTATCGCTGTCCTCCTCAAGATTTTTGACGGGCTACAAAATTATTATTAGAAAGTAATTACGAGTTTTACAGTTTTTGGCTTCCTGAGGTAAACCTTTAAAAGTGGTGCTGAGAGGAATTTTACCCGGACTTTACTGGAGCGCACTTGAGGAAAACTTAAGCAATCGAGGTACTTACCCACTAAAAGTCGTTCGTATGAAATGTTTTTGGAAAGAACGAAAAGCTCTTCCTTTAGTGCTAGTACATTTGCCAGATATACAAAATAACTTTAGATGGTCATCTTTTAATTACGGTTGAAGGATTTTAGAATTCAACCATAATTGGCCAGTGCCGCCGCTGACAACTTTTTGGCCATAATTCCACTTTTTTACCTCTACCTTAAGGTATGTCAAATGTGGAAGCAACCATGAAACTGCCGGCTGCACGAAGACGCCAATGTCTCTTTGAAATGCGCTAACTGTCCGCTAACTACCGAGGTTGCCCTTATCACATAAGAAATTCTCACATGCGCAAATATTTGTCCTCAACAAATCGCACAACAGGGCTATACACTCCTAGATAATTAATTGCACTGCTTCCAGGAATTCTCAAAATAAAGAAGAACTTTCTCTAGAAAGTAATTCAACCTGTCAACAAGAAGAGCTACGATCCGCCGGTATCATGAAGACAAAGTCTAAAGACTATGAACATTATATAAATAATATACGAACGACCATTTCAGCAATGGCAAGTATGTTAAACGATCTTCTTAAGTCTTTATGGTAACCTCTCGTCGTAAGCTTAGATATATTCGCATTTTATTTTGCAACGCGGCACTCTTTTGTGCAAAAAGAGAAGAATTTCAGCAATTTCTTAATAGCCAGAAAATTGATATTACCTTAAGTACTGTGACCCATCTAAAACCAGTACATCTTATAAATTTTTCAGTTACGTGCTTTACCGGCATGGTAAGAACTACTCGAGAAAAGAGGGAGCAGACATTATTATTAAAAAGCAGATAGATCACTCATTTATACCGCTTGTCAATTTAAATGTTATCGATGCAATGGCAATCAAAGCAATCTTTATGGCCACCTGGACGTGGATATCGCTTCTGCATATAGGTCTCCAGTACTCTCTTGGTTACCTGAAAAGCTGGACAGTATTTTTAACCATCGCGAAGCTGTAATTCTTTGCGGGGATTTGAACCGCAAAGATCCTTCTTGGAATAGTAAAGTGGGAAATCCTAACGGACTTGGACTGTACAACTACGTTGAAAAAAGAGGTTTCCTTGTTTCCAGTCCTTTAGAACCTAACACACATATTTACATAACGGGTCTTAGATGTACTTGACCTTGCCATTACATGCAACCTACGAATTGATCCCAACTTAGTTACGCTAGTGGGTCTCTCCCCGAACCACTCTCTCATGCCTTACGAAATTGGTCTTTAGGAGTAGCACTTTCAATTACATACGGAGGTATAAGGACTGGAGTAAATTTTAAAGAAGTGATTACAGAAGCCATTGGGGACAGTTCAATTACTTTGCTCCGCCAGTTACCCTCAATGGTTTGGTAAATCCCTATGGTACTACAATTATTCAAGCACATAAAACGGCTTTCGTTGCACTAACAGCCCCTTCGCGTAAAGCACGCTTACCTGAGGAAATAAAATATTTCCTCAACTTAAGAAGAGGGCATGAACGTAAATACGTAACCCCTAGAGATTCCGAGGATAAACGAATTCTTTACAAACTTGACAGGGAAGTCAAAGAATGCCTCATTAATTTGCGCAATGAAACTTGGAACCGAAACTTGCCGAGTTTGAAAATTCGAGAAATCCTACAACCTACAGGCAATTTGTCAAATTCATAAGAAATCGCAAGAAACCTCATCCTTCGGCCCTTAAGACAGAAACCGATTATACTAATGTCGACTAGGTTAAGGCGGATGTTTTCATGCGACGTTTATATAGTCACTGCCGTAGCTTCTCACAGTAACCATCCTCGAAATTGAACTTACTGATATGCCGATACGAAGGAAGTGAGATCAAAAAAATACAAACCTTCTGCGTACATAAAAGCGCCAGGTCCTGACGGCGTACCCAACGACATGCTTAAACTTTTGCCCGAGACAGCAAAAACGGCCTTGGTTTCACTTATTAACTATTCTTTAAATTATGCACATCCCCTGGACGATGGAAAACGGCAGCAGAGGTGTGCATTCCTAAGTTGAAGTAGCCCTCTGCAAATCCTAAAGACTACCGTCCTATAAGTCTTTTGTTATGTATTGGCCAAATAGCTAAGGCTGTCATACTTGAATGATTGCGAAAGTAATACTGGTTGCATACCAGAATTCCAGTTTGGATTCCGAAAGGGGTCGTCTACCACGAAGCAGCTTTTGCGTTATTCCGACACCTCAAAAGATACTAATACCAAAAAGTCGACATATGCATATTTCTAGATGTCGGAAAAGCGTTTAACAGGCTATGGCACGATAGGCTTTTCCTGAAGGTACTAGATTATCTGCTTTCGCTTCTCCAGTCTTTTCTGCACCAAAGGACATTTTATGTCAGAGCGGGAAAAGCTAGCTCATTTTTAAACGAACTGGCTAAAAATACCTCCACTTTTTTATCGCAGTGTGCGGACGATACTGCTGTCTATGCCTGCTCCAGATCTCCTTCTAGCTTATAACATGTGCAAAACGTAGTTTTCGCACTTGGTGTATGGTTTGAATAGTGGTGAACTACAATTAACTCCCTAAGAGCAAAGCTATATTCGTATCGAAGGGGAGACAAAACGACAGCATCTATTATAACGCTTTGAGGCCAAGCCGTCCCCCGACTCGACAAGCATTTCTCGTAGCACTATCACGTTGACTACCTCATCAACAAAGCTAAGTTAATAATTAAAAAATTTTATCCTCTCTTGGTCAAGAGAATACTTTTCAAGAAGTAGCAAACAAGTTTTATTTGCAAATTATCTAGCCGACTTCGACTTATGAAGCCGTGGTATGGCCTTATGGCAGTCAACTAAACATAAAGTGACTTCAAAATCGACTGTTACGAATAATTACAGAGGCGCCCTTCATAGCAAAATGAAAGGCTTTGTTTTTTGTTTTAAGAGGAGGGAAAGTCTTTCGGCCACGTAATAAAGAAGATTATATCTCTAATTTTACCTCGTTATCCGTTGCGGGCGCTGTATAGTAAGCAATACTTCGCGAGGGGCATCACGATTATAAACACTTGCAAATTAAGAACATGGTTGTTATTCATGTGTTTAAGATTGTTATTAAAATGTTGTTACATAAAAATTCTTTCCTAGTTCATAAATTTATAAATGAGAACCACTGTTTTGTAAATAGACATAATTTTAAAACTGAGGTGTTAAATCAAAAATAGTACATTTCCCTTAAAACCGTTGACCAAAAAGTTTGTTGGCACATTGTCAGATGGCTTCGTTTATAATTTTAAAGGTAGTGAGTTCTTAATGCAATATGAAGAACATGAAAGTAGTCAGAGAGTTAATGCCAAAAATATTTTTATACAATTAATTGCTTCTTCTGGGAGAAATATATTTGGTTATAAATTTGTTTTAGACATTTCATGTATGCTGTTTCATATTATTAATGTCTAACTAGCCCTTTTTTGGAGTTTTTAATAAACAGAAAAGTCCACTTATCCAATTTTTTATTGTGAAAAGAGGTCTTGTATACTGTTTTAATAAATAACGTTCCAAGTGTTATCAGTAACTCTTTTGATTACTAACTTAGCTTTTTTTTTGTTTTTGTTTTGTTTAATTTTTCGGTTTTTGGGCTTCAATCGATTACTAAACCCTGCAGACAAAAAATTAACAACTACAAAACAATAAAAACACCAAATAGGAGAAAATTTCATTGATCTTTTTTTTAGTGTACATGCATAAATATATATTTCCGCTTGTGCAATATTCATACTATAATTAATTACCACTTCCAGTCTTAAAATCTGTGCCATAAATACTAGCTAGCGAGGATTCCTTAAAAATACTGTAGTAACTTAAAGCAAGTTTGATATCAGCAACCTACTGTCACATTTAAGCAGGTTTTATAATAGTTGAGAAAGTTAGTAAGTTGTGGCAAGGTGTGTTTGCTTATTTAATTTTAGTATTATTACTGTATATTTATGATACTAAAGACGTGCTAACAACTTAAAAAGCAAAGAGAAAAATAAAAAACTTATTTAAATTTATGTTA
This sequence comes from Zophobas morio, assembly GCF_036711695.1. Taxonomy (NCBI): domain Eukaryota; kingdom Metazoa; phylum Arthropoda; class Insecta; order Coleoptera; family Tenebrionidae; genus Zophobas; species Zophobas morio. Next base: position 140,970 of record NW_026972173.1, on the reverse strand, counting down.
TAATAATGACCGAATAAAAAAGAGGAGAAACATACACAACCAATTAAAAGTTAAATATATAAGTTGCATACCACGTAAGACAAATATATGCGTGCGCGAAAGAAGCGTATAAACCCTTTAAACGGAATACTTGCTCGAGAATAAAATCTGTTAGGTGTAGTGCGAAGGTTCTACCCTCTTATTTATTGCGCTATAGTGAAATCGCAAGGACTAAGAGAAAGGTGTATATACAGGAAAAAAGTGCATAAATGTTTAGTTTTACTCAAAAATTCTTGTTTATTAGATGAGGGCAAGACTTTTCACCACCACGAAAGACCGAAAAAGAGAGACGCGTCGGTGGGGATGGAACTCACGATCTTGAGTTTGAGCGTTAATGCTTTTAATCTCTGACTTACAATAAGAGCTCTCAAGTCCGGGTTAATATATATTAACAAATTTAACTATTATTTTTCTTTTTTATTTTTTCATTAGGTTTCACAATTCTTTTTTATATATCCTCTACATTTGAACGTCCAAGCTAACATAGTGGACCTTCGCTGCTTATGTTGATTGGCCTCTATACATAATTTCTTATTCTCTGCGGAAACCTTCTGCCAATTTTGTGTCCCTTGTTCTTCAGAATATATATGAGCGACCTCCCTGCCCGACAACCACCACACAGTATTTGCTTTATAAGCAATTGATACAAATTTATTCCTTGCCAAAGTCCTTGGCTTTAGTGCATTAGCATCAGCAGTACCATCTAGCCACGCTCTCCAGCTGGGGTCGTCGTTGAAAAATTATTATTAATTCGAAAAAAGCAAAGCCCATTTTTATCTTGAGAAGCGCATTGAAGACCAAGCTATTCTGTGATGTTTCTAGAAAATTTATTTGGGATCCTCGCCGACAATAAGCTGTTGTGGAGGTCTGTATCTGTGAAGGTCCTATACTTTGGGCCAGAAGCAAATTCTTATTGCTCCACAAGGGGCCCTTGAATGTGTATATCTTCAATAATATTACTTTATCAGTTGTCACAACAGTTATAGATTTTATCTCACTTTTTCTATCGTTACTTGCCTTACAACTGGAAAAATACTTTCGTCAATACTAGTTGCGTCCCATGCCAGTAAAATTATGGATATGAAAGGCTTCGTCGCTTCCTTTCTGCACCAATAAGATTTGATTTGAATTTCCCAATTTTGATAGCTTGAAATCTTAACTTACCCACACCACACTTATAAGAGTACAACGCCCGGGGGCCATCATTAAAAACCAATCAAGTCCTTTTTCTTAGAGCGCCACGATTCGAATAGCAATCACTCGATTCTACCTATATGCTTCTAGTTGCAGTATATTTCAGGACGAAAGAATGGTGCAGAACTTTAAATTTTCTAGAGAAGCGGTTAAAAGAGTAAAAGATTACATAATATTTCGAGGGAAAAGCACCTTTAAGAAGAGAAAAGCCTTTAATTATAACCGAATACACTAATAACCTTATTACTGTTGGTAAAATTTCTGATTATGAAAAAATTATTATATGTAACAAAGTAAAGGCGACATTATTAAGCAATACCCTGATGAACTATAAATTAATACCAAAATTTACAAACTAAATAATTGCTAGAAGAGCCAACACCGGAATAGATAACATCGCCTCAGAATTTTTGAATTTAGCCCAGAACTAAGACGGAGTGGCACAGAATTTTAGGTCATTGGGATCAAGAAAACATTCCAAAATTTTTCAATTGTAAACTTGACAGCTATGAAACCCTTAAGTGTGTTTCTTGTTTAGAAGCCAATATTTAGAAGGTTAAAGTTAAAAAATTATAAATAAATTTAATGTTCACATTTGTATATGCTAAGAATTAGATGTCGACTTATATGGCCCCTTCGCTTAATGAATACCACAACCCTCATGATTTTTTACCTATTAAATTATACAGAGATAGCGCCAAGCAAGGGCTGGGGAGGAGGGAGGGCCGGGGAAGCTTACCTCTCTCTCCCCCCACTTCTTTTCGGAAATTCCCTAATCCTTGGGGTCTATTTTTCAAGTGTTTAAGCAAGGGCGAGGGGAGACGGTGGCAAGAGGGGACCTTCTGCTTGTTGTCCGGGTTTAAGACATTTTCAGATGAGAAGTTTACTGGGTATTTTACTCGGTGTTATAATTAAACTGCTAAAATTTCTTTTCGGTGAAACTAGTAATGACTTAAAATTCTTGAGAGTCTGGTAGTCTGAAAAGAGCGATCTTAGTTAGGTACTGTACTGTCTTACCGGCCTCAAAATAAAGCCATCTTGATTAGTGATACGAAAGAATTTATTTGTCATTTGTCTCCATATTGCGTGTAAATGCGATCGATCAGTTTGGGTCCTCTTCTTAAGACTTCAAGCTGAGGTCTATGCCAAAGTGAGAGAATTTTATTAACACTTTAAAGAATCGATACGACATAAGAATAGCCCATAGTGATAATGACGGGGACTTCACATAGAATTTGTTTATCCACTAATCGGCTATTAACAGCAGAAACTTTAAAAAAGTTTTGAGTCTTAAAGAAATCTAAACCTACCAGGGAGTCGGAAGACTACGATATACAACTATCGACAGAGGACCGACCCAAACAGCACTGATGAAGCGAAACGGAAGGTGATGATTTATACCTATCAATGAAGTGAGACCTGGAGGTATGAATGAAAAACGTCCACCAGCAACATAAGGACCAATGAATACAGAGACGAGGATGCTTTACCTATTAATACAAACAACTATCATTTAATCGACGGGTTAAAGTACAATTTGAAGTTAATGAAAAACTGAAACGTGGTTCAAAGGGACTATAAAAAAAAAGTCAAACGAAATCGTTTCTGTGTTACTTTTGACAATAGAGGGAAATGTAATGGTATACAAGAGGATAAAATAAAGTCTATCACAAAGTCAGTATACATAATTCCAAGCAATGCATTGGGCTCTATGAGTACTATGGAAATATAATATTAAAAGGGAGGCGACTCCTAAAAGATACTATCTGGGTTATTATAATCAAAGATGAAGAAACTTTTAGAGCGAGAATATGCTTTGAAGGGTTTAATTAAATATACGTTTTTAGATTATTTTGAATCAACAAGCCCAGTGATATTTATGGATGAATTTAAAATCCTTGTCGTAAGGCTAATCAATAAAACCTTCAACAAATACAATATGACTTTAAAAATGGCTTCTCCAATGTAGACTTATGTATGATTCTAGAAGTCAAATTAACATTAGGCCTCCGTACAATACATAAAGACAAACCAGAAGACAAATGTTTTCTATTAGTTATAATGTATCAGGATTTAAACAATCTTTCATTGAACTATGCCTCTTTCATTTTGCCGGCAAACATTAAAAATGTATTGTAATTGTATACGTCGACAACCTAATAAGGTTGACTAATATTGCAGTCGAAACCCGGGAATTAATAAAATCTGCGTTCAGTTTCAAAGAAGTTAACCATGAATACTTTCGTTTTAGGTTTCCTATTATAAAAACGAAGGCAGATTTCTTTAAAACAGGAATCCTTAAGTAATAGACCAAATACTCCATTGTATTCGGGTTAGTAGTCGCGAAACTCGCATTTTATCCCTACATACGGAGACGCTAGAAAGGTTAAGAAGTGATACGGGCCACGAACACCCTTTTACTGAGAATTTGGGCTCTTTACAATACCTAGCAAGGGGAATTAGACCGGATATCGCCAATGCAGTCACTAATTTGCTTCAGCACTTAAAAGATCATGATTAACAGCACTGCATCGCCGAAAAACAGGTGTTGAAATATTGAAAATACACGAAGTCAGTGAAAATTAGTGGCATCTAAGGAGGGGAAGGATCTAAACCTAAAGTATTACAGACGGGAGCTACACCTCTGGACACTATATGAAAAGTAGAACCAGGATCATTATATCTGCCTACTGCTGTCCAATTATTGGGAATCGAAACGCCAGACAGTTACCGCACTAACAACAGCGAAAGCCAAATACATTGCCTCGCTTCTTGTATTCGAACAGTGAAATAGGTTTAAGGACTACTAAATGAACTTAGGTAACCTTTAAAGGGATTGAATACTATGATAGACGGTCAACTTGTCATGCACGTGGCTATGACTTTGGGGCATTAAGTTATCTCGACATATTAACCTTAAATGACATTACGTTAAAGAATGCCTGAAGAGGGAGGCATTATTACTGCACAAGTGAAAATATGCTTGCCCATATATTTACATAAGTGTTGAGGAATAAGTTTGCTAAGTTTAGAGACATGTTACTATCGGCAATACTGCTTTGGCGTGTTAATAAACTGATTATCCATCAGCACGCGATTTATAAATTGACACTACTATAGTAAACGTACCAATAACCGAACTACCATAAATATTAGTATCATTTAGAGCACGTAGAAGTAACAATAGTCATTTTATATCAATTATCACGTGGAACTATTAAACACTACTATAACAGAAAAGAACATTTAAAATAAAATTACAGTTAGTTCTGCTGGTTTGAATTCTACACCTTCTACTTTATTTAAAAACAGTAATAATAGTTAAAATAGTAATAATGTAATAAAAACGATAATACGTGTTATGTTAATAGTATAAACTACGTAGCTTACAATAAACGTAAAAATAATATTAACACAAAACCTTAGTGGTTAAGTATCGAGATTTATTGCGTTACCATCTTTATATTAAAGTACCCAACACCACGGCCTCTTAAGTAATTATAAATATTATCAACTCTGTTCCTGCGTTATTCTTCTTTTCCAAACTGCTAGAAACTCGTTAATATAATTTTTTACTCCTAAATATAACAGAAAGCGCAAACTGGTAAGTGAATACCGTCCAATAAGCCTTTTATTTTGCCTCCGAAAAGTAGTAGAGTTAGTGCTTTAAGAATGCAAGTTATTGTCACTAAAAGAAGCTAATTTTGCGGATAAAGTAAAAGCATTTTACTTGCCATCAAATTTAAAGACTTTATAAACACGTTACTAAAGCTTTTAACGAAAAGAAGTCAACTATAGCCTTATATTTCATACTGAAAATATTAAATGAAGGTATGACATTACGGTTTACCGTACAGGATACTTGAAACTCACTCCCTTATCAATGGTAAAATTTTAAATTCTTTACTCTACAACCGTAAGTTCAAAGCTAAAAGTGAGGACGCCAAGTCGCATCCCTTTATATATTACTGATATCCCTCAAAAGTTTCTTTTTGCGTCTTTTTTATTGTTTTCATTATACGTTGATATACACAACCTAGACTCAGCTACTATTGCCAGATGCACTAACAACTCTGTGATTTTCTTCAACTTTAAATCACAATTCTTAGCTATCCAACTAAATTAAGATTATATCACCAACCTTAACCTTGGCTCCCAGGATGAAAGTTTATTAAATATCACTATATTAAAAACTCGTTACCTTGCTGATCTCGAGGAGGCGGAAATCCCCGTACCTCCAAAAATTACCTTAAATGTTCGTTCAAGATCACTGTCAAATATTTGGTGTCATAATAGACAACAAACTGAGCCGGGAAATTTATTTAAAATTACTTCATTAAGAGAGGGGAGCGAGTTTTCATCATGCCCATATGCAGAACAAACAAGGTAACCTTTATTAATAGCCTTCTCATTTATATGGCATACGGCATGCGTATACTGGTATGCGTCCGGCTGCCTAGGCTTATATACCTCACTAAAACTCGAAAGTGTTATACCTTAAATGATTGTGCACGATTATCTAGGCTACCTGATTTTTAAGTAACAATCAACTTTACGGAGATTGCTAATTATATATACGTTAATCATCTCTAGCATAGCACCAGCAATAGTGGAGCTAAATTCATAAACTTTTTTTATTTGCTGACATACTACAGTCGATATTTATAGCTCATTCTTACTGCTTAACTTTATTTTCCTTTTAAATCTAAAAGTGAGCTTAATAAAAAACCGCTCCCCCATGGAGTGGTGGTTTTCAGTCCACGTACCATTTCATCAGCAAAGCATGGACAGAGAAATATGTTACTAATATAAAATTAATAAAACAAAACAAAGATAGATAAAATAATCAAAAATATGTAAATTATAAATCTACATACGTTTATTAAGGTATAATAAATAACCTTTTGGCTATAGCGTGTGAAAATTTAATTATCATTATGTATAATTATTAAAATATAATACACCTAATATTATAAATAGTGTCAAAAAAAGTTTTTTTTACTATTTATGAGATATTCAAAGACAAATTTAGGATTGTAACTCGGGTTTACAGGAAGTGAGCTCAAACCTTCCTTTGTACCGACCAAGTTATAACTTACAGCTACAGCTAATAAACTAACAGAAATTTATTCGCGACTTTTATAAACAAAGTTTTATTGTTGCCATTTGGCGATCAGAATTGGAACAACATACAAGAGTCTGCATTTTAATGGAATTAATGGAGCCCCAGAAAAGTCATTATACTGGGCACAGAGTGCTCTAACAATTATGGTTCCATTCATAAAATATTCCATAAACTTTGTTGATTTTATCATCACCCAATATCTTTTGTTTTTATTATTAGCACTTTCTGGAACTCGGTCGGGTTAAAAAACACACACATTGAATGTACGCGATCTCGACATGATGAGAGCGTACAAACTAAATTTAAGCTTGTGTTAATCTAGCCCACAGAATAAATTTTAAAGCCCATTGTACGGTCAAATATAGCGTGCGCCGTCTCATGATTGGTAACTGAGCTCTTCTGCTGGTAATTGATTGGTGTGCTGGTAAGCCGTTCTTAGGTGTTATTAGTACTGCGTCGAGAAACGATGGCCTGGGGCAAGCTGAAGGCCTTGAGGTTATGCACGTTTCAAACAAACCACGATGCGCTCACCCTAACACGTAGCAGCTTGTATAGTCTCACTTGAGGGGAAGGAATTAATGCCGGTAAGTCGTAGACCCAGATGGTAGAGGCGTATGTTCATGGTTTAATTGGAAATACACCCATACAAGCGTCTCTTGTTGCGCAACGAGAGTTTGCTATTAGCACAAAGAAAAAAGTTAATAGTTTGAGCCGTCGCTTTGACCTTCGTCGCGATATAGTTTACATGCAGCCACCATGGGAGCTTGTTGTCGATGATGACCCATATCGCCTGGGAACATCAAGGGAGTCAGCGGCCGTGTAGGTGCAGTGCGCTTCTTCGTGACAGAAAAGACCTCACTTCTTTCAGCATTAAAAGTAATTTCTTAACGAAGACAACTGTTGAGCGTTACTAGTTAGTACTGAAGACGCTTGTGCAATAAGGCGGGCAGCTTGACAAGGAGTAAACAGACTGGTCCCCCGCATATGATAAGGGAGTCCGTTTGTGGTGATTGTCAGGCCTTGACACGTCGCGCTATAAAGTGCAAAAAGCAAGGGTGATAGAAGTGGTCCGTTTGTGACCCCTTACTTTGTTAGTTTTAGATGGGTGCGCTTTGCCCGACCCTCAAGGTAGGATTTGATCAGTCAAAAAGCACGGTAGGGGGTACTACGGCGCGTAATTCGTGAAGGCAAGGTCGTCCATGCCCTCGGGCAGAGACTCTGTAGGGTCGGTTTATGTCCTTGTCCAAATTCAAATTAGAACTTTAGCAGAGCACGGCTTACGTCAACAAACGCTTTCAAGAGGGTAGAATGGCGACTTTAGCTACTTTGCAACGGTTGAGAAGAGGCTAATAGGCCTATATTTGCTTGGTTTAGAAGCTTGTCGCAGTATCAGGAGCATTACAACGGATTCTGTCTTCGACTACAAGGAAAAGAAGTCAAAAACCATCCTTAAGTTGATGTGCTTCAGCATTGTTTTAGTGGTAACAGCCGGAACTGAGTGCCTCACGTCTCGGTGGAGCCTTAATTATCTCCTCAAATTCGACTGCTCTGTTGACTCAAACTGCTCTTCGGCATCAGCGAGAAGTTCAACTTGCAAAGCACTTTGATAGCAACTAAAGAAAAGATGGCGAACACTGGGCAGCGAGATAACCAGCAAAATATGGAGATTTGTTTGTGTTAGCCTCCGCCACAAGGTCACCGCTTTGTGAAATAAATAGTAATTAACTACCAGAAGAAAATGCGGCGGTCATTGCCACCCTCAAAGATATGGCTCAATTTTGTCTCCCAATGACAAGTTGTGGTGCACCAACAGTTCTTTCCTGATGCGGCAGTGTAAGCGGATAAGGAGTAGTTGGCCTTCGGGGCGTTTAGCGCCATAACCATTTGAATAAGGCGTGGACGCTCACAGTAAGGGGCCTTTCAGTTCAATTAGGCAAACGCCCAGAGCAGTACTTAAGTTTACGTGTCCTGTGGCGGTGTGGTTACGTTAAGCTCATGGCGTCTTTAAATTCAACAACGGCGACTTCAAGTGGGGAGGAAGTCCTGAGTAAAGCCTATTAAAAAGATTGTTTTTAGGGATTCAGAATATATCCCAGCCCCTAAAAGTGGGTTTTAACATGAAGATAACAACGGTAGTGTCCAATTTGATGACAAGTTATGAATTATTATTAAGTGGACTTTTAAAATATCCTGATTTCTTATTGGACAATTAGGGGAGTAGTGGCAAATTTTAATGCATATAAAGCCTCGTGAACCAAGAAGATTATAAAGCACCTATTTATCTTTGTTATTATCTCATTTTTGTAAATATAAATAATGTTATTATGGCTTTACCAAACTCAGTACTAATATTTTTTTACAAGAAATATTTGGAGCAAAGTACGTTTCATGCCTGATTTTTATACTGCTTTCTTGGTTAACTCAACTATGCTTTTTTTTTAAAGTTTTCTCCAATTTAAATAAATCTTGATGGTTCTACTCTGGATAAAATAACTTCATATATCCCATAAAGTCGTTCTAACCCAGTCCGCCGGATCAATGTAGATAGATCAAAGATCAGGGGCGAATGCAATTACTTTAGTATATTATAGTAAAAGGCTTTGTCATCAATGTACAGCATTAAGAAGGAAAAGCTTTAAAGCTAACATAAAAAGAGAAAAATAGCAGTGCTTTTTAAAGGCACCAGAAGTACTCCAGCTCCTTTTTCTCAAGCAGTTTAAATTAATTTTAGTTTGTAAATTACCCTAAATTTTCGATTTTAGAAACATTTTATTAACTTTATATTCTTGTACAAGAGGTTTTTGTGTCAACACCTGGTAAAAACTATTAATAAAGAAGTATGACCTATGTGCTTTTTACTGGTAAAGCCTCTAAGGCGTAACATCTGTCGCATAGTAAAGCGCCCATAAAAAAAATAGAAAGTAGGCTAATTAAATAATTTTTTTTTATTTCCATGTTTGAGATATTGGAGTTTATGATGGCGAAAACAAACACTCACCATCAAGGAACCAATAAAAAGAATCGCGTTAGTGAGAATCGATCGCATTACCTTGAAATTTGGGCGTCCAATGCTCTTAACCAAAGAGCTTAGATGGCAACTTTAACACCTGTATCGTGGCCTTACGTAAATAACCTTTATAATCACCTTGGGGTTTTTAATTATGTCATCAGTTTACCAAGTAACGCTCAACAGTTGTCTTCGTTAAGAAATTACTTTTAATGCTGAAAGAAGTGAGGTCTTTTCTGTCACGAAGAAGCGCACTGCACCTACACGGCCGCTGACTCCCTTGATGTTCCCAGGCGATATGGGTCATCATCGACAACAAGCTCCCATGGTGGCTGCATGTAAACTATATCGCGACGAAGGTCAAAGCGACGGCTCAAACTATTAACTTTTTTCTTTGTGCTAATAGCAAACTCTCGTTGCGCAACAAGAGACGCTTGTATGGGTGTATTTCCAATTAAACCATGAACATACGCCTCTACCATCTGGGTCTACGACTTACCGGCATTAATTCCTTCCCCTCAAGTGAGACTATACAAGCTGCTACGTGTTAGGGTGAGCGCATCGTGGTTTGTTTGAAACGTGCATAACCTCAAGGCCTTCAGCTTGCCCCAGGCCATCGTTTCTCGACGCAGTACTAATAACACCTAAGAACGGCTTACCAGCACACCAATCAATTACCAGCAGAAGAGCTCAGTTACCAATCATGAGACGGCGCACGCTATATTTGACCGTACAATGGGCTTTAAAATTTATTCTGTGGGCTAGATTAACACAAGCTTAAATTTAGTTTGTACGCTCTCATCATGTCGAGATCGCGTACATTCAATGTGTGTGTTTTTTGACGAACACTGACATAGTCAATTAATAATAGCAAAAAGAATAGCAAGGAGTTGAGTTGTTTGTGTATTAAAGGGTTAGTTTTTCGACCTCTTAATTAATACACTGTATCACTAATTTTACCCATCGCATGTTGTGGGTACCATTTAGTAAAAAATTCTACGCGAGGCGTCGAGATAAAGGACACTGCCCAAAACCTTAAATTTTGTTGCGTATCTGTTTTCTTCTATCAGGCTATGTATTTTTAAAAACTTTATGATACAGTGCTTTGCTTGAAGGTATAAAGAGCAGACTACGTTTATCGTTCAACATTCTTTTTGTAAAGCGATTCCCAGTTGTCTACCTGTTGAATGTTCCCCTGAATATTAGTGTGAAAAAAAAATGTTTTTAATAATAATTGCAGCGCAGCGTCTTTACTGCTAAAAAGACACTATCCTTTATATAGGTTATGTGGCTTAAAATGCAAAACATGAAGCTCTTCATAAAGCATAAATTTTAATTTTGAGATAAAATCTTCGTGCTCCTCCCTCAACAATGTTAAAATATTCGTTCTGGGACTTCCTTAGCCTTGTAAACAAGATCTTTAGTACATTAGCAATGCCCTTCATCTTTTTTAGATTAAACTGCGAATATATAGCTATTTAACTTAAATATCTGATACCTTAGGACTACTTTTTTAAAGCAAACCATTTGATTATGTAAAATTCGTTCGAGTTAAGGGATCGGGGTACTTTTTCTCGGCTGCTGACCGCGCAAAAGTTGCACTCCGGTGTAATAATATTAATCTAGCTAAACTTGGTAAAAAACCTATCATTAGCAGTGTGTTTATGGGGGGAGGTGGATACGCGAACAGTTTTTATTGCTTCAGAGGTAGTTTCTACTGGCAGTTGTTTAACTTTGGTTCTTCAAGATATTAAGGTTTAAAGCCTAATGGCACTCAATATAAAATATGGAGACTCGTTGATTTAAATTAATAACTGATACCCTTAACCATTTTAACTAATAAATCTAATTTTCATAACTAGGAGAACTAACGTAAGGGTTAAAGTAAAGAGAGATGTATTAATTGCAATGATACTACTCAGCCTAAATCTATATGCTTATAGATGCACTTGAGCACCATCGTCAGAGGTGTGTTTTCTACGGCGCAACCTTTAAAAGCAGGTGTGTCTAATGCAAACTGGTATTTTACAAAGGCAAGGCTTCGTTATTAAGTGGGTTCATACTTTTCAAGAGAGGTTTCAGTCATATACTAAAATTTGCATCTACAATGGCGCTAACTTTAGAAAACCCTTGAGCCAGGACCGCACATGTGCTGTTCTCTAACTTTCGGTTTCAACTGTTGAGGCTTTTAACGTAAAGTTAGCGTTGACCAGGCACATCCTTTTAAAAAGTAGTGCAGTATTATGAAGTTCTGTGCGTGTCTATATGCTCAAAAAGCTTCGGATGGGTGAGCGTAAAAAAAGCTTTATTGATACACTATTGTATTCGACTCAATTATTAAAGCTAATCAGGCTTATTCACCAAAGAATGCAATCCACTTCCCAGCGCTGTAATTTCAGCATCAAGCTGGACCATATTCCCTAATCGATCTTCTCTGTTCTAATAATTTCCACTAGGAAAACAACTCTTCGTTTTTCAGTGGCATTACTGTTTTAAGAGTAAAAGTGTTTACGTTTATATCAAGTAAATCTGTTTGGAAGCTATAGTTACCCTGACCTTAATTTGATAAAGGTTCCGTCTATGTACAAAAATAAATAGCTACGTTTAAATTACAAGCTAGTACCATTATAAGCTTTACCAAAATAACCGTTTTTCTTTTTTTCGGTTATGAATATGTAAAAGATAAACTGTTCTTACAGTAGCCCAAGTTAGAGTTACTCCTCTTGTTCCAGCATCCAAACTAATTGGATCGTAAGTCTTAGCCCGGTTTTAAAAGGCACACGAAAATACTCAACACTCAATATAAAAAGCAATAACCTCAAAGAAGAGTGTTTATCTACACTTTAAAAGAAGCATTTCAACGGCGAACTTTTCCCACTTACTAATTCAAGTTCTGTTTACGCCACATTAACTTTCTGAATAATACCATTCTTAACCCACTAGAGATTTTCAGTTACAAAACTTAAAAATGAGATCAAAAGTGTATTCCCCTATTGTGCTACACTACGCTAACCCCTCCTCGATTTAGGCTTGATAAAAAGTTTTTAGGTAAAATCTTTATTATTAAATGCTATAATCTAGTATGTTAGCAGTTCATATATACAGGAGGTTCCTTAAGATCGACAGAACACTAGAAGATTAATTACTTTTTAATTAAACGTAACTAAAGAGAATAATAGCTCCCTTCAAACTTAGTAAAAGCTATTATAATACTTACAAGCTTCGATAAGATTATAATAGAACACAAGGTGTTAAGTGAATTTTATAGTTTACTCTAATAAGTAGAATAAAAACCAAAATCTCTATAGATAAACAACCTGAAAAGATGCAGTAACTGAAGCCCTACACATTGCTAAGATTGACCTTATAAAAATAATAACTTAAAAAATTACTAAATTCAAGAGGTTTTTTAAAAAAGCCCAGATGCTTAATAATTAAATATAAAACTAATCAGTCCCAATTCCACGCTGATCCAGTTCTTTGAAGTTTAATAGTCTACAGCGCAGTTGAGCGATAATAAGTTTATTAATTCTGAAGTTTACTTTTTTCTCCGCAAACAGATCTCACAAAGAAATTAAAACTTCGTCTACAATAAAATAGATACTAAAATTTAATTTCAAAAGATCACTGAAAAATAAAGATCCAAAAATAAAAAGGGGGCTATAAAGCAGTCCCTCGTTCCAAATTTTGCTTTAACTCTGCTGTGTGCTGTCCATAAATACGCTCCAGTTTTTGATTAAAGCGTCTGAGTTTTCAAATTGAATAATTTTAGTGCAAAAATATATAATATAAGTTTTTTTCAACATTATCAAAAAAATAAAAAACTTTCAAAATTAAGTTTTTTAATAAATAAAATAATTAAAGTGATTTATAGAATTTGAAAAAAAGAGTTATTAATATGAAATTCCAGCAATAAGAATAGTTTCTGAATATAAACAAACAATAAACGGTAAATAAGTAATAAATGCTATAAGGAAAAAATAACTAAATAAGATTTTTAAGAATTATAACCAAAAAAACTCATAAATTAAAATTAAAATTTATTTATAAAAATATATAGAAAGTAGTATTATTCAATATATATTACGGAATTATAGGTTAAAATTAACAAGTTAAATATTATACTGCCTTATAATCGTATATGGTATAAAAAATTTATATAATTTAAAATTATAAAAAAAAAATTTACTAATCAATTATATAAAACTTGAAAATCCGAAAAAAATTTCTAAATAATAAACATTAACCAATTATATAAAAACAATATCTAACTGTAAAGTAAGTTTAGTAACTAATTTATTAAAGCATACTTGAACTATTTAGTTAATATTTTTTAAAGATATAAAAATACAAATTTTGTAAAAAATCTCTAAATAAAATCTAAATATTTCACAAAAATCAAGCGAAAAACTACGTTAAAAAAGTATTTAAATTTTACTATTTAATAATAAAGTTATTTAGTATAAGTCTAATACGTTTTATTATGAGATAAAAAACCATAATTAAAATTATAATTATTATAAAATTTAAAATTTCTGTAATTTACTAGAGAATATTTCAAAGCAATTCTAATATAAGTTATAAAATCATACATTAGCTTTAATAAAAAAAATTTTAATAAGTTAATAAACTAAAGTTATAAGTAAATATGAAATATTCTTTTCAAACTTTTATTAAAAAGGCGTAAGTTAAATTAACAAAGACGATACAGGAAAAAATCAAACAGTACTAATGAAATATTAAAGGTAAATGAAAATGTATATATATAAGTCATGGAATTAGATTAAATATAAAAAATAAATACAAAGTTCGGCCAAAAGAGTACTAAAACAATTATATATATATATATTAAATTCTAAATTAGATTAATTTAAATAAATGAAATAAAATAATCAAAAAAAATAGGACTTATTAATATATAAAATTCAATTAAAATAATGTTATTTATAACAATTAACTCAAAAAATTATAATGTATAGAATTAAGTAAAAATAAAACTGTGAATTAAAAACTATAAAGCAAAAATAAAAAATTAAACAAAAAATTCAAGTCGAATATAATATTTAAAATTAAAATCAATTTACTACCAATAAAACTAACAAATTATATAAATATAATAATTTGTATAAAGGCGGTTGTTGAATTAATTTATTATGCAAGAAAATATAAAAATAAAGGAATACAAATTTAATAAATTCAAATAGTACAAAGTTTGCATCATATAAAGACAAAAAACTCCCTGAAAATATGCATAATAACCTGTTTCTCTCGTTGATGTAATCGATATCAGCGTCATCATCAAAAGCACGCCGCCTGCTAAAGTTCTTTCGTTTTTCATCTCTAATATAGTTAGATGATGTGTGTACCAATGAATTGAAAAAAAATAAACATCTTTAAAGTTATATTTACAATAAATAAACTTAAATAGATTATATAAAAGTTAATGTTATGTAAACATTTATAAGTTAGAAATTAAAATAGGTTTTCTTAGTGCCGATTTGAATATACGAAGATTAAATTTATTAGCCTATTATTATCTTATATAACAAAATTGAAAAAAAATACAATTTTTTAACATCAGCAACGACGCGATCAATAGCGGCTTCACTCGGATTCGCTCCAGCTAGACCATAACTAAGGCCTGCACTTCCTCCATAAAAGTCCTCTCCCCTATAAAGTTAAGTACTTTTACAATAAAGTAGAATAGAGAAGAAAAAAAGTTTACAAAACATAAAATAATGGAATTATAAAGAACTAATAAAAATAACAAACCATTCCTCTTTATTTTGATTATATTCCTCTGAATCAATGTTAATAAACTTTGTTTTTTTCTTATAACTTCTTATAGCAGCTTGTCGGTAGTCTACATTTTATAAAGTTTCAATAATTTAAATTTTTAGCACAAAACTTCTATATACAAAAAATAAGGGTCATCCTGCAAAAAATAAATATTTATCAAAACTGTTGCAAATATAAACTCGTTGGAAAATCTAGCAAAAGCTAACCAGAAAATCCGGGATCGGCGTAGGCAGCTCGTTTTTTCGCTTTTCTGTGTTCAGCTAAAGCATCAGAGGCCATTGTTTCCATATATTTCAATCTTTTATAGTCATAACCTTCTTTTTTAGCTTTCTACTTAGCCCAAGAAATAAACGATACCAAACAAAACCAAAGAAAAAGTAGCAAACTTCTTCAGCGGCTGCCTCTTTCAGCTCCCACTCGACCCGTCTCTGCTTTGATTGCCAGTTGGAAGGTAATTTATTTCGTTTGTCCTCCTCAATAAGCTCCTTTCTATTTATTCGGGATGCATCCTCCTTTTAGTAAACAAAAGTAAAAACCCAGCAAGATGAAAGTTGCCTTATAGAATTAGTAATAACTTTTTTCTTTTGTAACTCTTTAAATTTCTTTATTCTATCTACTTTAGACAGCTTTGAAAAAGAATTTGGTGTTTCCAAAACAGTGGAAGGAGAAAGCTCTGCCTTTAAGTCACTCATTTTCTCAACTAAAATTTAGTAAAAACCGAAGTTCCATCACCAATTAGTGATTAAGACTTCCTATATTTGGTTTTCTGCATCAGTAATCCACGTGACCCTCTATTGTAACTGCCGAGATGCAATGACTGGCTTTGTTTTTCTAAAAAAGTTAACTTGGTAGGATGGGAGGAGACAGGCGCAAAGCTAAAAAAAGGTTAGATAAATATTATTATTTGGCAAAGGAGCAAGGTACCTTTTTTAAAAAATATTATACAAAGTGTCCTTTAACCTTTCGTGTTGTAGGATACCGCGCTCGTTCAGCCTTTAAGTTAATTCAACTGAATCAAAAGTTTAACTTTTTGGAAAAGTCGCGTGTGATTGTCGATCTTTGTGCTGCTCCAGGCGGATGGTATTTTTGCTCAAATTTTTTTTTACATTTTTATCCTTATTATTTTAACTTTTTAGGCTCCAAGTTGCTCGAAAGTTTGCTCCCATTTCAAGTATTATTATAGGTGTTGATCGTGTTCCCATCAAGCCCATCCACAATTGTTTGACGTTGCAAGAAGATATTACAGAAGAGAGTTGCCGACAAGCTTTAAAGAGAGGTCTTCATAGTTATTTATATTATTTTACTTTAGAGTCCGCTGAGAGCTATATTTATTTTTTTCTAGCTTTATTCAAATTCTAATGAAACTAATTTTTTTTAGAGCTGAAGCACTGGAAAGCTGACTGCGTACTTCATGATGGTTCTCCGAACGTTGGACAAACCTGGATTCAGGACGCTTTTGATCAAGCTGATTTGACTTTAAAGGCCTTAAAGGTTTAATAATATGTAAAACTAACTATTTGCAATTTATGTTATTAATGTACTGAATGTTCTTTATTATTTATTTAACGACTTATAAAATTTTGAAGGTAATTTACTTTTAATTGGTTTCATTAATCCAAATTTTAATTTATTGTGTAAAGCTTTCTACTGATATTCTGAAGCAAGGTGGATACTTTATTACGAAAGTTTTCCGAAGTCGCGATTATTTTGCCTTGATGTGGGTTTTAAATAAGCTTTTCTATAAAGTACGTTGACTTTTCTAAACGTGTGAGCTGAAATTTTATTGTTTTCTATTTTATAATTTTTTATTTTTATCAACCTTATTGATTACTTTTATGATAATACATTTCGTAGAATCAGCGAATTTCATTATTAACTTTTATATAATTTTGGTATTATAGTAACTTTTTTATTTTTTATACACATTAAAATTTTTAATTTTTTATTTAAATTATTGTATTATTTTCTTACTGTATATTTATATAATAGGTAATTTTTTATGTATACCCTTATCTTTGTTATTATATATATATTTTTATAAACAATTATTTAATTTTTATTTTTATTTTTATATGAGTATTTTCTAGATTGATATTTTGGTTGTGCTGTTTACCTTTTTTTATGTATTTTTGGGGGCTTTTTTTATGTATTCTTTTTTTATATAATAATCTGTGCTTATCGGATTTCTTTATCATTAATATTTTTTATTACTTTACATTCTGTTTCGTTCCTTTTTTTAATTTTTTAATTTTTTAATTATATATTTTTATACATCGCTACTTTACTTTTGAGGTTCACGCGACGAAACCGGCGGCTTCCCGTAACGTTTCAGCCGAAATATTTGTGGTTTGCTGCGGTTTTAAAGCACCCACCTCACTGGATCCTCGGTTTTTGGATAGCAAATTCATATTTAAAGAAGTAATTAATTTTTTATATTAAAAATATAATTTTTATAAAGATGCTTTTTTATTGTTATTTTTTCTTGCGCTTATTATTATTTTATTTTTACATGTTATAATATAATTGTAGAAGTCCTTTTTTATATATATTTCCTTCTGTTAGATTAATTTTTATTTTTTTATATTATTTATTTAATATTTTTAATTTTTTTACTATAGGTCGAAGGAGTGTGCAAGTCACAGGCACTTTTCACGAATAATAGAAGGAACTCTTCAGCAGTTGGCTACAAAGATGATGAAGATTCATTTCACGAAACTTTGTAGTTTTTCTTTATATACAAATTTTTTTTATAAATTTTTAGGTACTTGAACTTTATGTATTTTTAATTTTAGTTTGAATTTTTAATTTACATAAAACACTTTTTTTATGTTTTTGATTTAATTTTTTTTAAAAATCTTTTATTATGTTCTGTTCCTTCTTTTATAATTATAAAGTTTTTACAATAAAAATTGTTGAATTTAATATAAAAATTAGTTTTGTTACTTACTTTCCGTTACGACTCTACCTAAATTAGATGAATTTTTTTTAATCCATCAACTTTTGTTATTGTTTTTTTGCTTTATACGGATAATTATGTCAACAATTTATAGTTTTTTTTAACATATAATTAAGTTTTGCTTTGAATGAACCCGAAGTTTCAATGGAAATATCAGTTTTAAAATTTTATTTTAATTTCTTTAAACCCTCCATTGTTTAAGAGCGCATTTTTATAAATTGTTCATGTAAGTTTGTATGTAAATGTCTGTTTGTTTTTGATTTATTTAAGCCTACGGCTTGAGTATAACTAAATTATTTAAATATAAGTTTTGTTTCTTGTAGTATATTTAAGGCATTTTTACTTTTTTTATTTATAATTATTTTGTATAAATTTAAGATCTGTTTCTGATTTTCTTGGCTGCACTGATCCTCTTCTCGCACTTTCGCGGTGCGCTGAAGTTATTTTTCAACCGGAAATTGACGACCCTTATGTTGGCCACATGGCCACTACGCAGGAGATTCGCGAGTGTTTAAAAGATATAAAAGTATTGAACAAAAAGGTTTGCATTTTTATTTTGATTTGTTTTAAATTTTTATATATTATTTTTTCAAGGATTTACGAAATGTGTTAAGGTGGAGAAAAGCACTTCTCCCACTTTTCGAAGAAATCAATAAGAAGGAACAAAACGTTTTGGAAGATCGTTGATTTCTATAATCTTTATGAATTCTAATTTTTTTATTTATCAAAACATTTTAAACTTTTTTTTCTTTTTTCCAATTTTACAACAATATTTTTTTATTGATTACATATTTATTCTTGTTATTATAATATTTTTATGTTATTATAAAATTTTGTTAATTGAATTTTATGTAATTTTGATTTATATAAATTGTGTACTGTTAATTTTTAGTTATTTACATATTACTTTTTGTATTATGAATTATGTTATACTTGTGATACTTCCATTTTTTATATAATATTTAATATTTATTAATATTATTTGTTATATTATTTTATTATTTTTTATTAATACAGATAAATACTACTTTATACTGTTTTTTCTATTTTATTATAATTTTTTACTTGTAATGTATTATATTTTTATAATAGAATTTGTTTAAAAAAAATAATTTCAGTTATTTATGTAATTCTTAATTTATTAAATCTTCTATCATATTTATTGAATTACAAAAATTTTATACTTTTGTAATGTTTGTTTATTATATTTATATAATTTTTTGAATAACACAACATACTTACATAATATCATTTTTTAAATAAAGTTATATTATTTAATAATTCTAATTATTTCCTTTATTTTATCTACGATTTTTATCTTATCTTATTTTTGTTGTAGCAATATTTATTATAATTTACTTGAACGATAAAAACTTCATACCTGTATAATGATATTTTCTGTTATTTAATTTTTTATTAATGATTATGTTATAATTTTTAATTATTATATCTAAATTTCTTTTTCTTTACTTAATAAAAACTTTCTTTTTTGTAGTATCCTTATTTTTATTTTTTTATTTAGACAACGAAAGCTTTGTTTTTTTAATTTGTGTTTATATACATCATTATTTGATATATAGTATATTCTATATTTATATGCTACTATCTTATTTTTTTTAAATAGACAACAGAAACTTCATACTATTACAATATTTTTTTACATATATTTTTTGTTTTTTATTTTTTATACACTCTCTTATTATTCAACGTAATTATTGTATTTTTATTAATTTGTTAAAATATAAATTTTTTAAAAAATTTTGTTTTAATAAAAAACTTAAGTACTATATTTTTATTACACGTAGAACTTGAAAAGTTTCTTATAGTATACTTTTATTTTTTATTTTTTATAATATTTTTATTATTATCTGAAAACTACAAAAGTTTTTATAATAAACTTTTTTCGACGGCAGAACCGAGCGAGCACGATAACGTTGAGATAACGGCTGAGGAAAGCGAACTTTTAGAGGTTTATTATTATAATAATAGACCTTAAAGAAGTTTTTAAAAAGAAGAAAAAAAGTTTCTTAATATAATTAAATTTTTTATAAAGTTTTCAAATACAATTATTTTTTAGACTATCAAAAGTTTTGTATTGAAAATAATAAGTTTCTTATTAGTTTTTAATAAGTGGAGATCAATGATTTATATATATTTATATTCAAATCCTTTTTAAGGCCAACGAAAAACTTAAAGAACTACAACTTTTGAAAACAAAAAAAGAGAAGGCCAAGAAAAGAAAAGAAAATCGTCACCTGTTGAAGAGGAAAAATAAAGAATTGTGTTCTTCATATTATATATTTTATTAATTGTTAATTTAGGTGTTATTATTTATTATTATATTATTAATTGTTATTATATACTGTTATTAAATTATTTTTTTGTTATATTATTTTATTTAATTGTTTATTTAGTTATTTTTATGATAAATTGTTATTATTTTTATATTTATTTATATTATTAATTGTTATTCATTATTAATATTATATAATTTCATTATTATAATTGCTATTCTTTTTTATTAATTTTTATTATGTTTTTTATTTATAATTATTATTAAGCGTTATTATTTTATTTTCATTAATAATATTTCCTATTTATTTATTGTTATCTTATTACTTAATTATATAATTGTATATTACTTATACACTACTTACTTATTATTATTCGAGGCATGGAATGGGTCTTCCGGCTAATCGTTTGACTGTTGAGGATGGTCAGCCTTATAATAATAATAATAGTAGTAAATTTAACTATAAAAAATCTTATAACAGAGTTGTTTTCCATGAAACTTTTGTGTGAAAAGCCCATCATGAGGGCGTTTCTTAAAAATAAAGTTCCGCTACTGAAAGAAGAAAAGCAAAAGGTCCAAAAAAATGAAGTTGATGATGGTAAAATATTACTATTTGCAAACTTTTTAGTATTGTAAAACAATATTATTTACTTGCGCACTTCATTTATGTAATTTTATTTGTAAATTATTATTATTTTTTTAGAAGCAAAACTTCAAGCAGAATTAAGTGAGAATTCTGACCCTGAACTGCATCACTACAAGTAGTTTATTATTATTATTATTGCTATTATTATACAACTATTATAATTAGAATGCAAAGAATAAAGGAAATGGATGAGTATTATAATATTATTAAGAACAAACGAAGTAAAGAGAGTAAAGTTGCCGAAAAACTAGTAAAAATCAACAGCCATAACAAAGCGTTGCTAGAATATAACAAACCTGATAAGGTCGAATATTTTTTGTAATATTTTATAACAACTTTTAGAAAGAAAGTTTTGGAAAATACAGAGCTCCACAATACAAAATTTTTGCGAAGGTAAAAAGCACGTGAGTTCCTATAGTAATAAAAGTTCATTGGCCGCAGAGAGTTCTACTGACGATTCTCGTTCTATTGATATGTGGTTTGCTCAGGTATATCCCTTTTTATTTATAATTATTATTTTTATTATTAAGGACGACTCTGCTTGATAAGTGGTTTATTGGGCACTTTTTTGGTTTTAAACTACCAATAACTATTAGTCATTAGCTAGTAAGCATCAGTTTCCAACCTGCATGGCTTTTGAGCGTTTTTTACTTTTATAGTGATGCCTGTATTGTAGTAGTTATAGAAATAATAACTTCTTTAACTTGTTATATAAATATTGCTTTACTTTTTTTTAATGTTAAATATTTAGCAATAAACTTTTTTTATACATTATAAAAGAACAGTTTTTAAGTAAACTTTTATTTAGAATGAATTTTCAGAAATTTTATCGGATTTAGAAAACGAGGAACAAGCAAAGAAGGAACTTGAAAGAAGGTTTCTAATATTACTATCATTATTATTATTAAAATTATTAGTAGACTCGCCAGAAAAAGTACGGTCACACCTGCTGAAACCTCAGATTTGCCTAAAAGGTTTCAACAAAAGTTGCATGAGAAAAGCGCGAGCTTAAAAAGTTTTATTAGTATTATTATAATTATAATCATTATTGCTTTTGGTTTTTCTTTTTAAGAACTTCTCTATTTTATTTTTTATTTATAAAGTTGAGTCCTAATTTTTTATGTAATAAAACTTTGCATAGCATTAACTTATTATATTTTTAATTATTTTTAATAAAACCATTTTATTTTTAAAATTTTTTTACTATAAATTATTAAAAAATTTTAAATATTTTATTAAAGTCTATAATTTCCCCATTGAAATATCAAGAAATTTTTTTTTACTTTTGAAATTATTTTTTTCATGTTATCATAATAAATTTGGAATTATATATATTCTAATAAAATTAAATATTTTATATATATTATAAATTTAAAGGTTTTTTCGTTTATTATACTTTACTAAGTACTGCAGTTTTTTATAATTTTTAATTATAACAGTTGAAGTGTTTTATAAAACTATTTTTTTTATAATTTTATGGCAATAAAGTTTAAAAAAAAATTGTTTTTTTATTACTTATATTACTTTTTAAGTCCTCTATAAGAAAAATTTCAATTATTGAAGTTTTTTTATTTTTACTTCAAGTTTTTATAGAATACATTTGTTATACATTTTATCAAAAAATATAAACACGGAACCTTTTTTGTTATTCTGCTTAACTTCTTAAAAGTTTATTATCATATTTTCTGAAGCTCGCCTTGCCGATGGTGAACTTGAAACCGTAAAATTTATTTCCGAGTGCGATTTAGAAAGTGAAACGTTCTTGCTATTATTTATTATTACTATTACTATTAATGCTTATTTTAATTTTTTTATGCAGTGACGATTTTTCGGATTCTAAAAATAAGAACTCAGTGAAACTGGACGCACAGGGACTTGCTTTGGGCTCCCTTCTTATTTCTAAAAAGGTTTTTTTTATATCATATTTAGTAAAATTAAATTTTTTTATACTTCTATAATATATAGCGAAAAGCCAGATTAGAGGACAATTCTTATCACCGCTTTGCTTTTCAAGACGGGCCTTTGCCTGATTGGTTTCTCGATGACCAACAAAAACACTATAAGAAATATATCCATGTGCCAAGCGACGTCCTGCAATTTTATAGGTCTGCTTTATGTCATTGGTTAGATGTAGATCCCTTACTAAATGATTGGACAGTAAGCGATTAAAAGAAATTAACTCTCGGCCAATTAAAAAAGTTCAGGAGGCCAAAGCGAGGAAGAAGTTGAAGGCTTCGAGGAAACTGGAGGGCGTAAGTAGCTTTAATATTAGCTGTATCCCCTCTTTTTCTGCCAGTGTGAAACAGAGTTTAATGCAATACCAACCGTAAACATGCATTGATTGAAATGCTGTTCACATTGGTCGGCTGGCTTGTTACATTATTATGCTTTGAATATTTCATTATACTGTAAACAAAATTTTGAAGTTTTTATATGCTTCTGTTGCAGATGAAAAGGAAGGCTGAGTCTATTATTGACAATCCTAACATGAGCGACGCATTTAAGAGGAGAACAATTGGTTTATTGACACGTGGTTTTTCTTTTCGTTTCGATTGATTGGCTAATTATGATCCAAAGAAAAACTTCACTACTCTCGAAAGACCCGTAGTAAACCTAGAAACGTCCAATACGTTGTCGCTTCCAAGTCGGGGGCTCGAAGGAAAAGCCAAAGATCCCACAGCGTAAAGGTAATATTTTCACAGTTTTACTCGTTTTATTGATCGGATTACTTTTTCTTTGTGTTATGTAAAGATTATTTTTACTTAAAATTTCTTTTTGCTTATTTAGAAAAAACTTAAGGCTTTATGCTATTTAACTTGCGCATTACAGTTTAAGTTAGTTATATATATATTTATTACAAAAACTTGCTGTAAGCGGAATTATATAGAATGTATTTTTATTAGAATTGTTAACTATGATAAATTTATTTAAACCACGACTTTCATTTGAGCGTATTTACCGTTTTAGTCACAAGGTTTGTTGTTTATTAAGTTGAATTGCTTTCATTTTTTTTAAATTTGCATTTGTGAAATTAACTCAGTATACTTAGAGCTTTTAGAAGCGACTTTTTACCGTATACACCTTTATTATATATTAAAAAAATAAATCTAATTTTTTGCTTCCTTTTTTATTGACGTTGCTATCTTAATTAACTGTTTTATAACTACTTTATTTTATAAAGGGCCCATATAAACTTGTTGATCCTAGAATGAAGAAAGATAAGGAAGGACTGAAAAGAGCCTTGGAACGAAAAAAGTTAAGGATTAAAAAAAGAAAATCAAAAAAATAACTTAAATAATAAAAAGCATTTTTTTAAGAAAACACGATACTAAAAGAATTTTTATTGTGTTCCTTGCAAGATTGTAAGTAAAAATTCTTAGAATAGTTTTTTCCGTTGAACAGATTGCCAATAAGCTACAGAATTTAATTTAAACATTAAATCGAAAACCCAATCAAAACCCAATCAAAAATATAGTGCAAATTAAAGCAATAATTAAGTGTGGAATTAAAAAGTACCTGAGTTGGCTCGCATTTCGGGTGTATTTGGAATAAAAAGAAATAATAGAGCGTTAAAAGTTAAGAAACCCATCGTGATTTCCGGTGCAGCCTTAAGGGTATCGTAGAAATCTATCAGAAAAGTCTTCACTCGATTTGATAACTAGTAAAAGTTAGTTTAAAAAACTGAGTATATATAATTGTTTAGATGAGTAATGCTATAGTATACGATATGTATTACTCATAAAGATGTGTTTTTTTTAATAACTTTAAAAAGTGGAGAATCGGTTAGACATATTAATACTTAAAGATTATTTATTATTAAAAAAATGTTGTGTATACAGGAGTGTGAAGTTAAAATAAAAGGTGAAAGAGTTTTTTTTTCAAATTAAAGTTTACGAAATTTTAGATAAAATGTTAAGCAAAAAACATATTTAATGTTTATAAATCCTTAAATAAGGCCAAAAACCTAAAAGCTAAAGTGAAATTACAAAAAAACTACCATGGGCTGCCGACAACCAAGCTCAGCGCGTAAAGCACGGATGCAGCAAGTTAATAAGCCTACCGCAGATCCATAATTTGTGGCTCTAACTCTAAATTGGGCACCACCAGCTCTGCACCGCGTGGAAGGACAACTCGGTCTTAATTGTGTAAGACACGGTAACCTCCTTTTTAGACCCCTCAGTCGCATCTAGCTCAAAGGCCTCTGTAACAGTCCTTTAAAAATAGTTGTGTCTGCTTTGCGTTGCCTCCTCTTTTCCCATTGAGTCACTAACGATTAGATTATGTGGGCGACAACGAGCGCTTTATCCACTCGCTGTGAAAAATATAATAAAATCGTCCCTGCGTAACATTTTACGCTTAATGTGATGTTGCACGGCCTATTATGGTATACCTATCTACTACTTGGGCATTCGGTGCGCATCCACGGTGGCGTGGCAGCACTGCGAGTACAGGAGAATAAACAGTCGCTACTTAGAGCAATGTGCGTTCCGTAAAAAAGATACTTCGTGGCAAATTGGAATCGCTTCCTACGAAGGATTTAAGATCCGTTTAAATGACCGCTGATCTGGAAACTTTTCTCATGTAGGGTTCAACCTCCACCAAGCTTTTAAGGTGGCAGTAAGATAAAAATGTGTACTAAAAAAAAAGAGGTATATTTCCTATTTAATTACTAATTTGACCCGATATGTGGTTGCAGTTCAAAGTAAAAGCCAGGAATTCAAGTGCTAGGAAAGTTTTATAAGTTTTTCTTATCACAATAGGAGTTTTCCTACTCAACAAGGCTTCCTTCACCAAAAACACTTGCTAAGTGTTTTTAAAGTTGAAGAAAAAAGTTTTAGCCCATTTCAACTAAATAATACAAATATGTAAACATACACGCAATACACAACGTAAATTTTTAAAAAAATAAGTCTATCGTTGAGCCCAAGATATTATTATAGTTTAAAGTGGTAGGCGGTATTCACTAATGACGCCCTTAATATAGAGACATGCATTGCAATCTGGGTGTGTTTATACTTTATTTATAAAGTAAATTAACTCTTTCTCTATTTATGATCCGTGCTTTAAAATCTAGTCCATTACCTTTCTAATCTGCACAGAATTAATTGGAGCGTTTTAAGGCTCATTGGAGGTGACCAGTAAATTTTGTTTACAAACATTGCCACCCTATGTAAAATATAAACTACAGACGTAGATTTATACCATAAAGAAATTATACCATAATTTTATATAAAAGAAATAGTATTTATTATCTGCTGCAAACTTCAATAAGTTAGAGAACTGGTGAACTTTTTAGTATCTGGGTTAGGTAATTTTATCAACTTATATAAATTTTAGTAAAATATTAGACTAGCTTTAACGGATTGTGCCTTTTATCAACTGGTAAACTTTTATAGATCTGTCTTTAATCCTGAAATTGAAAATATAGAATGCTAATTATTAGTAAGTTTAAGTAAAAAGCAAAAACAGTTACACGCAGTGCATGAGAATCCAACTTAATTAAACTGGCGCTCCCTTTAAGCTTAAATATTGATATTTCCTTGAATAGGTGTGACCTCGTCGCCCTAAAACTTTCCCACTACAAACTTACAAGGGAGAAAACTTTTTACTTTTTAATTAAAGCAGATTTACAACTTTAATGGCTAGCAGTCCACCTTGACTTTTCAGTATATTTTATTTATGTCTGGTTTAAATAAAGGCTAACTATTAGTTGTCCCAAACTTGCAGATGCAGGAGGGTTATGAATTCTGGAAAACGGGCTTTAAAAGTTAACATATTGCAAGCTAGTAATCTATCGAAAAGAGAGTATGTAAATTTACATTTAAATTTATTTAAGTTTTTAATTTAATGATACTTTCCATTCAATCTTACACTTTCAATATTTACGTAATTGTTTAAATCTATTCACTATTATAATTATAGTTCGTGTTTTCTAAAACGTTTCTATTTTACTGTCGGCTGTTTTTTTATTTCTAGTATTTTTGGAAGTCTTAACGCTTATTGTCGAGTGTATATAAATAATAGCGAGTTTTTATTAACAACTGCAGTCAAGAAAAAAACCAAATGTCCCTACTGGGGAGAGGAGCTCTTCTTGTACTTTTTAACATTTATTAATAAATTGAAATTCACGCCAAGTTTATGTAGACTTGTGGCTGAAAAATTTGACACTCTCCACTTTAAAATATATAATTACAATCGCTTTACAAAAGATGGATTACTAGGGAGTGTTACAGTTAACTTAAATTCCGTTAACATTCCTGAGCCCAGTGAGACTTCCAAATTATTTAGGTTTTTCCTTTTTAAGCATCGTAAATATTAAATTTAGGAGAATTCAGAATTTAATGTATTTTACTTTAGTTTTCCTATACAGCAATACAGTAAAAGCAGTAAAGTTAGAGGATGTTTAATTTTAAAATTTCAATTTATAGCACCTTCGAACGGCGTAGAGAATTTTCTTCCTGCGAATAGGTTTTTTAATTATCGTCATAAATCCATTTTTTAAAAACTAAATTTTTAAATATATTAATTTGTTAAGTGCCCCCTTTTTTTACACCATATAGTTCATTGTTGATTAAATTTTTGTAATTTTATTTATCGTTTTTGATTTCTTTTTTAAAGTTTAATATATCCTTAGTGATTCAAACCTACAACCTTTGCGTTCTGCTATTTGTCCAGCAGGTTTTGTCTTTTTTTCGCTATATTTTTAAAATTTTTTCGACCAAACTAAACTATTTTTAATTTTTTTTTTTTAAGGGCCTTCTAAAAGAATATATTCTACAACTGATCTTGTTGCTCGTGACTTTGGATCTTATGCTGAGGATGAGACATTGTCTGAAGGAAGGTAGGACATAAAAATTTATAGACCTCCACTTTAATATTAATAATAAGCCATGATTTTCTGATCGTTATATCTATATTAATAATTTTGTTATTTTTTTGAAATGTCAATCTTTAGGAATTTAAAGGCTTCTCTATTTATTTTTATAAAGTTTAGTCAAATTTACTATTTTTTAATCTCTTTTGTACTTAATTATATATTTTTTTGGTTTTCTCGTTTTTCACAGTTTTGTAATATTTCTAAAGTTTCAAAAATAATTTTATAAGACTCACTTTTTTTTGACAGTCGTAGACAATATACTTGCTAAAAGTTTTTATGTTTTAAAGGTAACTTTTATTGATTCTGTTAAATCTATATTTTTTAATTTTAAATTTTATTAATTAAATTTTATAAAGGTTCAAAAAACTCTTTTTAAAGAATCTTTAATATTTACTAAAACTATATGATAAGTATAATTAAATTAACTCAACGCCTAAATTTTTTAGCTCAGTAAATTTATTAATATCATTACTATTTAAAACAATCTATGAATTTTTTGATAAGTCATTTTTAATTTTTAGTTTTAATAATAAAATTGAACTATATAATTATAACAATTTTTATTTTTTATTTTTCTAGGGGTGCACAGCTTGATCAAAACGGAATATATTTTGTAGAAAGCGTTTCTAAAAGTACTTCTTGGGCGGTACTTTACTATATGCATTTAGAAAGAATACACAGCTGGATTGTACTTTAACTTCAATTTCATTGTAAAATCACGATTTTAATTCTTAAAATTTAAATTTTCAATTTTATGTTGCTAACACTTTAAAAAATTCGGTTTTACGAGTTTATTTAATATAGAAAATTTATTTTTAAGTCTTGAATTTATTGTACCCAGAATTTTTGATAAATTAAATTTCAGATTAAATTCGCTTAGGGGAATTAAATAACTTTTATTTATTAATCAATTTCGTACTTATTTTGTTTGTTAAGCCAAATTTGCCTTAAAGTTTATTTTACTATTACGTAAATTTACTCTATTTTAAGTAAATTACTTTTTTTTTTATAAGTAGTTAAGCACTTACTAGTACGTAATATTTTCATTACAAAAAAAATAAACCACATTTAAATCCTTCTTGTTATAATTCGCAATTTTAATTAAGGAATAATATCCAAGTATTTTAAAAAACTTATAGTCCAACTTTGAATTATAATTTTTCAGAATTCTTAAAAACAAAAGTAGTTTAAGAAAGCTGGAACAAAGTTAAATTGTCCTTAAATATTTAGTTACCATTATTACTTTCTGCATTAAATTTTTTTTATAAGTTACATTGATTAAAAAGTTTCGTTACCAACTTTCATCTTGTATTGCATTTATTATATTTTATAGTTTTTTACTTCAAATTATATAACTTATTACCAAAAACTTATTTAAAATAGAAAGATTATGCCGTTTTATTTTTTCTTTTTTATTGAACATTTCCAACTTTTCTGTTTTTTTTTTGTTATATTTTCAACGGATGGAGTTATTTTTATAATTATTAAATGAAAGTTTTGGCACTTTTGTATATAACTCTTATATTAGAGGCCTACCCCCAAAACTGAGCTTAAAAATAAACAAAAACTTTGTGACAAGAAACGCCAAAGCCAACAGTACTTTAGATTTTCTTTATATTCTTTTAGATCCCATATTTTTTTATTATTTATTAGTTAATTATTAGTTTTGTAGAACGAGTTTTTTAATATTAATTTTTAATAATCAAGGTTTTTTTTCTGATAAGTACTTTTATTTTGTTATGTTTAGATTTGTAAGACGAACAAGTTTTACGAGCTCTCGAGAATCTACAAAGTAATTTTAATTTTGTAATAAGTATTTTGAACTTCTTGCTGAATATTGCCTGGTGCAACTCGCAGTTCTCTCGCAGACTGTGAATCTTTTTGCCAAGCCGATTCTTTTTGCTGGGAAATGCTCACAACGAACAACAAGGAAATTTCTTTAGTTCAACTAAATAAAAAGGCCACGGGGCGCGTTTCAAAATTACGAGTCCATTCCGTAAGCACGTGTTTTTCTCTTTTTTCTAAAAAAAGCATTTTTTATTCTTCTAAGGAAACTTTGCATCACAATAGCCATGTGACTTCCGGAGATCTTCCGCCGGGCTGGGAGGTTTGTGATTTTTTATTTCAGAGAAAACTTGAGTTAAAATGCAAATTCTTTTTAATTCATTATCATTGTAATTTCTGATCTATGCTATTATAAACTTTTTTTTTACTTTTTTTATGTATTTTTTTAATATGTTAAAAGCTTAATAATAATATTTTTACATGATTAAATCTATTTCACGTCACACACAAAACTAAATTTAATTTGTGTAAATTACAATACTTTTTTAAACTTTTTATTATATTTTATAGTTATTTTGTTGAGTAGAATTCATATAATTTTAATAACATTTTTTGCTAACCTAATTTTTATTACTTTATATTTTCCTTCTAACCCTTTTTGTAAGTGTAAAAGAAAATTTTTTTTAATTAATTTTAAAAACCTTTTATTTTTGCTTAAAAAAATTAAAAACTTTTTTTCGCTTACAAATTGTTTTATAATTTTCGTTATTGAATCACTAGAGATTTTATTTCAATTTTTTTCAATCTTTTAGAAGAGCAAATTATTAAAAAATCTCTCTTTTAGATTAATTTTTCATTACTATAAGACTTCTTGCTACCATTTTATTAGGGCAACCATCTAAAATTTTTATGTAAAAAAGATTACTAAAAAAGCTTTTATTCACTTATAATTTACTTTATGAAACTGGTTTATAATTTATTAACTGCGTAATATAAACTTATTAAACTTATTTTATAATTTTTAATTTTTGGGTTCCACTTGATTGGAGGTTATTATATTATTTAATAAATATTTTTTTAAAGTTTTATATTTGTATAAACTTATCCCACCGTTATTTAAAAATTTTATATGAATTTAAAATTCTTAAATTTGACCTTCTATAAAAAACTTCGAGTCCTTTTTTTACTTTAATAGTTTCTTTTTAAAAACTTTTTTCTTTGCTATACTAATTTAAATATTAAATTAAATATTTAAAGGAACGACGAACGCGTGAAGGGCGTGTCTTTTTTGTAAATCACATCGAAAAAATTACTCAGTGGGAAGATCCACGCCAGCAGAAGAGTCCCGTATATATTCCAGTGTACTAAAAATTGGACCAATTTCTTTTTATATTCTTCTCGTGTTTAACGCTACACGCGATGCAACAATTCAATTTCTTTTAACATTCATAAGCACTTATGTAAACTACTATTTATTTTACTCTTCCCTTTTTTAATTATATATTATTAGTAATTTAATTAAAAAAACTCTAAATTTAAATATTTTAAGTAATTATTTTTTATATATAAGAATTATCCTTACGTTACTCTCTAATATCAATTATTGATCTAAAAAATTCAATCTATTAATTATTTTAATTGTTATTATTAATATTACAACTAATTAGTTTTCGTATTATTACTCCAAAAATTTTATTCTTATTATTTAAATAATTATCTTTTTAATTAATCTTATTTTGAAGATATTCATATTGTAATTTGATTACTTTGCTTACTAATAATTACTGTAGCGGATGAAAAACCTTTTTTAAAAGGTTTGTAATAAAAGTTTTAGTTAGTTTTAAAATCAATCCGGTTTTTTTGGTTTTTATTTGTCTCTTTATTAATTTAAATACGTTAATTGTAAAATTAAACTATATTTTAACTTTCAAATTCTTTTAAAAAAATAAAAAGGTATAACTTTTACTATAAATTAATACCATACAAATATATTTTAGTTAGTTCTGTAATTAATATTAAATTTTAATAATTTTATTTTTCCGTTTTTTTAATTCACTTTTATCAAATTATTATTAACTCAAAATAATTATATTTTATTTTAAGTATTTTTTATTAATAATATTACGCATTGAACTTATACTTAAGCCTTTAATGTTTTTTATTAATTTTTTTTAATTCTTGGATCCGTGATTTTATATATTTAATATATATACAGTTATGCTCGAGATTATAAAACGAAACTTTCTTATTTTTACTCGCATTTAAGACGAAAGGAAGGAAAAGTTTGCTCATTTTTTTCTTTTTTTGATCCATTTTTGTGAAAATAATTCAACTTTAATAAGATTGAGCTTCACGTGTCCCGTGATAACATCTTTGAAGCGTCTTATCGGCAAGTGAAGCGGATTCCTCACGATCAAGTAACTTTTTTGTTCTAAAAATCAAATTAATTTCTAATAGAGGGAAAATTACATTGTTAAAATCTCTAAAAGCTCAATAAAAGATTATGCGTGCATTTTAAAGGCGAAAGCGGATTGGACTATGGAGGAATTACGCGGTTGCACTTTTTTATTGTTTTTCTAGGGACCATTTAAAAAATTATATTAAATTGAGATTCTTATATATTTTTAAAAACTAATTACAATTTTTTTTATATTTAAAATTTTTTTTCTGTTTTTCCAGTTGACCATTAATAAAAAGTCGATTACCACAGTTCTTTATTTATTTTTATAATTGAATATGTAAATTTTTAAATTTTTTTATTGTTTTACAAGTTGATATTTATAATAAATAGTATAAATGAAGCTCTTTATACTTCTTAAAGCTAATTATAAGTTATATAAGTTATAAAATTGATTTTTATATATTTTTATATTATTTATAATTTTTGTAAAGTTTATTTTAATTTACAGTTTTTCAAGTTGATCATTTAAAAAAAGTAGATTAAAAATATTTATAAAAATGTTTTTAAACTAATTTTCATTTTCAATAAATTTTAATTAATTTTTATTGGTTTTTTAATTTTTATATAATAAAAGTAGAACTAGGAAGCTTTGTTGGACTTTTCTAAATTAAATGTAATTTTTTCGGAACTTTTTACTGTTTTATAAGTTTAACGTTAATTGTTTTTAGAACTTAAAAAAGCATTTTGTGTTATTCTAAAACAAACTTTGAACCTCTGTCAAGTTTTATTATGGTTGCTTAACAATAAATTATTCTATTTTAATTTTTTACTGTTTTAAAGCAAACATACTTTTATAATTTTTTATGTTTTGAAAAAAATAATTAATTTTTAATATTATCAGTTTTTCTACTAACCAAAAAATATTTTATTTTTTAATTGTTACATAATTGTTCGTCAGAAGTATTTAGAATTACAAAAATCTTTACTTTTTCAAAACTTATAATTACTCTTTTTAAAATTATTGTATTAGCTTCTCTCCAAAAAGGGTTTTTTAGCCATTTTTTTAACTCATATTGATCTTTTAAATATAATATAAACTTAAAAAGATCTTTGTTACTATCCATTTGTATTTTGTAAGTTAGCAAAACTTATTTATACAATTACAAAAGTTAATTTCTGTAGCTAAAAATATTTTTAAAGTAGGTACATTTTTTAATGGGTAATAATTATCAGTAAACTTTGGATTTTGTGACTCATAAAATGTTATAATTAAATTCTTTTTATTTCGTAACTCGATAAAAATTATGATAACTATATTATGTTTTGTAACTTTACCGAAAGAACTTAGATTTAAGATTAAAAGAAATTATAAATTTGTACTAAGAAACATATCTGATGTTTTTTTTTCGAACAATCATTTTAAATTGTGTTGTAACTGGGAAAAAAATATTATTATAATAAAGGATTTTACTATTAATTTTTCAAGATTTATAATAATTTTTACAGCGAATGGTTTTTCTTACTTTCTCGCGAAATATTTTCACCGTATTACGGGCTTTTTGAATACGCTGCATAGTAAATTTTTTTTTTAACTTTTTTCCCCAAAAACCTATTTTTTTTTTCGGTGCAGTGATATGTGTACATTGCAAATTAATCCGCATTCCGGAATAAACCCCGAACATTTAAAGTATTTTGAATTTATTGGAAGAATCGTGGGATTAGCAGTTTGTAATCAAAATATAATCGACGGTTATATTTTTTCTATGACATTTACTTGAATATTATTTATAATTACAGTAGTGTTGATGAGATCTGCTCCAATTTTACTTTTATTTATAATACTTTTTTACTTAATTATTTTTAATCATAACTGCTATCTTCCTTTCGGCGCTTTTGCCACTACTTTTCTATCAAGAGGTCTTTTAAATTCAGAATTAGACTTATTAATTTTTATTTTTCTCAAGATTTTTTGTTACTCATGTATTACTAGTATGCTATACAACAAATTTTAGGAGGGATTTTTTTTATCTTTAGTCCGCCTTTTATCGCAGAAGTTTGCGAATGCTTACGGGTTTACTTTAAGTTCACTTTTTAACTAACCTTATTATATAAAAATCTAATCACATTCTAACTAACTTTATTACAAACTATTATATATACTTTTATATTGAAATATATCCTTTTGTATAAATTTTAAGTTTACTTTAAAAAAAAATCTTGAAAATTTTGCTTATTATTTTTTTTTATTATATTTAAAATATTAATATATTGTGGATATTAATTTAATAAATATTAAACTTTTTCTAAATCAGCATTCTTTATTCCCCCTTTTTATCGAAAAATCTTGAATAAGCCGATTGAATTTGACCACATCGAAATGGTCGATGCGGAGTACTACAGAAGGTTTTTTCCCTTGAAGAATTACCAATATCCTTTACAGTATTTTTACGTGCCTCGCGTTTTTTATTATAAAATTTATATATATATTTTTCTATTTCTTTTATAGTTTTATTGTTTATTGTTTATATTTATATCTTTTAATGTTTTTTATTATTATTAATTTATTGTTTACTATATTTTTATTTACTTTGTTAAGTCTTCTTTGGATCCTTAATAATGACGTTACAGATAAACTTTTTTTGAATTTCACAGTGACATCAAATAAATTTGGTTTGGTTAGTAGCAGTAATGTTTAACTATATTTACAGATTGCTGTCTGAAGATATTTCTTTTGTTATGAATTTTATAGACCTATGAAGAGGAGCTTAAACCAAACGGCGCTAATATCCCCGTTACCGAAGAGAATAAGCGGGAATACGTTCTGTATTTCACTTATTTTAAGCTTTTTTAACTATAATAATAAAAAGAGGGAGAGAGAAAAAAGACTACTTATAAATTTTTTTGTTATTTTATTTATATTAAAAATTTTTAAAACTTTTTTTTTAATTATTTTGTTAATATCACTTACAAATTATCAAAATATTGCTTTAGACTTTTAGTGGAGCATCGATATTCAAAGATCATCAAAGATCAGATGGAAGCGTTTAATAGAGGCTTCTTTTCGGTGATTCCTTCGGCACTCGTGCAAATTTTTGATGAGAAGGAGCTTGAGGTGTCCATTCAGTTGTTATTTTTTTTAAAAAAAAACAGTTGTTTTACTAAACAGTTTTTATTGCAAATAATATAGTAAATTTAAATTTTTAGTGAACTCTGATTACCGGTAAGCCAATAATAAAAGTTTGCGATCTATGAAAACAGTTTTATTTAAAATATTTATTTTTGTAGTTTTTTTTTACTAAATTTACTATAGAGTTTGCCTTTTGAATATTTAAATATATTTTAAAGTTTTTTTAAATGGAAAACTAACGAATTAAAGTTTGCTTTATAGAAAAATTAATTTTTCTTTATATTATTTATACTCACAAAATTATCAGTATAGTTTTTGCAAAAAATAATTAGTTTTATAGTCTTGAGTTATTTGTAGAGATTTTTAGAACCCGGAAGTTACTAATATAGGATCTTTATTTTTACTTATTTTTTTTTTAATTAATCTTTGTTCATATGAGTTTATTATCTGAAGTTCGTATAATTTTAAATATTTAGTTGGTTATATATAAGATATGCAACTTAAGGGATATTGTATTATTATAATTATTTTTTTTATAAATTTATAATATAAAAATAAAGTAGTTTGCCTACTTTATTTTTAAGTAATGCGATATATTCGTATTTTTAACTTTATAATTTCATAGCTTTACTATCATAGTTTGCAGTTCAAGATTTTAGAATTATATTTAACTTGTTAAACTTTTAAGTATACAAAAATCAATTTTTTTTCTTTATTAAATTTTGAAATACATAAATTTACTAGTAAAAGTTTTTATTTGCTAATAAAACTTCTTTACTTTAAGTGAATTTTTCCTTAATGTACCAGTAAAAGTTGCCATTGATAAAATAATTAAATTTTCTTTAAACCAAGGTCAAGCAATTTTGTAAGAATTTACTCGACAAACTGCTTTGAAAGAAATTATTTATAATAAACTTTTTCTAAAGAAAAAAATTTTTTGTAATAAATTTTATAAATTTACTGTTTAAAATATTTTTAGTTATCAGCATAATATGGAATATATCAGTAAATTTATAAATAAAAAGTTTAATAATAACAATAAAAAAGTTAGTGTGATTTTTAAGAGGTATGAAATTATTTATTGAATTTTATTTAATATTTATTAATACTAACTATTTGTTTGGTTATTTGTATTATTATTTTACTCTGAAATTTTTTAGTAATTTTTTAATATACATTTTAGTTTCTCATTGGCGGTCTTGCTGAAATAGACATTGTTGATTGGAAGATGAATACCGAATACCGAAACGGCTATTACAGTAGTCATCCAGTTATAAAAATGTTTTGGAAGGTACGAAATAGAATTTTTTTTTTAAAAAAAAACATAATAACTAAATGGAATATGTTTATTTATATAAAAAAAGTTAATAAAATATAATTAGTAAAAAATAATTATAGTAAATAAAGAGATTTAATCTTTTATAAAGATAATATTTGTTTACTTAATTATGTAATAATTTACTTGAAAAGTTAATAAATTAATTTATTCAAATGAACTTCCTTGAATGAATTGTATTTGAAACCAAAAAGCAGTAAACAAAATAATAACTTATTAAGTAAATAAAAAAATTTATAATTCAAGAAGATTTTTTACTTTAATTCATTGATAATTAAATGTAAAATATATCATATTAAAAAAATTTCAATACTTTTTTTTATAAAAGGAAAGTAATTTAGAAAAAATTGATTTTTCTAATAAAAAATTAAATTTATATATAATATATTGTTAAAAGATGAATTTTGTTCAAATTACTAAAAAATAGGAAAAAGTTGTAGACTAGTTTCTGATAAATATTTTTAATTTAGGTTTTTATTATTTAAAATTATACTATATAATTAAACGAAATAATTTATTTCAAGAGAATAATTATAAAATCACTTTCGAATTTAAAAAAATTCTGTAATTCTGTATTATTATATTATAAAGTTATTTATTTAAACTAGAGACCTTGACTTTTTGCAGAAAAGTAATATTTAAATTTTTATTTTTTTTACCTTACTGACCTCGTAAATATCTATTTTGAATTGGATTTTTATATAACTTTCAGTTACTAACCAAGCTGTAATAAACTTAAGTTAAAATTCTACTATATTAATAATTTTATTTAACAACAGTAATTAATTATGGAAGCAGTATTTAATTTTAAGAATCACAAGGTTGTTGAAGAGTTTGATAACGAGCTGCGCGCTCGGTTGCTCCAGTTTGTCACGGGAACTTCTCGTGTTCCTATCAAGGGTTTTAAAGATCTCCATGGTTTAGTTTTCTTACTTTCAATTCTATTCTCGTTAGTTTTCTTTGTATTGCTGTTAGTTTAAATTCCTTTTCTTTATTACTCTTTGCAACTTAAATATCAAATTATACTTTTATTAATATTAAGTTTGACTATTTTTAGAAATCAGCTAACTTTATTATGTTTCTATTTACTACTGAAGGCAGTAATGGCCATCAAAGATTTTGTATTGAAAAAGTTAATTCTTCAAGTCGTCTTTGCAAAGCCCACACGTGGTTTTTTATTTATAATTGACTAATTAACTTTGTTTAAAAAGTTTATAATAGTTTTAATAGACTTGATCTTCCTGAATATGAAAGTGCTGATGTACTAAAAGAACGTCTTATATATGTTCTTGAAAATACACGGGAATTTTATTGCGAGTAAATTTATTAAGTTTCGTAAATAAAATCTATATTTCTAATAGGTTATATAATGAAAACTTATAATAATCCTCTGCTTCAAAATTTATAAAAAAATTTTCGCTCTTGTAGATTTTGGCAATTTTAAGTATCACTTTTTTTAACTAAAAGTTAGGAATTAAAGTTATAGTTAAAACGCTTACGCTTTAAAAAAACTTAGATTAGAAAAAAAGGTTAAGAGTTATTCTATTTAAAAGAAATTTCAAAATTCATAAACTTAAATCGATCAACTATTTTGGACACTTTAAAATAATATAGAAATATATAAAGTGTACACATATTTATAGGGTTTCACTATAATATCCAATTTAAATTAATAAAACTAAAAAAATTAATATAACGTACTTTAATATTTTCTTTAGGTAGATTTGTATTTATTACAGCTTTTCGGTTCAAGTTCCGGTAATGCAGAGTAGTAAAGTTACCAAATTAAACACTTAATATAATTTGCATCTTTTACAAGTACACTAAACCAAAATAAAACCAAAAACGAAACCACAATGGCGCGAATGCATTGCCAAAGTTTTCTTTTCATTTGTATTTTTTTATATTTTCAGAAAAAGTTTTTTTATTTCAATTTATTTAAAAAATAACATCTCTCTGTACAATGTTAGTGAGAGAGATAAAAGTTAATCAATTTCTAGTTTAAAAAAAATATTAAAAGTTTATATAAACTAATGTCCAAACATCCCTTAAAAATTAGGCAATTTGTGGATAAGAACACTTTTATTATGCCATAAAAATTTTAGAATAAACAAGTGAAAAAGTTTAACTATCTTTCAAAATATGAGAATTTTATTGCACGGCTAACTTTTTAAACTTATATAGGTATTTACATAGGTCGGAAAAAAACTTGGCAAGGTTTGTAAAAAACATCATCACTTATGGTTGCTTTAGTAAAGTTTTCTTTTAAGTTAAAGATGAGAAATACATAAGAAAACTGAATAGAGCGCCTTTTTAGTTATTGTATCTAAAATGACATCTACTTTTTACAAACGTTAACTTTTCTAACATATAAAAAGCTTTTGGCCTCAAGAAGCTTGAAATGTTTACCTTTTATCATTAATATACGTCCAAACATTTACTTTTAGCTAATAAATCTAAATACAATATTTTCCGCCCGTCTTAAGGATGCAGGAAATCATTTATTGAGCTATCATGCCCTAATAATGACAAGGATATTTAACAAAATAATATTCCTAGTATTAGTTGTTCTTCAACCATCGACAATTTAAAAAAATGTTATGGCTTTAAAATTAAGAAAAAGACCCACCTCTCCAAAGCTTTTTTAAAAACTTATCCATATATAAGACTAACTGTCTTCCAAAAAAAAAAAAATTATTCATAGCACGTTAATGAATAACACGGTTACATATAATAAAGCTTTATTTCATGAATTTTATAAAAACAAGAGAGTATCAATCAAAAACAATTTAAAAATATTTATTAGTAATAGTGACCGCGAAGTGACTAATTACTAACTTTCCCTCGCCTAGCAAATTTGATTCGAGGAGGAGTAGTACTTATGCAGAGGCAGCTATGTGTACACTTTATACAGAATTTGCTCTAATGTGAATGTAGTTTCTATATATTTTTCTCAAAAAACTTTTTGTACTTTGTTAACACTTTTAAATAGAATGCTGGACTCAAAAGAATCTAAAAAGAAGCCTTGTCTTAACCTCCTTTTATACCTTTATACTTTCCCTTGTTATTATCTTCTTTAGGCGTTGATTATTTTAAACCGGAATCATATATAAATTATTTTTCCGAAAAAGTTAATGTTACCTTGACTGGTACTAGTGAAGTAAGAGAATTAAAAATTATAAAACTTCATTTAACTTTACCTTACTACCGACGTCTAACTTTTAAAGAAATACGTTGTGTACAAGAAAGGAGATGAAGGGCCCGTTCTCTTGTTACTTCATGGAGCTGGTTACTCCGGTTTAACGTGGGCAACCTTCTCCGTGATTCCTGTTTATCCTTTTTTTGCACTTTATAATAAAAAGTAATTCTACTACAGAAACAAATTTCACTCTATTGCAAAACACAAATTTTAGCACCGGATTTTAGGGGCCACGGTTTTTTTTCCCTCTTAAATTAAAAAGTCGTTCCATCACTATTTCTTGAATTTAGGTGAAACGCGTACGTGCGACGACCATGATTTAAGCCGAGATCGACTTTGTGAAGACATTATTAAATTAATGGGAACGTTGTTTGAAACTGAAAGCATGCCTCCTTTAGTACTTGTTGGCCACAGGTTTTAAAACTTACTCTTTGCTTTGAAACAATATTAATTTGTCTTGACAATGTGTTTGTATATAACTCAGTATGGGTGGTGCCATCGCTGTGCATCTCGCTGAAAGCGGCGCTTTTTCTTCTCTTTTAGCGGTGGTCATTATTGACGCTATTGAAGGTGTGATTTTTTTTTAACCTTTTTTTTTTATAATTCCTTAAATACAAGTTGATAATTAATATTATGGCAATGATTTCCTTTAATAAAAAACTCACGTTTGGTTATGTTGTTAAACATTTAAATAAATTCAACTGTTCTATAATTTATACAATGATCTTGTAGAAGTCAGTTCTATTTTCAGTCTGTTTGCATGCAGTTTTCTATAAATTATTTTTATCTACATCAGGCACTGCCATGTTGGCTTTGCCGGCGATGAAGAACATCTTACGCTCCCGCCCACCTGGTTTTTCTTCTCTTGAAAATGCCATCAAGTGGAGGTTTTGATTCATAACTAGCGTGTTTAAATAATTTTTTTTGTTTGATTTATAATTATATGTAGCTTTTTCAGTGCCTAAATTTGATAATATGCTTTTATTTATTTATTTTTCTGGTGAAGTGTAATTTCAGGGCAGATCCGAAACTTAGAATCTGCACGAGTTTCAGTTCCTGGACAAATTTGCTTAAACTCACAAATTCCACATCATCAAAAGTATAAAAATAATAAATTAAATTCAAATAAAATAACAATTCCTCTATATTATCTTTGAGAATTTCCATTGTAGACACCAGCGAAGACATCATTAAAGAAGAGGAAGAAGAAACTTCTCAAACTCAAAGTTTAGTTAATTTTCTATACACTTGGAGAGCAGATTTGGCCCGCTCGGAAAAGTTTTGGCCCGGTAAAGCATAAGCGCTGTTATAAAATTTGTTTTGTAATAGGAATTCTTCAATTTTATCTTTTTTTCTTCTATTGCCTTACGCTAACTACGGCAGTAACATGGAACTGCTCGTTTTCTATCTTTAAAGCTGTCCAGTTTTTCTAAATTTAACATTTTTCGTTGACTTTAAATCTATTGTGGCACCTTCAATAAAGAGTCCTTTTTTTTTACTCTGTTTTTGGTTTATATTGCAGTATACAGTAGGATCGTTCCATCTCTCTTATCAACAAAAACTTAAGAGCTTTATCTTAATTTTAATTTACGGAACTTTAAATGGATTTATTCACTTTTAATAAAAATCAAAATTTAAACGTCTTGCTTTGTTATTTATTTTTGGTCGTTCCTTCGCATTAATATTTGGGATTCAGATATTAGACTTTTATAAGATAATTTGAAAGGAATTTTTCGTTACTTATAATTGGTTTTATTATAATAAACTTATTTTAATATTTACAATCAGGATGGTTTCACGGCATTACCGCAAAATTTTTAAGTACAAGTGCGATGAAACTATTGATCGTCACAGGATTAGACAAACTTGACACTGAGTTGACCATCGCACAGATGCAAGGTTCGTAAAGAAAAGTAGTAACTCGTAAAGATTTAAAGCTCGATTATGTAAATAAACTACTTGTTATAACATTTTATTTATGACTATTAAAAAGTTACTTGTAAATTTTTTTTAAAAAAAAAATTCAAAGTTTTATATATATTATTTGCAATAGCATTAAATTAATTTTTTTATTTAAAATTGGGTAGGAAAATTTCAAGTAGGCATCGTCCCTTTTGCGGGGCACAACGTTCATGAGGACGTAAGCAAAAGGTTTCGTCCAATTTAATTAACTAATAACTAAATTTTTTAAGGCACCAGAAAAAGTAGCTGAAATCATAGCAGATTTCTTAAAACGCTTCAAAATCTGCAGCAGGTTGAATAAAAGTTGTAGATGGCCTTCCTAGTATGGAATTCAGTAAAAAGAATAAACCAACATGTAAAGCCAAGTTATATTCTCAATCTCAACTACGACGCCTCGCGCAGAACTTTGTCGTATATTAGCACTAATTTATTACAAAAGGATTTTCCTTTATACCGACCAACAAATAAATTGTAAGCTCTGCTTTTAATAAAACGAAATAATATTAGATGATCATAAACTATTAAATAAAATGATCGGCGGAGTGCTCACAAGTAAAAAAAGAACTTTGAAAAAAATACAAGGTCAGTACTCTACAAAAACTCCGAATTTTCGAGATCCTGAGCAAAATTTGCATCAGGATACGACTTTTACATACAAGCCAGTTGCAATACTTTTTAAGTCTACCAAATACCCGCTACCACTGCACGGCACGGAGCGCATCGTCCCTTCCCTCGAGCGAGCTATACTGCGTGTGAAGCATCCTATTCATTGCTTTGCTGCCCTGAAAACTTTTCCAATCACTAAAAAAAAATAAATCAAGTAACTTACAGAATTTTTGGTGAATGCAGCAAAGTGAAGCACACACTCTAAAAGTTGCAATGCGGAGTGCATCTCCAGTGGGGAGATGCTGGGCAAGCGTTCGTACGCGTCATTGACAGCATCGAGGGACTGATGGCGCAGCTGCCCTCCACCATTCAAGCAGCCTACAAAAAAAATTTGTAGAAAAAGTTAAAAAAAATCCGAACAGCAAAGCCGACCAAAAGGGCAAGCCATGATCTCCACAAAATCGTATTCGCAGCGATTTCTCTTAATTCTTTGCAATATCGTTTGAATGTTCCGGAAACCATAAGCAACAGCAAATCGCAGTAGCACTTTTCCATCGTCCGACTGAAAAAATGTAACCACAATATTTCTAATTACTTACTAAAAAATTAAAAAGAAAACCTGCAAAAGGCATTCCCGGAAATCTTTATTTCTTAGAGCGACCATTTTTACCTCGTTCACGGCCAAACCAAATAGCTTTTGGCTCGCATATTTTAAAACAAAATCGCAAAAGCCACCAGAACCACCACCTTCATGCTTCATAAATCGATCTTAAAAAGAAAAATAAGATTAGAGTTCAGCTGAAAGTCTCTAAGCAGAAAAGGCACGGACATGGTTAAAAAGTGGGACAATTTTTATAAATCCCATATACCACCATAAAATAAAACTAAAAATATTACGCGCTTTCGGGTGCGATGCTGCGTCGCTTGCAAAATCAGAAAAGCAGTCAACCGAAGCAGGAGGGAGAACGGTGAGATCCACTTTATAGTATCCCATTAACTTTTGCAGTTCTTCTATTATATAAAAGTATCACTGAATTAGGATAGTAAAAAATTGAAAGAAAAATAAAAACCAGTTGTGAGAACGCAATCGACGTCTCTCGAGGAATTAACCGGATCGTAAAAATCTGGACGAGTTGCTTCCAATTTTTTATCGTAACAAGGCATCACCGACACATGATAAACACACTCTTTGCTAGTATTACAAGAAAAAGTTATTAACATAACTTGAATTAAAAATGCATTAAAAGTCTAAAAAGAAATTGCAAAAAAAGTTTAAAAAGGAATAACATAATAGTGAGTATAACTTAATTCCAATCTTTTCAGCTAGGAAATTTTTTACTAAAGATCCGGTTATAAGAAGTGGAGATTTTACTATATTTTAAAAATATATATTTCAATAAATAAAAAAATACTTCTAGAAAACTTAAAGAACGGTTTAAAAGTTATAAAAGCAAAATTATATATTCGACACAATAAAAAAAAAGAATAGCGAGACACCAGTGCTTAAGTGCGGTATTATGTAAGAGCCTTGAGTCTTCTCTGCGTAGCACACAAACCCAGGACAAGCTGACACAAGGAGAGGCAATCTGCCTTTGTTAGTCTACATAATTAATCTCAAAAAAATTAGACAAAAAAATTGATAAAAATTTGGGTGCACAATGTAGCAAGATACTTAAACTGAATAAAAATAATAATAAACATTTGCTTCAAAAATGTTAAAGCAAAATAATAGAAAATAATAAACGACTGGCTTCCAAAATAAAAAAAGGAGTGTACCTTGAATGAAGTAATAAACTCTTCGGCCGTTTTTATTAAGGAGAAATTTCTTGAAAAAAGGGTGTCAAAAATGTAATGAACGCCGATATTTTTTAAAAAGGCTGCGATCTTTCCCATCATCTTTTAAAACAAAATTAACTTAAAAAAACGAAATCAAGGAGAACTATACCATTTCAAAGTTGTAATTGTAAAAAACTGCCAAAGAAACACACGACTGAGGCGAAATAGAAAAAACTACAATTCGTTTAATAGCCTAAAATCGTAATATAAAAAAATATTAATATAACAATACGTAAAAATAACAATTAAAAATACTCGAATACTTGAGCCTTCTAAGTAAGCTTTATTTTCATCTAAAACTTCATAGACTGGGTCCAAACTTTGAGCGTTTATTAGAACGCTTTCAGCACTGGTAAGGCAACCACTTCAATAACATAAAATAAGATAAAGAAACAATAATAAAGAGTTACACTTACAAATTACCTACACGCTAAGCAGTCATTCAAATTTATTTCTACTTTACGAAATACAGAACCGTCAGCGACAGAATGACTTTTTACATTTCCGTTTTTACTAGTTTTAACTTATGTAGTAAAGTTATATAAATATGAATTATAATCTAAACTAATATCTAATATAAAACCTGACTTAATGCAATCTTGAGAGGGGTTTATAAAATCGTTTAAGTCAGTAATCCTCAAACCCGTAGAGAATC
This sequence comes from Zophobas morio, assembly GCF_036711695.1. NCBI lineage: Eukaryota > Metazoa > Arthropoda > Insecta > Coleoptera > Tenebrionidae > Zophobas > Zophobas morio. The sequence continues at coordinate 96,127 of NW_026972173.1, read as the reverse complement.
TCTCCATAGCTTACACGAAACAGCAGAGTGTGAGGGTAACGGTTAGTCTCCAGAAGCACGTGGTCCCTCATTTATTAGTACAAAGTAACGCTTTTCGGGCTCAAATAAGAAATATTAGTATAGTAAAAAAAAAATTTTAATAAATTTTTTGAAAAAAATTGGAAGATAGTAAATATGAGTTCCACATATAACTCTGTAATTTTTGTTTTTATCTCGGGGTCCACTTTATATGTATATTGGTTTTAACTCCCACATTACTTTTATACACAACAAATAACAGGAAATTTCTTAATATTATTTAATATAGACTTTTTGAGTACTTTATTCACATCAAAAAGTTATTTTATGGAAATAGATATTAAAATAATTTGTTTTATATAACAGTATTGAACGTTTTTGTAAGCTAAGTTTTTACGAACTTAGTAATAGCTGACTTACTAATTTGTTAAAAAAAAATGATGTTTAACGAAGACCAACTTACTCTCAATTTTTTTTTAAGTAGGCTTAAAATTGTTAATACTAGTTAAGTTATAGTTTCCAGTCTTATAGGAGTTTAATTATTACTTTGGAACAGTTTAGCTTTGTCAATTTAACAAAATTTAAGAATTGCTATGTAGATATATTAAATTTAAAATCAACTGAGCTTGTGTAAAAAGCTTAAGCTCACCCTATTACTAGAAAACAAGATTAAATGTACGAAAAATTTTGTCAAACGAAACTTTAAGTCATTAGCTTCTTCTAGCAAAGTTATGACTTAATTCTTGCTTTTGTCCACCGATATGAAGAGATTGTTTAAACCTGTCCAAGTTTTGCATTTACCAAACAATGGCTTACTAATTTTTTGTTTAAGGTAATGCCGATTAGACCTTAACATAAGAGTAGATGATATGCGTGAAGGTACCTTGTACAATAGTAGTAAGGCTTAATGTTATGTGGAGCGTGCGTCCCTTTTATTTTTTGGGCACTGCAGCGGAAGCCACCCAGCAATCTACGACCTGCTTATTTTAAGCATATGTTAAGCTAAAAAATTAAAGACAATATTCCCTCCTTTACCCACATTGATGACAGTATTACTAAGAATAGTACATTCATTAACAATGAAAGATGCTTCTTTAAAAAATACGCGTTCGTGGTATTGGATGGAAATATGAAGCCAATACAAAAGGTTATGGTTTTAGCCGTACTTATTAAACAATATAAATATGTGATAAAAACAATACAGAAAACAGCATTTTAAAAGCACGAACAACATGTAGCGTGTGCTGCTGGGGATAAATTTAAGGATTTCCAATTTACATACTACAAATACGATAGGCATCACTACTAATCGTTGAGGCAAATGATAGAAAAATTTTTATCTGTCAGGAAAAAAAATTGGTATCAAATTTAACAGCTCAGGCGCCAAAGCTTCTCTTAAGGGTATGGTTGTGGATCGCTTTCCCGCCTTAAGTTATTCTCTTCATCTTCTTTTGGCTGCTAAGGTTATATACACCACGTATGTTTTTTCCTTTTCTTTCAATTCCTACAGATTATTAGCAAGACAATATATTCGCTGCTCCATATGGTATATGTCATATCCTAAGTTAGTCCAAAGTAATAGGTTAAATTTTTCACTCTCACGCGTTAATTGTATATAAAATAGATTATTGAAGGTGGGACAGCGTTTAACTCACCCTAAAGATCAAGACCAAAAAGACGGTTTTGACCCTTGTTTATGGTACGAGGAATCGAGAGCTGCATGTGCTTATATAAATGCTGCCCATGCATGCGCTGCTACTATTATTTTATCCATTCGTTATTATTTTCTGTAAGGCTACTTTGGAGCTCCTAGAGAGTCCAGTATCAGATAAATTTCTACTGTGTTCTTCGACCACATTCATTATATTACATTAAAGTCCTTAGTAGTTCTTATTATTATAGTATTAAACGTATTGTTCATCCTACATATATTCTTGATGATTACCGGCCTGTAAATCAACACCCTTTAGAAAGGCTTTTTTAATTTATAACGGGCTTGAAATTATCTGATACCAGTACTGCTTAATTTAAATCCATTACCCATACTCCTTAAATGTGTAAGAGTAAACATAACAACACACAACGCAGTATTAAAAAAGCTCGCCTCCGCTACACTGTCAAGCCGTTAAGTCATTTAAATTTTAAAAAAAAATACTTACGAAGATAGGGGTGAAACTGTTATCTTCTCCCGAGATTTAACGCTGCTCTGCCTATATACATATAGAGAGAAAAAACGAAATTTGTGTATAAGTGGGCACCTTGATAATTAGTTCCTACTTCTTTGGTCCATATACAAGGGAAAAAATTAAGTCTTTAAAATAACTTTAACACACACAAAAAGTTTGGTATATGCAATATTCTAAAAGACTTAAAAACTATCAGAATAACCTTGGATGGCCCTAATTAACTACATTATAAATTTTGCGCAGAAATTAACGATTTAGTCTACGGAGTCTGTAATCCTATTTTGTTAACGAGTCATTTGAACCAGTTTAAAGAGACATTTACCACAACTGTACGTACGATTAATGTCGTGGAAAGTTTCCCTTAGTGCAGCTTACACTTTCGGTCTTGGTGATCACGTGCTCTTCCACAAACCTAACCATGTAATACTGCTACATTGACGGCGTATTAAATGCTTAAGCAGGTAAGGCGTACGCTATCAATAGTTTAATATAATGGCTAAAAATGAAGCGTTTATTTAGCCAAGTCCTCAATCTTTTAAAGAATCTATCAACAATATTTCAAGAATGTTTTTTAGCCTAACTGATGCTTCAATGAAGGGGAACCATTAACTAATTTTTCATTTGTGTATACACTCGATACCTTTATTTAATTAGCTTCTGGCTTATTTCCTTGATCGTAAAAGCATATTTGTGCTAATAAATCGTCCACAACTCAAGTGTAGGGCAGTTGGTTGCGCCTTGCCCCCGTCATGCTCTTTGTGCACAGTTGCGGTAAATCACTTCCTTTGCAATTTTGGTCTTTGCCAGCTAAGATCTTTCTATATCTTTGCTTAAGGGCCCCTTGTGCCCACAAAAAGAACCAATATATAGGGCGTTAGAAAATTACTTACGCAGTACGTTTAAGTCAATCAATATTAAAGAAAATTTCAACAACAAAATAAGTGGGTAAGTTCCTTTTAGTACCCACGGAAAGAAGCGCACGCCGACTGTTAACTATATTAAAATATTTGCGGTGTGGTATTGCAACCAAGTAAGGGTGAGACGCTGTTGTCTTTCAAGTGTTCCGTACCAAATAAGCACCAGTACACCAAATCGTTTAGGAGTACTGGGTGTCGCTTACTAAGTGGTACTGGCCCTTTGACGTCGCTTAGACTGCTGTGTGCACGTTGGAATACGTACGGTAGCGGAAACAACAAAGTCGCCTGCAAGCGATTTGGCTAGTGCGGTGCCGCTTAAAAACGACTCGAGGAAGGTCGTATTCGTTTAGTGAGAGGCCCAGCGCTGGCAACTAGTGAAGGAGGCTATTCTACCTAATGCGTTTAAGAATTTCTCGATATGGAAACAGAACGGCTCCTGTAATTTCTAAAGGAAACGAAACATATGAGCTGTATATAATTTAAACTACATTTCCAGCAATATGTTGTGCTTCCTACCAGCCTACTCTAGTCAGTCTCAAATGATAGCCTTGGCAGTTTTTCCGACTTCTAGAAGCAAGCAAAAATCGAGCGATATTTGCAGGGATCCAGAGCACTCGCATAGTCTTAAACACAAAAAGTTTAGCCAATAAAGGAAAAAGGCAATTCAGATAATTCGCAAAACCAGCATGCCCATAGTTAATGGTGCGAAGCGCCCTAGTAATGGGGTTAGTAACCTTGTCTTCGACTTATTCTACTTTGGTCACCGAATTTCTCTATCAAGACTCCTACTTAACGTCTCTCGTGCTTTATTGATGTTTCTAACTCGCTCAGAGTATGATAGGGGAGTTAACACTTTTTCCCCAGAAGGACGTCTTTTTCAAGTGGAATATGCAATTGAAGCAATAAAAGTTTTTATATTTTAAGTTACAGCCACTTTGTTTCTTTTGTCAACAATTTTTTCCTTTTGCGTTTACAGTTAGGTACTACCGCAATTGGTATCAAGACCACAGAGGGTGTTTTATTGTGCGTTGAAAAAAGAGTAACTTCACCTTTGATGGAAGTTAGTAGCGTGGAAAAACTTGTAGAGTTAGGTAAGACAAAGATAATATATATTTAATTAATTTTCTTTTTTGCTAATAAGGCCCACAGATTCTCACTTAGGCTGTGCAATGAGTGGTCTGACGGCTGATGCCAGAACTATCGTAGACCATGCCCGAGTAGAAGCTCAGGTTCGCACCGGCGCATACTTATTTAACTTTTACGAATAATTAATGTTGAAAAAAGAATCACTGGTTCACCTACAACGAGAGGATGAAAGTCGAAAGTGTGACTCAAGGTTATCTATAGGTTTACTTAACCGTTCTTAAGGGGGAAAAAATACGTAACTTTCTTTATAACTGTTTAGCTGTTTGCGATCTTGCTTTACGCTTCGGGGAAGGTTCAGCGCGAGAGGAGAAAGTCATGGTATTTTCACTTAAAGAATATATATTTTTAGCAGTTCTAGAACCCCCTTCCTTTTAAGCAGTTAGTTTTGAACTAACTCAGGTTTTTATTACAATCTCTTGTTGGCAAAGAGTTAGTTAAATTTATCCGACTGCAATTATTGCAGTTATCTTTGAATGGCATTGCACTACATAACAATTATAGCTTAGCTATCACAATAATTAATGCTCTTTTTTTACTTTAATCATCACTCTTTGCTCCGCAGAGTAGACCGTTTGGTGTTTCTTTGCTAATTGCCGGTTTCGACGAAAATGGATATCAATTGTTTGTTTACTTAATAATTTAATAAATCACTCATAACTTTGTATACACATTGTAAATTGATAAAGGTTTCATACAGATCCTACGGGCACTTATTTTGAATACGAAGCAAAGGCTATAGGATCCGGTTCTTTTTTTTTTTAACAACTCAAATTTAATCCACAGTTTTTTTAATATGTGTATTAGGGTCGGAAGGCGCTCAGAATAAACTGCAAGAACAGTACAGCAAAGTATATACTGTTTTAAAAGTTGGTGCGGTAACCTGCGAAAATAATAAATTATTTTTCACAGTCGATGACTTTGAAGGAGGCCGAAGTACTCGGCCTGGAGATTCTCAAGCAAGTCATGAAAGAAACAATTTCAGGCATATTAATATTATAGCATCCCAATTTCCGGCTCCATAATGGCCAGCGATACCAAAATAGATACGAATGTGGAGGTCGCTGTGGTCACCGCCGAGGACGGCTTTAAAGTTTATTCGGTGGATAATGTAAAGGAGATCTTAAATGCCTTGAGTACTGCAGCTTAGCCCGGAAAAGACTACTAATAAATAAAAAGTAATGTCCATTTTAAGATTTCCAGTTAAACAAATTATTTTTTCTAGATTACATATGACTTAGTGCCGCTTTAAACTTCCGATGGTGTATTTTTTTCAAGTTTTATAAAGGGATCTTCAACGCGTTGAAAAACAGCCCAATATTTCTCTCCTATTTTGGTGTATTAAAAAACGACTAAAGCGAACAAAAATAAGCTAACGTAATAAATTTCACCCATTTTGTTATCTCCACCCTGACGAGTTACTTTTTTGGATTCCTCCGAACTGTTTAAGATCAAATCCACAGTGGCATCTCCTTTCTAAAAAAAAAACAAAAAAATTGAGTAATAAAAAAGTTTATTACAACTGGCAACTCACCAAAGACTCGTTTGAAATGCGCATAAATAAAGGATGTTCTGATAAATGTTTAATCTCCCATTCGTATAATTCTGCTACGTCCGTAACTGTGTAAAGTAAACCTCCTACCGCCAAAAAGTAGGCGTAGTCGGAAAGCAAGTGAGGACTTCCATCCCCACAAATAGAAAAAAAAGTTAAAAACTTGAATTTATAAATATTAAAAAGTTGAATTAAAAAAACTTTCCAATATAAACCTAATTATCCGCCATTTGTGTTTAGATTTTTTAAAATGAGGATCCGGAAACAAAAAAAATATTTTTTTTAGTTGACCCTTTTCAAAAAAGTAGGGTAAATATTTCATGGCATTTGCCCTCACGATGGAGATATTTTGGTATTTTCCTGTACTTTTGTTTTGTTCCCTTAAAGCTAATTGAAGACAATTGTAAGCCAAAAAAAGTAATTTTTGCGTGATAAATAAACCAAGTATCTTTTTATGAGCATAGTCCGCAACTTTAGCACGAAGTTCCAGCCCCAAAGATAAAACTTCAGGAAAAGTATCAGCTAGACCAACTTTAAAATTAATATCAGCCCGAGGCACAGTGACTTGAACCTCACAAAAAGAACCAAGTAAACCTCCGTAACCACAACCCACATCCGCAAATTCAACTTTTTTTTTGGTTTTCATGGAATTCTCTTCGTCGTTAAATCTCTCCCCCAACTTGGTAAAAAAAAGGGGAAAATGCTCTGACCAATCCATTTTAGATGGACATGAAGGGCTTAAATGGTAATAATAATTAAATTAGTGTAAAAACAGTAATAATAATAAAAAAGAAACTTTTTGATATTGTGAAAATAAAAGTTTAAATTAAATCAAAAAATTAGGTGAATAATAGTGCAACTGTGATAATTAACAGTAATAACAATTCTAAAGAGTGATCCGCTAAGGGGTTGGAATGAGCTCGCTGCCGGAAGAAGCGTTTTTGAGGTAGAGACATACTACGCCCGAGGATTAGATTTCCAATCCTTACGGAATCAGTATAATAGGAAAGGCCACCCACTCGCCGTTCTTAGCATATGTGGAGTCACGTGAAACTTTTTCTGCATACACTGAAAACACCTAAGCAATTTAAAGCCTTACGTGCTATAAAACAAGTATAATTTTTTTTGAAGATTTTTGGATCTTCTTACTAAGTGTTGCTTAACCATTTATGTCATTCAAATATATTTCACCACCAACGTTCGTTTCTATAAAGTTTGATTAAAACACTGTATATTATGAGTTACCAAACATAGTTAACCTCAAAAGTACACAACAAGATTATATATACTTCGAAGAGCGTCGCTTGTAGTTAGGTTATATATGCGCATAAATAATTTCACCCACGTAAGCTGTTCTCGGGTTTGGGTGTGATGTAATGCTATAAAAAAACGTTTCTCTCTCTCCTATATAACATCTAGCTATAGGCGTTACGGTTAACTTTAAAAGTGGACGCCTTCCTAATATAGGTAAAACATTAGTAGGAATCAAGTTCTTAATTTCTCCATAAATATTAGATCTTCGTAAAGAAGAAATTGTCCTCGGGTCTGCTATAGTACGCCCAGGCCTCCATTAACTTCTTTCGTTAGGCTCTAAAAAAGCTAACAATGGCGAAGGGTTTTAGAATAACCAATTAAAGTTTACATGAAAATAGTAAAAGGAAAAAGGGGATCTAGACTTATAGTGTTATGGCAACAGCATCGTATCAGCGTTTTCTAATGTCTTATTAGATTAATCCGTTTATCTTAAATTCATTATTCGAGGGTTTTAATATATTTAACGCAAACAAGTGCCTTCCGTAAAATATTAACCTTAATTAGTTGGAATGAGTGCGCAATTAATTTTTTTCTCTAGCAGGTGTATAAATTAAACGTTGTCTTCTTGGGAGGAAAGAATTTTGCCATATTACATATAATAGAACCCTGTTTTTACGTGTCTTGAGTTCTGGTGTTCTCAGTTATTGTTCTACGATATTCTTAATCCTATTTCTACGATCTTAGTATCCTTTCTGTCCTCGTTTAGTTTCCTTTTTCCTACATCTAGTTCTACATTCTTTGCTACCTCACTGAGAATCCCTTCTATCTAATATTAGTTACTCTCTACAGTTTACTCGATCACATAATTTTGCGCTTTTTATCTTCATAGAACTTTATAAACGTCTTGGTTATGACGTAGCGAACACACATTTTTTCTTATAAGAGATTAAGTTTACCAAACTTTTTTTTTCTAATATTTACTTTGAATTTAAAAATGATTGGGGACTCTTACCAAGAGAGAATACTTTAATACGTGGAACTAAATACGCAGAAGACCCTTCAAGCCCATGAAGACTTTCGAAGAGATTATAAATTTTTAAGGAGAGCGTTGAAAGATCTTCATTCCAAGCTATATAAAACTCAAGCTAAAGTGGAGTCTCTTCACCAAAAGTTGTCTCTTCAAAGACCGTATTTAAACAAACCTGTTTTAGTTAAAGGCCTGAAGACCTTTCCCGTGACCGAAAATAGACGAAATACTCCCTGAGTCAACTGGGTATTTAACCTTTAGGGCTAAAGGAATTACGAAAGACGAATAAAAGATGTTACTTGCTGCTAGCCTTTTTAGGAGCTCAGCATCTAAATGGTATCCAAACAAATACGCTTTTTTAAAGAACGAAACCTTTTAGGATTTTGTTGATTGTTTAAAATCAAGCTTTTTAGCACCTTTGACGAAGCCAAAGAAACAGAGACCAGTTATCAACTCTACGCCAGAAAGGTTCTGTCGCCGATTATATTAATGGGTCCAACCTTCTAGGTGAACTAGCTTTTAAACAACAATTTTACAGAGGGTTCAAGGATGAAATAAACGATTTCCTTGCTGGGAACTTAGGACTACCTGAAGAACTTTCTAAACTTCAACAGCTTTACATTCAACTTGATAACAAACTGTGATAGAGTGGAAGAAAAACGTTCTTTATTCTCTCTTAACAGGTTTGGAAACAATAGTAGATCCGTTATCTCAGAGATACAGCTCATGGAGATCGGAACTCAAGTATTACATGTTTGACTGCCAAGGAGAGAGCGCACAGACGAATCTCGGCGTATATCTTGATTGACTTGGAATGCGCCCGCAATAAACGGTTAAACTGACTACATAAAAACCCCACTAGCTATTACACCCCCAGACGGCTCGGCAGGAAAAGAACCAATAAACTATGTCGCTGGACCCCTGATCCTAGTAATAGGTTCCCATATAGAGAAAAATGAATGTCTAGCAACCAAATTAGATAAATATCCTGTTGTATTGGGATTACCATGGCATCAAGCCCATAATCCGCAAATGGGTTGGCGGAGAATGTCATTACTTTTCTTTACCCACCTCTGCACTTACTTTTCACAAAGCCCCGAAAAAAGGGAATAAGATAGTTGTTCCCTGGCCTAAAACTAAAGAATTTAATTTTTTATAATCGACATAATTCCTTGATGGGCGGACACTATGGATTAAAGAAAACTTTCGATTTTAATAAACGCTACTTTTATTGGTCCAATACGAGGAACGAAATTCGTCATAAGCCCTGTGGACTTCTCCAACCCTGCTATTCCTAATAATTACTCGGGGAATATTTCAATTGGCTTCATTACAGAACTCCCTAAGTCATAATTTAATTCTGTTATAGTTGTAAAAAGCAGACTATCAAAGATGTGCCACTACCCGTTTTAAAATCTATTACGTCTAGAAAGAGGGTGAGTCAATTTACTTAACCACGTTTTTAAACGCCACGGGTTTCCAAAGAGTACTGTGACGGGCAGGGGGCCACATTTTTTATCCAGTTTTTGAACACAACTTTTTAAACTACTGGGTTGTAAAGTTTATCTTTCATTTACTTTCCATCCAGCAAGTGACGGATCGACTGAGACTGTTAATCTAATTCTTGAGAATTACTTAAGATTTGCCGTTAATTACTTACAATCGGATTGGGTTGAGGGCCTCCCTCTCGCTGAGGTTACATACAACCTCCAGTATTTAACACACTTGGCAAATACAGGCACAAAAGGGCCTACTGGATATCGCCATACTGAGAGATATACGTCTCAAAACGGCAATTAAGGCGCTCCACTAGCTATCCTCCGATAACCTTCCAGTTATTTGAAATAGACGACGAGAAGGACACCGGAGAAGCACCCGCTTTTTTTTTTTTTTTTGATTACTAACTTGGGCTAATCTGCTGAGCTTATAGCAACCATTCTTCCACCTTGTCCTTCACTACCGTCTACATCCCCTCTCCTGCTGGATGATGCTGTCGCCTTATTCGAGGTCCCTCGCTCTTTTAACTTTTAGAAGGCGATAAGCGCTGTCTTCTTTGACGAATAAGCATTTGGTCATGTTTAGCATGAAGGTCTGCTGTACAAACTGATCACGTTTATCCGTTCCTCATGGCCTTTACAAGTGATGAAGTCATATCTCTATGGTCGCATCTTCAGCGTGAGCGTGGGTTATAAATAGCCGCCTCTGCGATTTTTAACAGAAGGTGTCCGGCAGGGTACCCTTCTTTTACCCTTTTATTTGCAATTTATATGAGCGACGTGCCCTTGCTATCAACTCCACACACCCGACTCGTCCTCTACGCGATGATACGGTCATCTACCCTCCGTCGAATTCTCCCAGCTTGCTATGCCAGCATCTAAGTGCTATTTTTTTTCTTGATGCACTTGCTGACTGGTGTAATACTTGGAAAGTTTCTATAAATGCCAGGAGGAGCAAAGAATTTTTAATTACTAAGAAACGCGTCTCTTTGTTGGCGTCCTTAACCTTTGATAGCGTGAAGGTTCCGTATTCAGAAGCTAAATACTTGGGAGTCATCATTAACAACAAACTTTCCTGGCAGTCACCCGTGGAATATTTAGTGGCGAATATCAAGGTAGCAACTAAGGCGCTTTACCCTTTACTATGCGGCAAGAGCAAGCATTCTCTGCGGAACAAACCCTTTAGACGTCCTCTTCCAACGTAATGTCAGTTGCCCCTTACGACAGACTAGCTAGCCACACTAATCGCCTGCTGGTGAGCGAACTTATTACGAGCCATGGGGCAGGGTACGTTATCGCCGTCTCCATGACGCGCGTTAGCGCTAATTTTTGTTTGTTAATGTCAAAAAAATAGTAACACCTTAATGATTGAAAGCTATTATGTAACATGCCTGCGATCACTCCTAATTGGGAGCTTGAGTATTCGAAGTTTTTTAACTCGATTCGAGCACCGAGAGCTGTCATTTATGAATATTAACAATACAACTTCAAAAAGGACTCTACCCTTCTAGGCGAGGAGCTCATAAATCGGGTAGTCCTTGCTGGCAGGTGTCCAGATGACCTCCGCTCTTGTGCCTAAGGCTGCCTTTCCCGGTGGTGGTTTTTAGCGGTTTTCCATCACACTAGGCCAAATGGTGGGAGTCCGGGCCCGATATTTTTCGCTTTTTCAGTCTTTCGAGACAGACATTATAACTCTATAGAGAGGGCCCGTGCCCCTACCCCTGCAGGAGAGGGGAACTCAGATAAGCGCCTTAAGGTCTCCTATGGAGACCGGCCTTAGTATCCCAGTGCCTAAAAAAAAAGAAAAAAAAGAAAAAAAAAAACACCCGTCTTTTTTGTTCTCGCTTCTTTGTTGTTAGTGCTATGAGCTTGCAACCACTAAACGGCAGATTTTTAAAAGGCGGACCCACCAAAGAAACCGCTGTCCTGTGAAAGAAGTAATGCACGTGTGGATATCTGTTTTGCTAAGTGGTGGTAAATCACCGCCAGAAAAGGTGACCACCTATAGTTTTCCTCCTCGGGAGAACTAATACCTTTATTGAAAATTTTTGTCAGTAATACGATTTACACCAGATTATCAGCACTCTTAATAACCACCCGTAACTTACTGGAGTATATATATTCTTAGCAATTTTTTTTTTTTTTAATAAAATGAAAACTAGATATTGGCGTACCCTTTTTGATTGAAAGGGCTAAATTTAAGTAATGCTTATAAATAAATGAGTGTGACGCACTATATTTAAGGTTTTAAAATAAATATAATACCCGATACTCAGAGAATAATTGTACTTGATTGCCCTTTGGCTAAACATCTTCACGCTTAATAAGATATTTAATCAATTGATCCTACAGCCAAAGCCTCCAGCACACGCAAATAAAGAAATTGAGGAAAAGCAACAAAACAAAGCCCGTATGTTCATCGTTTTGTAAGCGTTGAATGTGAAGTACTGAGGGCTCCTTTAATAGTAAAAAATAACCTAATAAAAAATGAATACAAATTAGCTTCAAGATAACGGAATTTAGAAAGAAATATTGAAATAAACAACGCTGCGCTTAACCAACAACAATTAACTGAATCTAATTTTACATTTTACGCAAAAAGCAGTAAATAACAGAATCTTTTTCTGTAAAGTTATAAATATAAATAAACTGGCTAGTTACTTAAAAACACTAATCTCTGTGACTCTATATCCTCTCTCATCGTGCTTCCTTTTTGTTTTTGATATTTATAAACTGCTTCATCCATTAAAAAACGACATCCTTCATCTATATATTACTAACGATGATTTCATGAAGAAATATTGTGTATAATTCGGAAAGGATTAATAAAATCATTTCTCTAATATTTTTTTTCAAAGTAATATAAAGACCTGCTTATTCATTCCTTTTTCATGTAGCATATTTAGTGCTCCTTATCATGAACGCTACCAAAAAAATCTTACTGATCTGTAAATGTACGGTTTTAATTATCTAGATAGCTTTCAGTGTTTGCGTTATTTTTAATGTGCTGGCGACGTGAATCTGAAAGCGTTAATATTTAATTTGCATTTTTACGAGGTGCCCGTTTTCATGAATTTTCGTTTTACATGGGGCCCTCGGCGTTCACGGTGCACTACTACGGTCAGGACGTGTACTTAATATTTAAAGCGCAAGGTATATTCAATACGCACATATGAGTAGTAAGATAAGAAGCAAGTTTAAAAATTTTTTATCCAACTTTAGAGGCAGTTACTTTAAGAAAGAACTTTCGAATAATTGGAAGCCCCTTGGGGACTCATCCATGTTTCCCTCAACAAAATGACTTTCTCTCATTACCTTTAAAGCTCCTTCCTGAACAAGCTTACGTTTTGGATCAATTAGGTTTTTTATTGTTTTATTCATTTTATTGTTATTTATTAATGAAAATAAAAGACCTTGAATTCTCCTTTAAAAAAATAAAATACTCTACTTATTACTAATCGAAAATTAAAGTAAGCGGTTGCAAAATAACTTTTTTTTAACACACAACATCTTTAGGTGCCTTGTGCTTACTTTCTGAAATTGAAGAAATGACTTTTAAGTTAGATTCTACTTTTTTTGGTTTTTTTAATTTCTGCATAAGTTATATACAAAATGAGCTTTCTTTTTAAATATTTTACTATTTAGCGTTTGAGTCCTTCCTAAAGTAAAGATCTAGGATTTTTTCCCTTTTTATACCAGTTTTATATCTTTAGCTATTATCGGTTTAATACAAGGTTTATTAAAGTTTAGTAGTAAAGCTAAAATTACATTTTCGGTTTAGGAAGAGGTTAGCGTTACTTGGAGACTCCATATTTTTTGTGGAGAAGTGATTAAAATCAAAAGGGAAGAATATAATACATATCAAAGGCTGCGTCTTTTAAATAAGATCAGAACTCAGAAACCTGAAAAAGAGTTACCTTCCTTTTCATTTGGAAGGGGGAGAGCCGGCAGTTTTTATTTTGAGACCTCGTAAATGCTGCGTTAAGCTTTTCACAATAAGCTAAAAAGAGGTTAGGGGCGAGAGATTATGCGCATTCTTTTTTTAAAACCACCAGAGAGTGCTTTTTTACTGTATATGCACTCCTTTTTTCAAATTTTTGAGTGTAGTGGTTTTCCCCTTCTTCCGTTTTTGTCAATTTTTTTAATTTTAAAAGTTAAGACAGTTTATAAAAGGTTTTGATAAGGAGACTGGGATTGGGCCCGAGGAAGCCTTGTGTTATTGGCCCTCTTGCCCGCCCGCTAGCCAGTCCGTATATATTAGACTTCTTCAACTGCTTTGGGGATAACTTACAATTCTATGCTACTAAAAGAAAGGTTCTCTTGGCTGATTATTACCCTGCAAGCGGCAGTGAGCGTCAGAAAGCTTTCCTTTTTTGCGATCTTTGGAAATGTAATTATTATGTCTTGTGTGGAATCAAGTTTGGGTGCACTTATCTTGCTTACAAAGGTTTGCTCTTTATATAGATTCCTTATTAATTATTATGGTTCTAGCTTTTAATAATGGAAGACGATCCCGCTGTTAGCCACGCACATTTTATGGTCACGGTTGTTGGCTACGACCAACCCATCAAGTGTACCGATATTATGGGGTTACTTTTACTTTATTTTTCTCTATATATCACAGTAACGACTCAGGTTTCATTCTATTAGAAAAACTAGACTAGCCACCACTGTCGGGAAGCGCCACATCTTCGGCTCAAGTACTTTCGGATAATTGCCGTTTACAGAATTTATTTTGAATTTTCTTATTTCTGCACAGTCTCACCTTTGGGTACGGACGTCTTATATATATGCATAGTCCGGCCTTCCTTCGATCAGAGGTTGGATCTCGACTGCGACTAAGTCAAATCAGTTCAGGATTTGCGCACTGAAATTAAAACTACCTCCGGATGCTTGCATAAAAAAAAAAATAGGCTTACAACACGCGGTTTCAACGACAACAAGATATAGATTGTCGCCAATACTACCTAAAGACACCTTCAGCTTGCTACTGCTTTATTGTATAATATGCCAATTCGAGAGGCCAATATAACCACAGTTATTTTGCACACTAACTTATAAGTAGAGTCATATCTTATTAGAAGTTACCTCAATTCTTAAAAGATAAAAAAAAATACTATAATAAAAAAGTGGGATATGCACTACTAATTAATATTTAATGTGGCGCTCTATGGCTTAAAAGAAACCGCTGGATTTTTATGTAAGGATTTTAAGAAAAGACATCAAAAACACTGATATATCCCTAGAAAATTTCTATGATTTTACAGAAAAAATATTGATACTATGGTTGGTATATATGGCGATAATTGGATAATACTTGGAAACGCGGAAAAGTTTCTTTTAAGCCATGCAAAAGGTGTATGATATGAAATATAATCAGGCCGTAAGTAACTGGCAGTAGTCGGGCCTCTCCTACGCTACTACATTTTTAAGCAAATCTTTTCTACAACACCATTATACATAATAACGGCAGAAAAAATTTTAGAATACTTTTACTAAACTGAAAACATGCGGGCTCCCTTTTTTAACTCGATTACTGAAAAAAGAGCAGTATATATTAATAATAAGCTCTCGTTTGCTTTTTGCGCTGATAACTTGACATGCGATCCAAAGTAAGATATATATTTCTTATTGACAACTCGTGCATTGGCACTCTAATATTGTCAAAAGCAAAATACGAAAATTTACATAAAGTCGAGATATAGATCCTCGGCAAGGTTTAATGCCTCAACCCATAGCTAGAGATAGTACTATTTTATTACAGGGAAAATGAGACTTAAAAGATTATACCACTGCACAGAAAGACAATTACTTCATAGAATATGTACTGGTTAAAGGTGTAGCAAATATTTTTTCCGAAACTTTATCCGTTGGGGTTATAGCAAATTATTGTAAAAGCCATGTGACTTTAAAATTAAGAACATGTTTTAGTACACCAAATATTATTTATCTCGCCCATGAAATTACATACAAATGGAGATATAATACATAGAATAAATTTAAGTACCCAGACTATATTTTATGTTCCCTGCCTGAGAGCGAGACCGCGTTAATACCCCCTGCAACTAATGCTAACTCCACTGATAATGCCCCGATAGCTACTACTGAGCAATAGCAAAGACCACAACAGACAATTCGGCAACTGTTTAGCTATTCTGACGACGAATCTTCCCAACGTTTTCGAGACTATGAAGGGCTTAGAACCCGTTTGTAATGGCTTCTAACCCTCAAACGAGTAACTACTTCTGATTACTGTTCTGGATTGCGGAGAGTCCACAATGAAGAACACGAGTTGTAGGAATTAAAGAAAGCGGAAGAAAGGTCTGCGTCGTCAGCGAAGAGCAGTTCTTCCCAAATGTTCCATTTAACTTTTGCAACTTACTATCAAATAAACGAAGAATTTAACACAGTCCAATAGCATTGCCACCTCTGGAGGGTATTGAAACAGTTGGAATTACCCTCGACTTGCCTAGATAGAGGCTCGTGACTGTATCACTAAAGCTCTCAGCAAACCATTCGCATCGATTGACTTTGACGCTTTTTTGTGCATGACTCTTCAACCTTCAATGCGGAGAGTTTAGCTGCAAATACTCCGCTGGCACAGCTGGATAGTAAACCAAACGGACAAACCTTCAGTGCCTACACTGAAGACGCCGAGTGAAATTTCAGAACCACTGCTGCCTACACACGTGGCGAGGAATTCGTGCACAACGAACGTATACTAAATATCACCATCTTAAAGAATTTGACTTCCAACAGCAATTGAGGAGCTGGAGGGACTATCATCGGATCGCTACCCTGTCCTGCTCGAATTGAGCGACGAAAAAGATGCTTTAAAGACATACCATTCTTTTTTTTAAATTGCAACATATAAACCTGATTGCTAAAGAAGGTAGCTCCGTCGTTTTCCCGAGGCTACTGGAAACTCTCGCTTTACTAAACAAAGCTGTTACCGACTTTAAGGGTGCGACGACAACCGACAAATGAAGTTATGTACCGCTCTAACCGTTTTCCTTAGGAGCTAAAGGCTCTAATAAGCGACGGCGCCTCATCCAGTGGATAAGGCCTTTTTACGCATTGAAAACAAAATGGTGCTAAGTTGGCTTTACCGGCTCTTCAGAAAAAGGCTGATGGCGCACCTAAATAGATTATGTGAAAACTAGCTGAGCGAAGTATCGGAGACTGGTAACAACGGTCGCCCTCCTAAAGAAAATTTTTTTTGGCTAGTGAGCCATCCCAAAATATACCTCGGCCCAAACTTCACAAGGGCAATATCATAAACAAAAGCGAAGACAAAGTGGAACTCTTTGCTGAGCACCTTGCTGTCCAATGTTCGCGGCAGACTCCTTTACTCGTCAATAACAAGTTCCTTGAACCGAGTTTATTATGGCTAGTACAACTCATTTTCTAGAGTTGTCTACCACAGGTAAGGCCATATCAATCCTCAAAGTGTTACCGAGGCAAGGCGTTCTACCCTGACAGTATTACTAACTCGATGTTAAAACAACTACCGTGGGCTACCATGACAATTTGGTAATGGTTACCGGCATTTTCCCTACGCGATGGAAAAAGGCGGTAGCCTTGAAGTTACCCAAGATAATGCAACTGTCATCAGAGCAACGTAGGTATCGACCCATCAGCCTTTTGTTGGCAGCTGGTAAAGTAACTAAAGCAGGTATATTAATTGTTGAAAGGAACTTGTGGACGCCCGTAAAATTTTGCTGGTGTCAGTTTGGATTTTAAAGGGCCACTCAACGACTCCGCCTACAGAGTGGACAACGCTGGCGTTCAATTTTAAGAAGGCCACTGGCGCTGTTTTTTTTACTTGGGAAAAGCTTTTAACAGCGTGCTATGCAAGCTGCACGCTTTGGTACCGCGCGGTCCTCCAGACGGGCTTGAGTCGTATCTAAATGACCGGATCTTCAACGTGTAAAAGGAAGATACACTGTCGCCGCCTTGCCATTTGCAACTGAAGTCCCGCAGTACTTGCTTCTTTAATTGCTGCTATTTGCGCTTTATAAGAGAGATACAACTTCCCCAGACCCGCCTTTACACGTGCACACCGCTTTATTCATCGTCAATTCATCCAATTTACTAAGTAAGCACCTACATCTTAGTCTCGAGCGCTTACTAGCTGTTGTCATCATTAAAACGTCTTCATCACCAAAGGAAAGAGCAAGGTGCCTCTTGTAAAAAAAAACGCCTTGCACTGCCGAGACGATTAATTTTCAGTGGCATGAAAATTTTGTGGTGTGCTTAGGTGGAATACCTGGGATCCTCAGATTAAATTGTGTCGTCCACATGTGAAATGCGTGGTGAAAGTACGCTTTCGACTTTACTGCGAACTACAGTTTAAGACGCTAATCACAGCTTCAAAAGTAATACTACCGCCTTTACCAAAGGATAGCAGTGCTAAAGTGCTCTACACGACATACTGTTAACCAACTTAGTGTTATTGGATCTGTCGAAGTACTTAGCACTTACCGATTAGGTTACTTTTTTATATTTGTCAACTTACCAATTTTGGGAAAGTTTAAGATAATTATTACCATTTTAAGCTGTATTCACATTCAGTTCTCGTTATTTATTTAATACCACAGAGTGTATACTTTTCACTTATTAGTATTTATAGAGGTAATTATGTCTATTTATTATGATAAAGTTACGTATATCCTCACTCTCGAGTTTAGGTACTTCAAGCTTAGTTGTCCCAATTCATAAACACCTTATTTTATTTTTAGCAGCTTTCTTAACTATAGGGTTTTATATTAAAATAAAAACTAATAAGCATTACTGCGCAGAGGGTAATAACTTTGCTAAATGCTGTTAAATAACCTACTATACCTTTTAACTCTTAGGAAAATCCTTTACAGATATTGAAATAGAGCAATATGAGGATCGTATAAGAAAATATAGTTCTTGTGATAAGGTTCTATTCTTATTATAACCTGCTTTATTTAAATTATAGTAAACTGGATAAAACAATTAATAAATTTATATAATAGAGCCTCCACGTTACTGTGTTTAATAGTTAAATTAAAAATAACGTTAAAGCTTTGGAATATACAGTAGTTAACTTAATAAACGGTATCCACTAATTTTAAGCTATCAGCAATATCTTTTAACGATACTTGATAACTATAATAGACTTTAAACACCTAGTTAGAGCATTTCACCTCCCCCAAAAGCTGTCAAACTTTTAAAAGGCAAAAAGTTCCCATAAGAAAATATATTGCTTACTAAAAAGCAAATACTACAACTATTGGAACATTTTATTATAAGGTTAAAAACTATAATAACCATGCAGTAGTATATGTGATTAATAATAGCAAAACTTTCCTTCTCGATGACACTCGTTCTCATATATTAGATTTAATTACTTTATAACTAGCAATATAATTATGTATATTACCACCTTAACATCTGAAAGTTAACTCATAACAAACAATAGCGTTTAATTTCAAGCCAGAATAATTTAAAATAACTATTTTTTACCGATATACTTGCCCAAAACTCTTAATGCGTCCCAAAAGATGACTAACGAGACTAAGAGTACGAAACTCACCGAAGTTACTCATTAGTGTACTTCTGCGTTTCTCGCTGTTAACGTAGCCAATATAAAAGAGGAGGGGATGTCGGCAGTGTTGTTTATAGGCTGGAGAGGTTTTATCGGTTTAGTAAAGAGTTCTTTTTTCTTTTCTCTACTTGTAAATAAAAATTAATGTCCCGTTCTACGGCTAACACCCTGACAGCTAACGATTCTTACCCTAGTGCTTATGCTTTAATACGTTATAGTTTATCGAAGTAAAGTAAAAATTGTAAGTTTTAAAAAATTTTAAAATAGGTTTCAAACGTAGTTTGTTAATATATGTTTTCTTTTCTTTGCACGCGTAAGGCTTTAGTTTATATACATAAAGAACGTTTACAATATAAGATCAAGTAATTTTTCCCTAGTATTTGGTCTTTACTAGGGGTTTTCTGTACCAAAGTTATGTAGTTTGACTTTTCACTCTTATCGCAAATATTAAGGTGTTTCGTTACTTTGCAACGATTGAATATGATGGAAAAATCTATATGACCTTAGACGACATTCACAGGAGTCTCTTCGGGGGTAATCTCCAAAATGCAAGTAACTATTTTATGTATTACAATAGTTTACCAGCTAATAGTTAAGTTAGATTGTATAAACCTATTTAACGCTGGTATGTCGTCACCTTTCTTCTTTTGCTTTAACTTTCAAAAGTTTACTTTTAAAAATAGGTTCATATAAAGATATTTTATAGTTTCATATATAAAAAAAATTTATATTTATTTTAGAATTGCGAACTGACCGGTTTAAAAAAATAACGGCAGAGGTTTGGCAATTCCTAATAAAATGTATCATGACTTAGTATCTAAAATTTTATAAAAACTCACAGGATTTTCAGAAGAGGATGTCCGACACACGCCCAAGTTGGTTTAATAAAAGCGCCGACTACTTTTCAAGAAATAACGACCGGTTAATTTCGCAAGCCGAATATTTTTTTCTTAGAAGCATGCTCTCTTGTGAGTTCTTCAAGCCCTTTACTGTTACCTCGCTGCCCGTTCATAGTTATTTTTCTTTGATACATACGCAGTACCGCCTGCTAGTGTAGAAATAGCCTTCAAAATGTTAGACTTGGACGATAATGGAATGTTAGAAAAGTCGGAATTTCTGCGCTTCTTACGGTACGTGACCAAAGTCGGAACGGGAGAAACGGGCCCCAACACCACGGAGGTGGAGTCCTCCTTGGTTTCTTATCTGTTCTCCTCGGTAAAAGTCGTGTCTTCCACAAAAATACAGACCTTCACTACTTTAGTAACTCTATAGGAAAACAGCATCAGTTACGGCGTGTTCCAAAAGCTGGTCACAGATTTTCGTCATTGTCTCTTGAATAAAGAGGTACAAATATTCTATAATTTTCTAAATAGCTATTACAGTTCTCTAGTACAACCGAAGGGCAAAGAATGGAAAGTTAAGCGTTCGCGACTTCGGTAGACTTATTGCCCAGTTAACTTTGGGTACAGCGGATTTGAGTATTAAAAATAAAATTGAAGCGTTAAACTCAGATAAAGTACAGTGCTCTTTTTAACTTTATAATCAGCAAACTCCAAACCTCCCCTTAATATAGAGCATCACACAAGAAGAATTTTTTGGATTTTACGACTTAGTGGCTAGCGCTAACTTACTCGAAGATGCCTTGTCCATCTATCTCACCCCGAAGGCGGGTCTAAGCAAGGGTGCATCTATGTACCACGCAATGTCAGTAGTAACATTTGTAAATTTTTTGCCACTGTAGAAGTGCTTCAGAGGGCTTGTAAACTAGTGTCCAACAGGGCGACGTCGGAAGCCGTCGTCGATACGATGTGCCATATCTTTCAGAGTGAAGGTTGGTGACCGCGTGCTCTTCAGTTGCTCAGTCGTGTAACTATTTTACGTAGAGGATGGTAGTATCTCTCACAGAGAACTAATAGAGGCGCTGAAAAAGCAGAGCCGAATTGGACAAAAAGTAATCGCCAGTCATTTTTTATAGTAAAATAAGTCGATACTAAACTCTAACGTGCAGCCACCCGACCTCGGATTCGAAAGGGGCGTCCGCGCCTTTCTCTACTGCTTTAAAAAGCAACTGGAGACCAAAAGTCTCTAACAAAAAAATATGAAAAAAATAGCATTCACTTTTAACCTCGTGTTCTTATACATTAATTAAACGAGTGCACTTTTATTTAAGCCCGCTCTGTGATTGGCCAGACCATGCGACGCATGTGCTAGTGTAGCTTTCAAATTGTTGTATATCCAGCTCCAATAGGGCGCATGGGCAGGTAAGCTCGTAGTAAGCCAGCACCTCCGGATGTACGATGCCTGCAAATGGGGTTAGCGAGCAATAAATAAACCGTTAAAGGGTTACCCAAGCATCCCATGTGCTCGCCTCCTACGTATACGCGCGCGCTGCGTCCGGGAAGAAGAAAACTTTCCTCTACAGAAGTGACTTTGCTGGTACCCACCAAAATAGTGCGTGCTAAATAAATACTCAGTATACCATATTCACTGACGTAATAACCGCTACGGGGATCGACCGTGGTCTGCGGAAACTTTAGCATGGCCATGACTCGGTCAAGCATTCCCTGTATAAGCTTAAAATTTTCCAGGAGGCAATTAAATTAAAAATGAGGCCAATGGGGGTCAATGAGAACTACAGGTAACCTCAAGACCGGAAAGAGTGCCAAAATGGATTAAGCAAAGGTGTCGCCGATTGCTACATCCTATTTCTGAAGTCTCATTTTTAACCACCACGTCAGAGATTTCAAAAAGCTACAAATATTAACGCTACTACATGGGATTCGTCTGTGGTCATTCAACAAGATACCATGATGGGCTTAGCATGAAATTTATTGGCAGACACGGCCTTGAGAATTCCAGGGACTAGGCTCGGGCGGATAATCTAGATTGAGGAGTCTTAATAAGCGGACAGCAAGCCCATCAGCTGCATATGACCTGAAAAACAGAAGCGGCGGGCTTGTCGACTTTGACGGTCACTTCCCCGGAGTCTGCCTTTAGTAAATACTTAAAGTACTCGTCGTGAGAAATCTTAGCAAACAATAAATTCAGCAGCGCACAATAATTTAAAGTGAACGTGCGTACGAGGGAAGATGTCAGTACTTCCGTAAAGCCAGCCATGGCACACTCTAAACGAAGCAGGTCGGTCAGCTTATTCACTGGTAACTGCTGTCCAATAGTGCATGTGCGCGGGTACGTTTTGCATATGTTGTTATAGCCTAAAAAAGATAAGCGCCGGGAAGTACTACGTGTTGACTATAGACCATAAGCAATGGCCACATCCTCCATTATATCGCACTTATGCAGTATATCCGCCCGGGTGGGAGGGATTAAAACGCTTAGCTGATCGTTATGAACTGCCGCTTGAAGGCACATTTTGCTCAAGAGAGTGGCAATTGCCTTTCAGAAACTCGAATATAAAAACAACAAGGTCAAATTTTGGTTAACGTACCGAAGCGCTGAGGGTCACGCCGATGTGCTGATTAATATAGTCCACGGCGATCTGACATGAAAAAATTAAGCCATTAGCTTTACTAAAGATAAATGATAACTACTGTTTCCTCACGGCAAGACATAGTGTATATTTGGCGGGCCCCATCCGGATATAAAACTTCAACAGACTCGTAGCTTAAAGAAAGTTGGCATCAACATCAACATAAGCCAAAAACAAGCTAATTACGTAAAACGGGGCTGAGAATATTGAGAAAACATGCAAATAATGGTGTCCAGCACGACGCATGCCCTGACGTAGTCGGTCGCGGTGCATTCAATAAATACGTTTCTTGTTTCTGTGGGCATTATAGGCATGCAACTGCTGATGCTTGCAGTACAGGCGATAGCTGATACCTGTAGAAACTCTCGAGTGCTCCCCGTTTATTATAGGCGGTAGCGATAGTACAACCCCTTCACTATCCAATAGTAACTTTTATAAAAGTTCATAAGCCCCTCACCGCAAATAATAGTGGGGGGCGCGATATACAGGATAGCAGGCCATGTCCTCAATAATATGCAAATACTTCTTCGCCTTGCTTCCTCCAACTCGATAAAGGGAAAATAATTCTCCAGGGCTCATAGACTTATGTTGCTCAAGCGCTACAAAGGAGATAGCCGAGGGAGGTCGGGCCTGCGACAAATAGAAATAATTCTCCTTTTACTTTTCAAGAGGGTATATGAGAGTCGCATGATAACCTCGTATACGAAAGGAGGCTGAATTTTATCAAAGTCGTGGGTGCCAATGGAAACAAGTGTACGTTCACGACCAATGTTTTGGTGAAGCTTATCTTGAAGATTCATAAAACTTTTAAGAGTTTCTTCTGTAAAAGACAAATTGCGAAGTATAGCACAAACAATGATCGGCCTAACAGAAAGAACCTCCCCACCGAAGAAAAATGGTATATAAGTCTTGTGGAATAAAAAATATTATATAATCCAAAAAAGTACCGAATTTCTAACAAGACACTGAACAGGAGTTTCTGTCTTAATTTCAGTGTAAATGGGCGGGCTTTCCTTATTTAAAAATACTCGCAGAGCGCGAGCTAAACCTTCTAAGCATAACAGATCGTTCCTATTAGCGGGGACTGCAATCTTATAGGTCACCTAATAGGTCCATAGTACAATAAAAATTATATTACTATTCCTCAATAAAAGTAACTACTCCAGGGTAAAGTATCTTTTTTTTGATAACCAACAAATATGAAAATGTAAACTAACTTCGTCTGAAAACTTATATAGCTCCTCGCTAAATCCACGTTCCTTTTCAGCCTCCTTTCTATCAGAAGTAATTTCGTCTACCTCAATGCCAAAGTTAAAACATAAGAGTTCAACGTCTTCATCACCTAAATTAAAAAAAAGCAACAAACTTAAAATCAAGCCAAATAATGGAAAAGTACTATAATTTTCCTCATCAATTTCTCTTAAAAATAACTTTTTTTTTACAGTTATATTAGGCATACCAGAAAAGAAAATTATATATAATATTATATTTTTCGGCGCCAGGAAAAATTTCACTTCTCGTTCAAGGAAAAATTTAGCATGCAAAAATCACGTGATCACTATAACTTACCGGTCGTTGTGAAATTGAAGCAAAGGTTAGATGGATGACTTTTTAATGACTATATTAAGACACGTAAAATAAATATTTGTTATCTGATTACTATATTTAAGGACTTCTAAAATTGTTTGTATTAAACATGTATTCTATTATCCCATTCGGTATACTTTTAAAGTCAGAGTCCGTCTTAAATTGTCAAAGTGTATAAATGTATTTTTTTCCCACTTTACTTAAGTGCCTTTATATATTCATATAAAAAAATTTTTATTTAATAACTTAATACCCATGGTTCTCACTAATTTTAATGTTTTTATCATATGAACATAGATCTTTCAACCTATTAAACTTTTTATTTTGAACTTATGATTTTTGAATAACTTTTAATCTTGCAGGATTCTCTCTTAATTTCTTGTGTATCAATTTTTTTGGTTTTGTATATTAAAAAGCTTTTTTGTTGCGAAGCTTTAAGAGGTTTAGAGTAAACGGCAAATTATTTCAATCTTGTTAAAATAAATAATTATTTAGACTCTGTTTTTGCAAAAAGTTTAATTTTACGTGAAATATATATACTGCTGAAGAGGGTTTTTTAACTTTTTTGTGTAAAAAAATAAAAAGTATCTATTATATAATTTCGACGTTGGCCATAGTGAGGAATCCGTTGTCTTTTTTTTTAATATCATATGCTAAGGGTCTTTGAGTGCGGACTGCTTAGGCGGAGCAAAAGTACACAATTGTCCCGATGGGCTAAAGAGTTTAACTTTATATTACTTTATGAAAAGTTAAAAAAGCTTAATCATACGCTAACAATAAAACTAAACTTACCCTAAGCTGAGTCCCTCGTACAAATTTGCTACTCGGCCTTCCTCCGCACGAGGTATGGCGTAGCTTTTCCGTTAGTAAGGAGCAAAAAGGGTACAAGATCTTTTGTCCTAATTTTTACCAGGCCTTCTATAAGATGGTGTTCAGGCCGTCCGCTGCTCTATACAAAATTTTGGAAATACGACCAGCCGCCTGTGCAAATTTAAAGGTAAAATGGCTATTCATAGCAGAAGTAGTTATTATGAGGTTGGCCTACAACCTTGAAGCGGGTAAAGGGCGCAGCACTCGGACGGCACTAGCCCTTCATCTTTGCTCTCCTCGCCAGGTTCTTTTTGATGGTAGAGTTTTCTTACCCCCCCACAATTGTAAGCTTTCTTTTTTCCTGTTAAGACTTGTAGTTGAACTTAAGTTTTTTACAATTTTATACTTACCAAAAATCGTAAATCCGATAATTCCACTAATTAAAAGACAGTTCTACTTACTGGAGGGTTGTGACGTTTTACACCAGCTATAATTTCCTGTATTATTTTTGCTTGATCTCTTATCTTTACTGGTTTTTCGATTATGTTGTATTGAATTAATTTTCTTGTTACCATTGAACTAAGGTAACTTTTTCATCCGCCTTCTTAATTGGGTAGTAGTAATAGTAAATGCAATGACTAACCTAATCATAGCTTATAAACTCGCTTATGAGAAACAACGTGTAAAATATTCTATAAACATCACTGAGGTGAGTAATAAAAAAACAATAGCCAACTTTATCTAGAAGAGACTATCAACTAGTTATCCGCTGGTCTAGTGAAGGACCCTCATTTATTAAGCAACCTAGTGTTGTTTAGTTTTTGTTAAGGAAAACTGCTTAATATAAGCAGCCGACGGTTTTTGGGCAGTAATTTAAAAGTCTATAAAAATTTATTAGCGGAAAAGTGCGTATACAAATCTTTACAAAAGTAAACTACTATATTTTATGGATAAGCGAGCAAACAAGTATGTTGCGCACCACAAGAGATCATTAAAACTTTTCTATCTTTTAACACTTTCGACTTCATCTAAAGGGACACAAAAATATAAAGCACCTCTTGTACAAGAATAAGGTCCTACCCGCACAGGCAGATACTCATCCGAAGAGATGGACTCGTCCTTTTTGGCATTCCCTAATTTGATTCGTGAAGCGCGTATGCGAGTGTGTACGGAAAGGAGAAGTACGCACCCAATTGCTCGTTTTCTCCAAAACCCCACGCATAAGCATTCCCAGCTGCATCGATAGCAAATGAGCTGTCGTACTTGCACCCTGCAGAAAGTAAGAAAAAGAATGACTAAGAAATATAAAATTATGAATATATAAAAAAACCGATTTTAACAATTTTTAAGTTTTCTTCGAAACAAACGGGCACCAGCGAGTTTTTACCAGTTTGATCGTCATATGAATTTCTCTCGCGAAACATTGTGGGGATGCCCTTTTCTTTTAAAAAGCACAAATAGCGTATTTTTACCCTAGTACTATACAAATGATATTTAAATACTGTGCATTTCAACGGTTTCTTTTGTTCTCTTTGACTTAAAAATGGGATGCTCAACAACAGGTCGCTTAAAATCGAGTTGTCTAATCTCTATTTGATTCTAAATAATTCCTAAAGTATTTTTTAGAAAATCAAAAAACCTTCAATAGGCCCACGTAGTTTGCGATAGAATATCTCCTCTGAATTTGAGCGACCAAGTTTGCCGAACTTTCCATCTCCTTAACGTAAAAAAACATTTCCTTATTTCGCTTAAAGTTAAAAACAAAACATATAAAACCGCAGGAATAAACTTTGCCGTTCTTAGCAAGAATTAGAGTGTGTGTTCCTCCGCCTTGGATGTCTACAACGTCGATGTCTGTAGGACCATGGAAAAATTTTAAGATGTTCAATAATAGATTTTACTAGCAGAAAAAACCTCTGAACTGCACAACTTCCTTAGGAATCAACACTTCGTCAAGTCCGTCTGAACCAAGCTGGCCAGTAAGATTAATGCCCCAGCCAAAGATTGCACCTTTCGAGCTATTTGATGCCTATTATTGAAGAGCTCCACAGCACAAGCGTAACCTGCAACCTTTTTGCCCACGAACAAATTCCACCAGCATAAATTGCTACGATGACTGGATTTTGCTTGAACGACAGTTGCATGGGTTTCAGCGAAAGCGCCTTGTAGCGGTTATTCCTTAAACTTACTCGCTCTCCAAAACGCCCGAGCAAGCCTCCTTCGTGGCAGCCCCAAGTGTACACTCGCCCTAGATGTGCAGTTCATACAGCTACTAAAGATTGATCTCACTTGTCAATAAAAAAAAACCTCGGCGGGTCAAAGCCAGCGAGTGTGACTGTCCACAAGCAATCTGGACTACCTGATCAGTGGGACTTAGATCTAAAATGACTTGAGGCTCTATAATGCAAGAAGTGTCGTTAATGTTGTCGTAAAATATCCCATATGTCCCGAAGGTGCCCTATAAAAAGGAACTGAGTTATATTGTAAACTCAAAAGACCTTAAGGGCGTGAAGCCAGAGTACCCTATAGTTACCCCACTGATAAACAACACCATCTTCGCTTAATGCTAAAGTATGCGAATCCCCACAAGCCACGGAAATAATCTTACAATCTAGATTAACTAGCTTAGGCATATATTCATCTTCTTCACTAATAAAAAGAATTAATGAATTTCTTGTACTTAAGCATAACTAAAAAATTTAAAAAACGAATAGAGTACTTGTTTGTAGTTTTTCTTCCTAAAGCCCCTTGATCGTTAACACCGCACGTGTACAACTGCAAAGAAAGTACACTTAGTTCAAATAGTAATTTAGGTATTACAATGTAAAATATGTGTATAATTTTATGTAAGTAGTGTATAGAACTTTTCCATCTTTTGTAAGAAAAGCAGTATGTAAAGCCCCAGGGTCAACTTGAACACATTTTATATTATTTTCGGCAAAAAAAGGAACGACTCCTGGTACACGTTTTTGGTTAATTTCAAAGCCTAGTTGCCCGTTAGAGCCAATGCCTAATATAATTAATTAGTGAGTAAAAACTAAATAATATATTTATAAAAACTGAAAAATATAGTAGACTTTATTTATAACTAACCGCAAACCAAAGGAGTACCAGCTGTACATATTGCGGGTTTTAGTTTTACAAAATCCTTATAAGTTTTTCTTAATATATTACTTTTAGAAGTTCTTGACATTGGGTTAATAGCCTAAACACCAAAACCAAAATGAAAACAAGCTATGAGTACAAAGTGAACCCACACCTAAAGTCAGTGAGCTGTAAGGCTTATAAAAAGGGGGATTGGACGCTATAGTTTTTAAAGCAAGCAGTTCTATGGTTGTTAGTGATATTTCAGGGAGTAATTGGTATGCACTTCATTGTTACACCGACATTAATATCTATCAATCTTCTAATAAGTGCTAACCTATTAAATGAAAAAGCAGTAGACCAGGAAATTGCTAAACATTAAAAAATTTATAAGCTACTTAACTCTTAAAAACTTTGCTCTAATATTAGATATCCTGACCGTTTAGAACTAACCAGAGCTTCTTTTTTATTAGGGGAAACGTTCTTCTCGCCTATATACATAACAATAGCTCAGAAAACTTACTACAATCCAAAAATTTTATATATAGAGAAATGAAAAGTAGGATAATGGCCTAACAATGTTTTAATGAACTTGTAATAATTATTTTTTTTTTCCTACTTATATTAATAAAAGTTTAGTTAATTTAAGAAAATTTTTTTTTTCAAGAAATGATGTTTTCATGAATTACCAATAATATTGAGTATTAACAAACCCCATTAAAAACTAATATGCTAAAAGAAAAAGTCTAACACCAGTATTGTAAAATACACAAGAACTCTTCCTAAAAATTTAAAAATAAATAAATATTGATTTTGCTGTTAGCACCCCTAACTAAATAACATTTGTATATATATATATTAATTAGACAGCCAACTGATATTTTTAACAATGCTCAAATATGTGTCTAAACATACAAAAATGGCTTATTAGAGACGTTGCGTTTAGCAACCTTATTAAACCTTAATGATAACTTCATATCGCATACCATGTTATTATAAACATACTCGTTTGTTTTTGTATTCTCTAACTAATATATTTCCGTTAAAATAATTTATTTTCAGTACAGCAACTCTTTAAATAAATTTAATTAATTTAGATATTTTAAAAAAAACCTTCAATATAACAAATTAGGATATAATTTTAAAGACATAACCTCTTTATTAATAAAGCCTTTTCGTTGAGCCCATAGAATTATCAGTAAAGTGCAGTATTTTCTTATCTATTTTTTTAAGTTAATTAATATAGACGTGAGTAACTTGACAAGGGATTTCTAAAGTTTTTCTAGTGGTTTTAAATAGCGCAGGCTATAGAAAATCCTCGTTTAACTATCAGCTGCTCACAAGAAACGAAGTCATATTGTTAGCAAGCTGGATTGCTAAAGTGACTCGGTATCGCGTGGTAATCTTGTCATGTTAAATATAAACGAAATGCCTTTTTATTTTTAAGGTAGTTTCATTGATGACAAAGATTTATCGCTTACGAGAGTTTTTCAACTATTACAAAATTAAATTCATCTTTCTGGTCCGTCTTTTTTACTTAATAGTATTATCCAAAGCGCCAGCGCCTCTGCAGCGGTCATTTGTTCATGTTCTTCTCAAACTTGTTTTTTAAGTGACAAAAAAAGAAATTGAAGTTGTATTTTCTTTCAGTTGTGCGCAAGTATCAGTTTGAATTACCTACAGCACTAACTACAGTCTATTAGCGCGAGATAACATTAAATCAAATTTGGAAAAGATGGCGTGTCAGATTAAAATTAAAATGAGGTATTAACACAGTTTCATGTAAACAGTAAAATAAAAAAATAAAGTTATAGCTAAAAATACGCTCCTCTGAAATTACAATTTCATCACTTCCGGAAAGGTACCCCTGTCTAATTACGCACGCTTCTACTGCATTACTGTCTTCAATAACTGTCCACCCAGAACTTCTTGAGGTGGGGGGCCATAAATGCACGTCGCAGGACGAGAAGTTTGGACTATATGTAGTACAGGAGACTGGGGTTAAAGGTTAGGGCAAATATATAAAAGCCACGTGGTCCGCTATTTCTCTCTCTCCTTTTTCTGGGTTGCCCGTCGAGTGCTGCGGACTGGATCTTTCCTCTGTGCAGTAAGAATACCGGGATTCTTTAATAAACAGTATAAATTTTTTCTTAGTGTTAAGTAAATTTTTTATACTTATAAGTCACTAGGCGCTTTAATTTATTCCATTAAATTTCAGACTAAGTCTCCCGGCGACCGCGCTGAGTGTGATCTAGTGTTCTCTCGAGAAAGAACCGCTCTTCGATTTGAGAATTACCATTTCTGTTTGACCTGTACGCGTACATAGTAGGTTTCACTGTAATATTGTGCATTGACTGATTTCGTTTGTACAGATAAACTATCCAATTTACTTCCTTAATGTAGGTCTCACTGTCATATTATGCATTGACTGAATGTTTTTAAAATCTCTATACAAAACTGCCTGCAGAAAGGGTGGCTTTGAATATGTTAATACCTTTTCTACTTTTGTTTCTTGTTTTTCTGACTCTTCTTTAACCCTCTAAGATGTAAGGATGAAACCTTAGTCTCATTGATAGTGAATCGCCTTCCAAATTTAGGTTTTCCCCCGCACTGCATTAACCTGTCACACACTTCCAGATCCTACTTAAATGATTAAAGTTAACAATTTTGGTACTATTAAAGATTTATTATAGTTTTTTTACTGCCTACACTGATGCCTTGTTCTTCCACTATCTTTCGAATAGTGCCATGTCTGCCCTTTAGCTCACCCTTTGACATGTTCCAAAAAGTCCTTGTACTGCCCGTGTTGCGGATGTTTTTCAGGCGGTTTGTATCAATTTTTTCTCGGTCTAATATAGTTGCCGTGTGCAACTAATACACTATTATGAGGCGGGGAGGCCACTATATTTTACCTAATAAAGCAGTTGCAGGTAAATCTGAGAAGATAAATTTTTAGTCACTAAATTTTAATGCCAGCTAGACACTTTCTCTCAGACATAATTGGGAGTTTTTAAATATTAGCATATCAACTATGACTCTGGCTTTTAAAACAATCTAGTAAAAGCACATCATTCAGCTGTTATTCCTTCGCATCAAGAAAATAAAATGGTCCGCATAACTGAATTGTTTTCTTACAAAGCGAGCTACCTTATGCGACACACTTTATATTCTAACTTATAGCTTTGAATATTTAGTATAAACCCCATAAAATCTCTGAAAGCTTAAACTGAAAAGTTATAAGACAAGAGGCGTCTCTAGAAGCAAAGAAGACAGTAATTCTACACATACAATTTTTAATACAAAGCTTATAAGATTAATTAAAGCTGAAAAACAATAAAGTCAAAAACAAAATAAGTTTATCAAGTTTTTTTACAGTAGTTAAGATATATAACATTTCTTCAATAACACTAGCTATTCCTCCAAAGTGATCTTTTTGTGTTCCGATTTTTTCTGTATTCATAGTGAATAAAAGTTGATGAAAAAGGGCCAACTCTGTTAAGTACCTTTTTCTGTTTTTTACTTTTTTTATCTGTCTTTTTCTTTTTAGCCCTCGTATCCATATGAGTTAACTCGTTCAAAGTGTGATCTTCGCTTCCAGAGTCGATAGTCTCGTGGACTCGCTGTAACAATAGTAGAAAAGCACTACAACTTATATTAAATTTACAGGAGTCACCTTGACCCGCAGATCCTCACATGGGGTAGGCGCAACAACAGTCGTGCATAGCTGTTGAATCTCCACATTGCCGTCGGAATAATCTTTATAAGTGGCCTTCCAGGCTTCGGGTGTCGCCTCGGTGACTCTGCCATACTATAAGGGGGAGTAAAACATTCGCACACAGTAGCACACCAAAAAAAATACAGGGAAACACACACTTTGTCAAGTTTTCCTTCTTGGATCAACTTTTTCTTTTCTACAGCGTGAGGGCCCAAACCCCACCTGCGGGGATAAGTGTCTCGGTCCATAATCACACGCTTGATTTTAGCAACAACGCCGTGATCGCACGTGGCTATTACAGCAGTGGTCATCTGCGCAATGGCCAGAGCAATGGCCTCTCCTACCAAATAATAATAAATCTTTTTTTTTACTAGATATAATTCTTTTAAACCTTTCGTGGTGATAAGCACAACTTCAGTGCCCACTTCAATGCCATCAGCGAATCTCAAAACGCCGGAGATCATAAGTTTGGCTCCATAGCAAATAGCGTTGACTGGAATAATTAAGTGGCGACGGGGATCAGCAAAGACAAAAGATTTATAACCCGCACTATCTTTAAGCACTATGCGAGGATAGTTAATAAGAAGAGCCTCCAGGGGCATGACGGCGGCTCGCAGGTAGGATTCCTCTTTAAGATTATCAAAGGCCCACTGAGCGTCTAATATGTCGTGCATGGTGACAAGACCTTTTGCTTCACTCATTATACCTTTCACAAATTATTATAAATTGGGTTTTCTATATATATATAAATTAAATTACCCGAGCGGACCCGTCTTAGTTCCTGCATATGAGCGCCCACACCGAGCAGCAAGCCGAGATGGACGCAAAGGGTGCGAATATAAGTTCCCGCCTCACAGCTAACGTGAAAAACGCATAAATTTCTTTCAGAGTCATACTCAATTAGTTTGCTTTCGTAAATAGTACGGATGCGCAGTTGTCTAAAAAAAAAAATAAGATCATAGTCACTTGTAATTATATATAAAAGACCTTTTGACATTAGAAATAAGCGGGGGCCGTTGGAACAAAGCGCCAGTTAAAGTTTGAATAGCTTTGGCAACTTTTTCTATAGAACCAGGATTAGAATGAAAGCGGCATACGCCCACATATTCTTTGCCAGCAGATTGCTGGGATTTAACCAAACGCGTGGCTCTGTCAATGCAGACAACCAGCGACCCTAAGCCAGTAAAGCTTATGAAAAGTACTTTATCTTCCGAAAATGAGTACAACCAGTAACTTTAGGATCTAAAGTTCCTGAATGACCTGTTTTTTCTACTCGCAATATTCGTTTAATCCAAGCTACAACCTCATGAGATGAGGGATTAGCAGGTTTATCTAAGTTTATAACGCCGTACCGAAGATATTCTTTTAAGGGCCTACTCAAAAATTGTTGTAACAAAAAACTATTATAAGAAATGGCACTACCTATTTAAAGGGGAAGAACCAAATGGAAGCGGTGTGTAGTGCCCAGTCCTGACAATTAAATTGTCATAGTTCTATTTTTTATATATAACATTAAAAAAAAAGTGCCTTTAACAAGTTGCAAAAATACTTTATAAAATATGGAAAAAGCTAAATAAAGACTTTAAGTAAAAGGGGCCACTTTGATGTATCCAACTGTGGCGTGGTTTTGGAAGGCAAAATGACACAGCCGCCCGTAGCATCAGACATTCTTTTAAAAGGCCTCCAACCTTAGTCAATGCAGAATGAGATAAAACACGGTTTCTACCCGCTATAGGCTCGGCGACAAGAAGCCATCACATAACCACGTGATAAGCTACAGAAAAATGGTAGCTGTAAAAGTAAGCACATTTTTTTCTTATCGTAACTTCACCAGAAATTCTGACTTTGTTAACAAATAAAAAAATCAAACAAGGTTTTAACATCCTTATCATAGAGCCTTTGACATTCTTTTATGTTTCGCCAGCTATAAATTAGTGCCAAGAGGCATGAAAAGGATCGGGCTTTTTTAAGCTGCTCCTTGCTGGCACCTTACCGAAAAAAAGCTAACCTTGAGGCCTGTTAGGGTTTTCTAACACGGTCAAACAGGTGTTTGCTGGAGATAAAAGTTGAAAAATACTTTTTATTTAAAATAAATAGATTATAGTTATCTTGTAACATTAAACAAATAATGGATATATAAACTCTATTTCGCTTCATATATTTTGTCTCAGCCCGCTACAAATATGTTAAGCTAGGAAAAGATTTGTCTTAAGTCATAAGTTAATAATTGATTTAGGTCTTATAAGTAAAATAATTCGTCATATATATCTCAGCTGGTTTTAAAAGTTTATGGGTCACACTCCTATCCGAGGAAAAACGTTACTTCTTATGCTAGAATGCAAGTGTAGAAGGAGAAATAACTACCACTATTAATTTTAAATAAGCCAAGCAATTGCAAGTTGTCTAACAAAATTATCCTAAAATAGGCTAAAGCTCGCTTTTTTTAAAAATGAAAAAGTTTAACAAGATTATACCCAGTTGACTTCTACTTAAAGTTAATCCGTAAAGCAAAAATATTTAACTTCCTTTTGAGTTTTTTATTAAACAAGCTACTTTGCGCTTTCCAATATTTCCTTCCTATGCTTTTTCAATTGACCCATCACGGCAAGTTTTTCGGTGTGAGTTTGGAATCGACCGTGCCCAAATTTAGAAGAGGTATCGATAAACTTCAGCTCCACAGCCACATGGGCGCGTTCCTTCGGGCGGAACATAGATTTCCTCAGAGTAAGAACCCTCTTCTTGGTCCCTACGCAGCAGCCCTTGATCATCATAAAGTCGTTAGTGACGAGGCCGTAGTGCGGAAAGCCACCCATAGGGTTGATAGACTTTTCGGTGAGATCGTAGTCCGTGGAGGCGTTATTTTCCTTGCGCTCGCCAGTCTCGGGATCTTGATGGAAACCGTCGGCGATTCTGTATATCTTCTTATTGAGCTCCGTCCGGTGGTGGTAGCCACGCTGACCAGCCCGCGGGACAGAGTACTGCACACGCGCGGGATGCCATGCACCAATACAAGCTACCTGTAGATAACAAATACAAGGCATAATTCAATATATATTTCTGGTTTTATAATAGTTCACAAACTTTTCTCAATCCACGATGTGTTTTTCGTTGAAGTTTCTTGACGCCCCATCTAGCAACCACGCCTTCATAGCCATGCCCCTTAGTTACTCCGACCACGTCCACAAACTCCTCAGGGGTAAACACATCTTTCACACGAACTTGGGACTCTAACAAGCTCTTCGCATAGTCCACTTTTTCAGCAATGGAGCCACCATTGACTTGAATCTCCATTAAATGAGCTTTCTTCTGTCGGAGATTAAGAAGGTCAATACGAGTGTGCGCAACAACTCGTATGACTGTGCAAGTTTTCTTCATTTTTGTTAGACTTTCTTGCATCTTTTTACCTATCATAAGTAAGCAATAAAGGTTTATATAGTAAACAGAAATCATGACAAAGCTAGACCATTATCAGCGGCTTGTAAGCGTGCATATTTTGTAAAGGCCTTTTTCTTAGACCGAGCCCAGTGTTTGTAGAAACGACGACGGACAGTGTCAGACAAGTTAGTTGCCCAGACACAGCTTAAAGCTCTAAGGCCTTTAACGGTGGGGATGTAGCCAACAATGCCTACAGGAACCATTGGAGGACACTCAATAATAGTAACAGCCTCAACAATATCTTTTGTCTCTTTTTTATTCTGCATTGCCCGAAATTCTACTGATCTGACAATGTGCGTCATGCCTAAAAATAGGAGACCAGAGTGGGAATAAACCCTTTTATTTTATTAAGTAATTAAGATTAAATAAATGTTACCTGCCTTATACCCCATAAATGCAGTTAAATGGCATTTTTTCCTAGGGTCATCCTTTGGAAATGATCGTATTTTCCCAGTAATGTGTTTACAACGTTTTCGAGGCAAAAAACCAAGAGACCCGTGACGGGGCGCCTCAAACTTGCGATGACTATTTTTGTGAAGTGATCAAAAATCAAATAAAATCAAGTTATAGGTATATATAATGAAGCCTCATTTTACGCCACGTAATTAGCACTAATGTGTAATTAACACTGTAATAACAACAATCTATTAAGATAAGAATTAGCATTCTCCTATAAAGACGTATAAGAGGTAAAAAAAAAAATGGTCATCTTAAAAAAATTTATAATTGATAAGTTTGCTTAGGTTAAACCCCTTAAGGAAAATAAGGAGTAAAAAAGGAGCAATACCTCATCCGGACAAAAAAAGGCCGAAACGGGCTTGTATTCCGCTGCTTAGTGCAAAAATTATTTATAAGTGCTCGTGCATGCGGCCGGCTAATAACTGAGCGGTTATCAGTACCCGGCCGTGTACTGAGCAGTGGAGCAGCTGGATACTTCGTATTACGCTTCTCTTTGCGTGCTCTTTAAATAGAAATTTGAGTATATATAATTGTTGGAAATTAGCTAATAATAACATGTTAAAGTTGTATGGGTTTTATATATAAATTTTCTTTTTAAGCCTCTTAGTCCGGTACTTCCTAACGCCAGGGTTATTCTTATTTACTATTTGGTAAATACACTAAAGCTTTTTGTTATTTTAGTTAACTTAATTATCTTCTTTCTTTTGTACCTCTATTGGGAGCTAATATCTCTAGAAGTAAAATTGTTATTTGGAAGTTTTAACTTCTAATTTTTAAATTTTTTGCTTCTAAGTACACTCTTGCCATTCTGTTAGGATATTATATTTTTTTTATTAAAAAACAATTTTTATCTCTTTGCTTTACAAGTACTGGAGTAATTGGCAGCACACTTACTACCGACAAATATAAGTTAATATACTCTCCTTTCTTACAACTTTGATATTTTACTTTGCCTTTTTGTTGTTGTAGATAGTTGATTAAAATATCCTTTTCACCAAAAATTTTCCATTCTCATATTTGTCTTTTTTAAATTACTACTATATAATGTAAAGTTTATTTTATTAGTTTATTTATACCGTAAAGAGCCGAAGGGTAAGGGAGCCTCTCTATCCCATTAATTAAAAATACTTGGACAACCTCTTTTTATAAACCATACATTGAGTGAGCCTGTCAGGGCTTACTACTTAAAAAAAATATTACTACCATTTGAAAAACTGAACTACCACTTTTCGATAAAGTAGATAATATAACAGTCTTAAAATGGGTAAAGGGCCTGAGATTAGTACGTTTTAGAAGACTCTTTTTGTTTGATCCTACAGTATTAAAAAACTTCTCTGTACGGAACAATAAAGTCGCAATTATGTCCGCTACTTCCTTACCCTAAAACTTCTGTGTTAAGATGTTTATACGGCCATCTGACACTCTGAAAAATTGTGCATCTCTATGACGAGTTTTAAGCTTTAAAAATATGTTTTTCCTGACACAGATGGGTTGTTAAAATATTAGATTACCACAAACTAAGGTACATACGGAAAAGCCACAAGGATTGAGGGGAGGGACGGAGAAAAAAGGGACTAGTTAAAGCCATTTTTCCGGGACTGATAGTTGTCGATGTAGTTCAGCGGTTAACAGCGTTTAGATACTCAATGTGTGGGTTCGATTATTGTCTACGTGACTATTTTTCGGTCTTTCATGGTTGCGTATGTAAGCCCGCCCTTGTAAATTCATTTGAAGATCGAAGTCCACCGTGGTAGACCCTACTAAAGGTCATCCAGTTAGAAACCGATACCATGCTCAGCGATTTATAAATAAACAATTATACACTTAATGACTCGAATAATTCTTTTTAGTTAACAATATTAAATATAATAAAAGAATAAAGACTACCCTATTAATTTCACATTCTAGCATTATATTAGCATAGGCATAAATTTTTAAAAAGTGCTGTTTCAGGGGTTTTAACAACTTTGGAAATGTTGCATGAACATCCATACCTCCACTCGAGAGAATGTCGCTAAAGCAGTTTAAGTTATTTTATTTATAATGGTCGTAGCCTGCACGTGCATATACGCTTATTTTAGAAGTATAGTCGGCTTCTATCAATGAAGAGGAACGTGACACTGTTAGAAGAGCTCGATTTGAATGCCGCTAGAGCTTTTAAATTAAGGTTAACGTTCTTTACTTGGATGCTATAAGTAATTAACTCCTCACTCTGCATTCAACGCTTTAAAATAGGGTTATAATAGTGGGTGTACCTTTTTTGTCACCAAAAATTACCTATTTGTTAATTAAACCTTTTACTGTTACGGCTTTAAAGTCGTTACGGTTCTATGAAGATAACAAAGTGCGCCAAAATTAAAATTGAAAAAATAAAAGAATAATAAAAGCATAAAATAGGTTATTAAGTACAATTTATTACAAACGCAAAAATATATGAAAAAGAGAAGGAATTAGTCAATAAAACTGAGAGAAACTGAGAAAACAAGTAGGTTAAACTCAGAACCAAGATCATATAAAAGAGACGTAAGATGCGCTTCACTATAAACAATATAACAAGCATCAAGAAGCTCTCTACCGGGCGCAAGACTTTTATCTAAGAGCTGTCCCCAGAATATAAAAATTAGGTGTTCGAAATAATACGTGTGCAATTGTAACATTTTATATTTACTGTAATAGTACTTGTGAGTTAGATTATAGCATTAATCCAACAAAAAAAATTACCTTATTAAGTAGTTTATTTAAAAAGGAAATATCAAAAGCAAGCGCACGAAGGCAAATTACATTAACGTATCGTTTTCCGCCACTCGCCCTCACTAGTGGGCATATACTCGTGGGCGTTTTAAAAAAAAGGAAGTTTCTACCCAAAGAATATTCTTACGAGCAATGTTAATCACTCAAAAGTTAGTATATATGGCGACTTGGTCCTGTAGGATGTAAAGCCAACATACTTTTTAACTATACATTGCGTGTTTTTCTAGCCCTTATACGCGGAAACCCTCACTGATCAACTGTAGCCACTTTAACATAACACTGAAAGAGAGAGCAAGATTAAAAAAAAAAGAAGGCAAGATAAAGTTCAACTGAATTAGCTTGCGCCAACGCCAAAGGACTGAGGCCTCGGGTTGTCGTATATGTAAACACAGGTTGACTTAAAAATCCGTTTTTAAAATGTTGGCGTGCTCTTCCCAATAATTCTTTGTCATCGCAGAATACCTTTATAACCGAATTTATTTTTCTCTCTTTAAGCTATTACAAAATAGTAAACGCTGCTATGTTCTTCATCTTTATAAATGGTAGTAAAAAAATCTGTTATGTGTACGAAACAAATTTTATGTGTTTAGAAGATTATATGTGACAAACTAAGTTAATGGACGAGAGCGCACTCTTTGGGTATTTAAAAACCTATTTTTTCTAGCAGCCTTTTTTTAATTTACAATCTTATCAAAAATTTGCTACATTTTTTTAATTACATATATCTATTACAGTACTAAAAATATATAATTTCCTGAATTTTAATTATGACTACATGCAGAAAAATCTGTAATATAATATCACTAAAATTTAATCCGATGTATACGTTTTTAAAGGGAGGTGGTAACGCATTTCTTTTTGTTTTTTGTATTATCATAATTTTATATCTTACATTAATTTTAGTCAGTCTTCCAAAATTGTGGTTTTTTGATCGAAAAGCCCTTAGTCATAGAATATATTTTGGATAGTAGTAAAGTGCTTCTCACGGAATTGAGACACTGCAATAATGAGTTTATTCTAATTTTTAAGGTATCGCAGCCTCCGCAGCCTATCAATGCAGAATAGTAAACTGGCGAGGTATTCCTTCTGCAAGTTTACTGGCTTTACATATTTGGAAATTGAACAGACGTCTGCTAATTTTCAAAGCTTTAGAAAGTAGGACTTTGGCCAAGTTAATAAGCTCTTCGTTAAGGAGATAACGCTTTACCCAAGCTTACATAGCTCAATAAATTGCGACTGTAGGTGTCTTGCATCCAGTCAAAAATGACATACGCGCTTCTACTACATGGACCAACGATTCCACATCAATAAAGTCCGGATTCCAAGTGCGACAAAACAAGTTGCTGCGCGTTATGTCAAACGCTCCGTTTGTACGAAAATAAAACTGTTTAACAGGACCTCCAATAAGATCCATTGAACACCGTCTTTCGAAACAACGTCATTTGCCCTTTATGACTACTAGCTAGGCCTGCTAGTGAGTGAGCTCATGTATGAGCCATGGAGCACGTTATTGGCGCCCACGTGACGCACATTAAAAGCTAGTTTTGTATTAAACTACTACTATTAAATAAAACAAGTGGGTAGATAAACCTTTTTGTGGTCCTGAGGATAAGAGCAGAACCACCTCTTTTTTTTTTTCTTTTATATTCTTGTTGATCACTGGTTGATGTATACCACGAGTGAGGAAATCACAACAGATTAAAAATTTAAAGATATTAATATATGATTGGAATGTACTTTACTTGGCTGCGATTAATTTCTGTTGAAAGCTCGAGCGCTAGAAGTTGTTGACTCAATCGGGCAAGGGCAGTGGCTAGTAAGATGGGCTCATGAGGCTGTCAATGCTGGGCGCTCAAAACGTTCTAGAAAGACAGATGACGTATTACCTTTTCATATTCTATAGTGTTAACGGTCTACAGTCCTTCACGTGCCAATTAATGATGTTTTTATTTTATTAAAGTTAA
This sequence comes from Zophobas morio, assembly GCF_036711695.1. Classification (NCBI taxonomy): domain Eukaryota; kingdom Metazoa; phylum Arthropoda; class Insecta; order Coleoptera; family Tenebrionidae; genus Zophobas; species Zophobas morio. The sequence goes on along the minus strand of NW_026972173.1, from coordinate 55,662 downwards.
TTATATTTAAAAGTTATTCACAAAAAATAGGGCTAGTTAGGCTATAAGTGGAACTAGTAATAGATTTAAAGTAAGTGGGCAGTTCATAAAAATGATAAAAATGTCGCATGAACATATTGTTGAAATGTTAAAATGGACGCACATGAAATGCATTCAGTTTCACATATATTAGGTGTGGTGAGAAAAGATTAAAAAAAATACTAGATTTTATTCTATTGCTCATGGTTTAAGCGATACACGAAATGAAGAGCTTATAAACTCTACTAGTTTTTTTCGGACAAGATATTAATAATAATGATCTATAATTTCCTTCTATATTTTATTTTACTTCGCTAAATATTGGTTTCTCTAAATTTTTAATCAAGCAAAACCTAGTTTTTACATGTTAAGCCTATAATTCGGTAATTTATTAAACAGAACTTAACGATTCTTATAATATATATGTGCAATTTTTTATAAAGTTTAAAGATTTTGTGATAAAAACTAAAAAGCTGTTTTTACAACTTTATTTCTATACAGTACAAAATATTGTCATGACCTTCATTTAAAAATCCAATTTTTTTTCTAATAAAATAAAATTAAAACTATTAAAGAAAATTTAACATGAAAAGCTACTTTGATTGTGTAGGTCTTCAGACTTGCTAAGACTTTCCACAAAGGATTTAAAGTAATCCGTGTACTCCTGTAGTGAGTTTGTATATCGTCCTTAAATACTATTGTAAAAGAATTCAGTGAAGCTTTAAAATTTAAGTACCGTTCCCTTTGCGTTTTTTAGGCAAAGTTGAGCAACTTTAAGTGTGTAAATAGATTAATATATAGAAAATTAGATAAATTAATTAAAAATACATATATATATATATAATTTAGATTAGTAACTATAATTGGTACGCTTAAATTTTTGATTAGATTTTATAAAATTAATTTTAATGTAAAATTTAAAATAAGTTTTCTATATAACAATAATTTTTGCAAAATTTCAAACCTTTCATCTTCCGAATCCCTCGCGTCGCACTCTTTTCGTACAGAGGTTGGTAATAAAAAAAATTGGTTAAGTGAAAAAATATCTTAACTGGAAACAAAGTAAAACTGTACGAAAATTTCAACTTATAAATTAATTATATTTAAACATCATAAAGTAAAAAACGGAATAAAAGTAAAAGTGTACACATAAAAAAAGATTTTTAGTTAAAATGTCAATAACAGTACACAATTTATAATTTGCAAATAAAATTTATTTCTAGTGCAAATTTTAATCCCTATTTAAGTAAAATTTTATAATATTCATGAATATGTTAAAATACACATAAATTTTACAAATTAAAATAACAAAATATCGTGTTTAAAATGAAAAATCAGACGGCTACATAAGAGCTATTAATCCGCATCCTGTGGTCATATAACGTTAGTTATGAACTCGTTGCAAATTGGTTTGTTCTGAGTGCTTTACTCGAAATCAATTAAAATTCAGACCATGTGCTGACATACGGTTCTACTTAACATCCTTGACTCATTAATTGTGTTATTTACTAGTATCTTATATAAGCGCGCGGTCCGAAACCAAATAAAGGTTATCGCGCAGGACAAGCGTGTAAATTGAAGATTACCTGTCCAAGCTATATCTCGCTGGTGCAGTTAGATTATAGTATTAAGTGAGAGGCTAAATAACCTTGAATTAGTACTATGTTTTATAAGCGGTACTCTTCCACCTAATTATTATAGAGCAAGGGCTATGTATACTATCATAGCCTTCCGGTGCTATTTCTTCTTAGACCATAAAATCGTAATTTTAAGAAAATTTAAAAAATACTAAAAATTTGCGATAATACTCTAAACAAGCTTTGTGCTAACTTTTGCATAAAAAAAGAGAGAAACAATCTAAGGGAGTTAAGAAACTTTTATACTTTGAAATTTGTAAATTTTAGAAGTTAAACGGAGTATATAAAGTTGTACTTAATAAACAAAAAAAGGAGTAAAAAAAGTTTTTATAAAAATATCACACAAAGCCATATTTATTTGAAGCTTAATTACAATATAAATTATATATAAATTGAATGAAATTTAAAAAAAAAAAATTAAATAAAAGCGTTTACCGAAAACTTCATCTGCTTCTCGACACAAATCACTAATTGTTGGAACGTTAAAAGGATCAAAATCGTGAATGCGAGAAGCAAAAATCGGAACGCAAATTTTTCCTGGCAACATTAAAAAAATTAGTTAACTTCTTGAAATATATAATATAAATAATTTCATAACAGTTAAATATATTTTTTATAAAAAAGTTTGCTTAACATTCTATTTGATTCAAAATGGTAATGGAAATTAAAAATAAACTTCTATATAATCAATTTTAGAAATTAATAAAATTGTAAACAACTTTTTTAAATAAAGAAAAAAGAGAGTTTAGTGTGGTATGTTTAAAATAAATAGCACAAAAAAGTAATATAATTTAGTAAAGTTCTTAAATCGCAAAAATAACAAATAATTTAGATTGAAAAATTATATAAGTTATAATAAGTAAAAATATAATAAAAAAGACATACACTTGCACATAAATTTAATAAAGGAAAAAAGCTATAAAAAATTCTTCTCATCAGAAAAATAAATAAATAAAATTATTATAAAGAATAATATTGATAGGAAATATTGATATATGATTAATAAAAATTAAATATTAAAAAAGGGAATATAACTTATAATTAAAAAAATTGATAAAAACTAAAAAAATATTTTATAACCTAAAATAGTATAATAATAATGAAAGAAAATTATATTAAAAAATCTTAATAATTAATTTAAACTAATCAAAGAACTTAAAAATTTATACTTTACAAAAAATATAATTTAAACGAAATAGAATATAATAAAATAATATAAAATAAAAATAATATTATAACACTATATAAGAATTAAGAAAATAAATTGCTTAATAGTTTGTTTAAATTAAAATTAAAAAGATGATAAAATCCTTTGAAAAAAAGGTCAATTTTTTAATCAGTAATGTTATATTATAAATTTGCAATCCGTTTATATAAATTTCAAAATAATAAAAGTTAATATATTAAATTAATTCAAGCTAAAGTTAATATTTGTAAAACTAAATAAGTGATAAAAGGATATTCTAATAATAAAAAATGATTAAAATTCCGAAATAATAAAGATCACGATCCGTTAAAAAAATTGCTCGAAATAAAAAATTAGGAAGAATTCACTTAATATTAAAAAATAATAAAGGAAACTAATAATTATCAATAATTACGTAATGTAAATTTTAATTTATATTAAAAAATTTATACTTAAAGAAGTATTAGTACAATCTTTTTTTAAAAAAAGAGAAGACAAAATAAAATTTAATAAAATATATTAAAAAAGGGCACTGAAAATAAAATTATAATTAAAAAAGTAAAATATCATCTGCAAAATTAAATAATTTAAAAAAACTAAACTACTATATCAATTATTAAGAAAACTTTTTATTAGCTTAATGTTAGTAGAAAGAATATTTAACTTAATTATAAAAAAAACACAAAAGTTTGCTACAGCGATTTAATTATTTATTCTAAGTTTATATAATTATTTACTTTTGTAAATCTGTTTCTTTAGTTATTTGCCTAAATAATTATTATCTTTATAAGGATGATGAAAACTAAATTTACAAAGAAAAAAACTAAAAAGAATATAATAGGTTGAATAATAAATAAAAAACAGACACTGTTAATTAAAAAATTTATTTATTAAGATTTGCTTCAATGTATAATTATTTGACAAGCCCTTTAGTTTTTTTTTTGCTCATTATAAAAGGCTTTTTTTTAAGAGTTACCAACATAATAATAAAGTAAAAAGTATAAAAAAAGGCATTACTAGATACAATTGTTAAACTTTTATAAATTTCTTTATAATTTTCAAAAAAAATAAGTATAAATTTTTTTCCTATTAATATAAGTTTTCATTCTGTTAATTATTCGTTTTTAATAACTTTTATTGACTTTATATTACTTTACCTTTAAATTATATAATTAAATAATTATATTCAGAAAACCTGATTTCGGATGCACGGAAAAAGGACTCTTTAATAAGTGATGCAATTGTTTGGATACGTTGACGTCGAGGCGCGGATAAGTAAAATGAAGAACCACTTCCTTTCGATAAACTTCCCACTAACTCAAAAAAATATAAATTCCAGTTGAAAAAAAAATTATCAAAAAATTTAAACTTTCCTTTTATAACTGACGCATTATTTAAAAATGCTAAAATGTTCTGTAGAATTTTTTTAAAATTTAATTATAAACTAAAAGATTTAAATATTTCTATTTCTAATTTTTGTTATAAAAGTTTTTACAGCAACACATATAAAAACTATACGCTAAGAAAAATGAAACTTTTTAATATAAATTTCGATTTTTTAAAATTTCAGTGTATATAATTTCTAGTGTTTTATAAATTCAAAAAAAAGTGTAACAATTCAAAAACTTCTTTCCCCAAAAGTTAAGTAAAAACCATGTGAAAAGTAAAAAAATTATTTCTTTAAATGTTTTCGAAAAAATTTAAGTAAATTACATATAACTATAAAAATAAGGCAACTTTAAAAATAAATAAGTAAAGAATTGTTTACAACTTTTATATAATAATTCGAATAATAGTTAAAATCAATTTTTTTTTGTCAAGTTTTTTATTTTAAATTACGTACAACTTCCGAACGTAAATAAATATAAAAAGGTAAATTATAATTTCTGAATAATTCTTTTTCTTAAAATACATACAACTTCTGAATATATAAAATATATGTAAAAAAAAAGGCATTTAAAATTTTTGAGAATTTCTTTTTTTCTAAAAAAGTAAACTTCTGTATAAAAATAAATATAAAAAGTACATTTAAAATTAAACAAAAAATCTTTTATTTGATATAAGTACTTTTATAAACCATAAAAAGGAAATTATAATATCTAAGAAATTCTTTTTCTTTAAAACGTAAAACTGAAATTATTAAATTTTTTTATAAAGTAATTAAAGGCATAAGCTTTACATCTTTATAAAATAGTTATTTTATAACTTTACTATATAAATCAATTATATAACGAAGTTATATAGTTAGTAAAAAATAAAACTTTTTTCAATAAACTTTATATAAATTAAAGACAGTGGTAATAAATTATTAAATTATATCTTTTAAACATTTGATATATTAAAAGTGAGCTACACTAAATTCAAAAGTAAAATAAATATAATATAAATAAAGATCAGTAAATCTTACAAATATATTTAACTTTATTCAGTTTTAAAATTTTTTTTATAATTTACCAAAAAGTTTTGAAAAATAAAATAATTGTAATAATAATTTTTTTTTTAAAATTGAAAATTTTATTATAATCTTTATTGAATAATGACCAAAACTTTCAATTAGTAATTAAACTGTAAAAAAGAAAGAACAAAATCAAAAGTAGACGAATAATTATAAAAATAAACTTTTTTTAATTTCTTTAAATGAAATTCAAGTTGCTTCCAACGCTGTAAGGAAACGGAACAATCTGAATCGTCAGGCTCGTCCCTGAGCCAATCTTCTTTTAACTGCATACTTAAGCCTGCCAAAATTTTCTTTTTTTTTAATTCCTTTTAGACTCAATATTTTTTTACTTTTATTATTTATATAAGAAAGGAAAACTTCCAGGAATTTATCATTTTGCAGCAATTTCTGGTTTTTAAGAATAATTTCTTCAAAGTAGGGAAGAAGGATAGCTGTGGATCTTCTAATAAAAATTTAAAAAACTTATTATGGTAATGCCTTAAAATAAAAAAAAAAAGTTAATTTACAAAAATTTTGTGTAGACAAAAAAATTTTAGTAAAATAAAAAATTAAGAAATTATAAGTTTTACTATAAAAGTATTAACGGCTTAAAATGCTTAACTAGTCAAGAGTGCGCTAAATAAAATTTAGTATAAAGATTTCAGATCCTTTTAATAACTTAAATAATGAAAGCTTTTTAAAAATAATTAATAGCGAGTAATTTAAAAAAAGATCCAAGCTAAACTTAATCACGAACAGTACATTCAATAATAAAAATGCGTAAACAAACAAAATTAAGTAATAAAAAATTTACAAATGAATAATTTTTTTAAAAAGAAAAACATCATTTCATAAATAACAAGGAATCAAAAATGGTTATAATAAGAAATACACCGGGTTACAAATAATAATTACGAAAATTATATAACGTTAACAGAGAACTTTAAAAAATTATTTTTAACGGCTTAGAAATAAAAATTATAAAGAACATAGAACTTTAATTAGAAATAAGTACCTGGAAAAAATATACGATATATTGTAAATAGTTATAAGAAATACAAGTAAATAGCAACACAACTTTCCTAAAAAGCGCTTAACCATAATATATAATTGTAGGTTATTTAAATTTTCTTTGATTTAATACACATTATTAAATAATAAAAAAAATTTTAACGCATAAAAGGACGCTAAAGAGTTTAACTTCTACAGGACATGAAAAAAATTTGTATAACCGAAATTATAAAAGTTAATTCTACATAAAACGCTTGCAAAATTAACACTATTTTTAAAAAGAAATTTAAAATTATTTTAATAAGAATAAACGGCACTCAATCAAAGGAAAGGCCGGATTGGATAGCTGAACTTTTTGGATCGCGTGCTCTCCTCCCTTAACGAAGCAAACAAACGGATAGTTGAGTAAATTAATTACTTATGATTATCAGCGAATCGCTCACCGTAACGACGGACAAATAAGAAATCACGGAGTTTCGCTGCTCCGAGGTAAGAGCGCGAGCCCGTTTATCGCAAGCCCAGCAGTGGATCCCACGGCGGCCAGAATAAACCCAGAGAAGTTGCTTAAAACCAAAGTCCTCTATTTTTTAGAAAAAATTAAAATTATAATTTTTTTAAAATATACACTAAAAGAGTATTAAATTTGTGAGAGCAAGAAAGTATTATTAAAGTAAAACGAAATGTTATAATACGATAAAATTACCTCTAAGAATCGAGTCCAAAACTTCTACGGCGGCAGTCATAAATGGCCAGCAAAGTCTACAAACGTCGGCTCCTCTGCATTAATTTATAATTTATAAAAAATCCGTCAAAATTTGCTTAACCAAAATACTCACTGACAACAAATTCTCACGTCGTCGTAGTCAGTCATATCAAGATCAAACACCAATTCCTTCTCTAAAGGCTTAAAGGCCGATGACTTTATGCTTTTATGCATGTTTGGCTTTTTAAAATTGGATAATTAAATAATTTTTAGAGTTTACTTAATAAATAAAATTACTCGTGCACTGTAAACAGCACCAACATCGATTTTGTTAGGACAGATATCTTTCAACGATTCTTTAAGCGATTTCCAGTTATTAAAAGATTGGTAACGAATATAAATATCATCCTAAAATGCAAAAATCTAATTGATTGCGAGTGCAAATATAACCACGTAATACCCGAAGGGTGAAGCTAAACTCTCGATTAGCAAAGTAATCCTCGTTTCCTAAGTAACGAATATATAAGGAAAACACACGTATAAATAACAACCAAAGTTACTAATTGATTAAGAAAAAAATTATATGTGAGAGGAAAACATAAAATTAAAAACTGAGAACATTATAGAAAAAGGCTGAATCCGAAGAATTACCATACGAAAGCCAATGGTAGTAGTCAATAAAAGGGAAGAGCCGACAATAATATTGTTTTAACAAATCGGATAAAGGGCCAAAATCTGAGCAAGTTTTACTAGTAGGCTGAAGAATACGGTGCGAATCTTTAAAACTTTTATTGTTGTCGTTATAGTTCGCCTCTTCGCAATGTAAGCTGTATGAAAAATATATGGCATATTTACTATATGATAGTTTAAATTAGAAATATAAGTCTGCCACAAACCCTCCTATCATGTTAAAAGAGAAACAGCTCGAGGCAAATTCATTTTAAACCGAAAGTGTTTTTTGAGAGGGCTTACAGTAAAGTATGTGCAGGGTTGTTATAGGCCATATCCCCACCTCCCTCTGAAAGGAGCTACCTTTTTATGTGCGTCATACGGGGTGCGCCCTTGTTATTTTCTCTTTATATAGAGTCCTGTGTAAACAGTTGTAGACGGCCCCTCATCCTTCAATTGTACCCTATGGAAAATCTCATAAGCAAGCATTCCGCTTGCACTGACGTACGCAGAATGCGCGACCTTGACCTGTGTATCAATGCACATAGCAAACTCTGCATTCTCAAATGTACAGAATATCGCTATCCTAAAAATAATCGTTTTTTGAAGAGAATTAAGGCGCTCTATTTACTAAACAACGTAAAGAAGACATCGAAAACATTTACTAGCATCACGAATTAGAACAAATAGATCGGGTCCCTCTCGGGTTGCGGCATGCAAACTCGACCCCACCGGCACATAAGAATTAACTTTTAGGGCACACGACCGCCAGGGTGAATTAAGTTTCATACCTACGACTATCGCAGTTCATGGTAGTTTAACAAGAGACACCTTTGCGACTACCCATTTTGCTAGTGAGGGTATGATTATGGCCAAGAGGCCGTGGACAAAGTAAAGCTTCGTGCAGATTCTCTCGTTTTCACTATGTGACAATTGCCTACCAGATTTTCTATGGACCACTCCTTAATACAAGCATCTACGTTAATTCTAACAAACCTTACAATCTGGGCATCACTAAAATCCAGGGGATTTTAAAAGGCTACCAAAACAAGGAACGCAGCAGGCTGCTAAGCCATTGCCGTTGGTAGCGTCGGGCCAAATTTGCTATCTCATCGTCTCTTTCCTGTGCTATGGAAGGCGGTAAATGCTACGTTGCTGCCGAAAACACCACGACAAAGTAATTTGCGTTAAAAAACGAAGGACCATCAACCGCTTGTTAGTATCGAAGACATACTATCTCTTTACAACGTGGACGCTCGTCGTAGGGGAGGCAGATAATATTTGCTAAGGACCTAACAAAAACCGAAGAATATATTTAACTCTCCTTACCTCTTTGCCAAGACCAAAATAGAGTGTAGTGCCAGTAAGTTAAATATAATACATAATACCACAAGTATTCGTTACTAGCTGAGCTACCACGGTAACTTTCAATCTGGTTTGTTGGAATTTATACTAGCTTTGAGTTGGTTATAAAAATTATTTCATATCTTTAAACATTTTAATAGATTTGGTAGAAGGGTAGCGTTATTTAATAAGGTTGCAATTAATTATGCTTTGGACATCTTAAAAAATCTAATAAAGGTTTTGAAAACCTACCATACGGATGTCAGGTTTAAAGTACTTAGTATACAACTGTTAATAAAATTTTATGGGGCATTCTCCCTGAACTTTTACTTGCACGGAAAGCACATACTTACAAGTCTATTTAAAATAAAGAAAGTCATTTTCTTATGCTTTTTCTCATCTTAACTAAAGTGAAGAGCTTAAGAAGGGCTTTGTAAGAAAAGTTAGAAAGCCTCAAGCAGTGTACCAAGAAAGCGAGTGTAAAGATTCAGTAATCGATGTAAAGCTTTATATACAGAAACAATATAACTTAGAAATTTATAATAATTATCCAATATTTTCGATATCATATAAGCGTTTAATAGGGTAGCTAACCAAAAAGAAAACCGTAAAATAATTAGATTTATTGTATTTTAGCAGTACTAAAAAAGGGCTAACCTCAAATAAAGTTGTTTCACGTTCTAAAAGTTATCTTAATTATTTTCTAGACTAATCCGTTTTAGGCTTTTTCATGGAGTTTTCCAAAAGTTCGTCTTTGCTTAACTTTCTTTTACTTGCTTCGAGGCGAGCTTTTACCTCATGTCTGCGCTCATTAATAAAAAAAATTATTCACTTGACAAATATAATAAAACACGGAATTGCACAACTTTTTCTTTTCGCTCTCTTCTTTCTTTTTAAGCTCTTCCTTGAGAAGCTCAATTTTGCGTCTCCTTTCTTTCCTTCGTACTTCAAGCTCTTGTTGCTTCATGTTCTCCTTCTGCTTTTTGACTATTTATAGTAAAATAAATAGGCGCGTATTCATAAAATATAGTGAAATAAAGGCATGCATTTTTCTTCCAAGTCCTTATCACCCAAAAGAAGTGAGACAACTTCATTGGTTTTCGGTTCAAGTCGGGCCTTATAAGTTCCTCCAGAGATGACCATATTTTGAATCTATTAAAAAAGGCCAAACAAAATGCATTATTTATAAATGTTGCTAAACGAGACTCTACTTCGGATTTCTGCTGAGCCCTTTGAAGAATTTTCTCTTCAATAGTTCCTTTAGCCACAAGGCGATACACAGTTACTACGTGAAAAATTTTAAAATTATAAGGATTACAGTAATAATTAAATTGTTATGATTATATTGATTTAAAACAACCTTGCCGGGTTTGCCCCACACGGTGCGCCCTATCCATAGCCTGCTGGTCAACCGTTGGATTCTTTTATAATAAGAAAAAAAAGTTAATTATAAAAAAACTAAAAATGAAAAATTGAAAGTTTAAAGTTACAAATAATAAACCTCCATAAATATTATTTTAAAAAGAATTATAAAAAAAAGAACACGGTATACCCAATCAGAGTCGTAGAAAATCACCGTGTCAGCTGCAGTTAAATTAATTCCAAGGCCGCCAGCTCGCGTGCCTATTAAAAGTTTAGCCGATACATAGATGTATATGAATCTTTAAAATACTGAGTAAAAATATGAAAACGTCCTCCCGATTCTGAAAGTCAGAAACCATATCACGCCTAAAAATAAAGTATACAGTAAACTAATTAAGAATAATAAAGAAATAAAACTTTAAAATTTGATTCCTATTATTATTTATACAACAAAATTAAATAAATAATAAAGTAAGAAAAATTCGAAATAAAAATTCTTAAAACAATAATAATAGAAAGTAACAGCTAAACTAAAATGAGATGAATTGATTAAAAAAACATTAAGAATTACATATATATAAAGTATAAATTACATATATATATCTCAATTATAAATTTTTTTTTTCCAATTAATAATAATTCTTTTACTAACATCTTTCGCAGTAAATTTTAATATAAATAAAAATTTCTGTGGTAGTTTAATTGTAAAAAATTTAGATCCGAAAAAGATATAAATAATTTTGTGGTAAGTACTTTAAATTTATAACAGAATTTAATTTTAAAAGTTTATATAAAATTCCAAATGAGATTTTTATTCATAATTCTTATTTTTAATTCACAAAAATAAGTGTAAAATTCTTTACTTAAAACTTTATAAATTTTATTTTTTTTAAAAGCACTACATAAAGAATTAAAGTAAAATTTAAGTAACTTAATAGCATTCTAACTAGTCATAAGTATTTCTTAAAGGCTAATATGATATAAGAACTTTTTTATACATAAAATAGCAAGCCTTGAAAAATATTTGCAAAGTTTTCTGTAATTTTTAAAAAATTTCCATCTAAATAGGTATTACGAAAATTTTAATTTAGTTTATAAAAGTTTATATATAAGGTTCCAGATGGTTATAAAATATAAGACAAATATCTAAAGTAAAGTTTTTATAAGAAAATTTAAATTTCTGCTCTCTATCAGATTTTATAATATATTACAATATTTTCAGAAATTTTATTTTAAATATTAATTTAAAAAAAATAAACTAATCAACAAATATATAAATATAAAGTACCAAAATTATTAATATACTTAAATAAAAGTCTTCGAATTCAAAAAAGAATTATACGTAACATAATAATATATAAAAAAATTAATACAAGCAAACTTTAACTTTTGCTGAATGTATTTATAATAACTATACACTAAATTTAATAACTTTGGTATAGAAAACCTTCAAAGAAAAGTTATAAATTTATTAGTATAATTATAAATTTTACTATTTTTATTTTATTATATATTCTTATAGTAAAGTTTTTTGAATTAAAAATATTAATAACAATAACATAAATTTCAAACGTTAACTAAAATATGTATAACAAAATTTATTAAGTAAAATTTTATTGACAAAAGAGAAAATTAAAAATTTTAATTATTTTTTTAATTTTAAAGAAATACAAGCAACAAACTTTAAAAATTACATTCTTTCCTTGTAAATCAAAAAATAGTGAAGTTTTAGTTTTAAAGATATATATAAACAAACGGCTTAACAAAATCTAAAAAGGTTTTTTAGTTTAAATTTTTTTTCAACTTCACTTTTTACTAGAGACCCAATTTAATTATAATGAAATGGTTCAAAATTTAATAATAAATTTTAATAGTTAAAATTAAATTCCCAGTTAGATACAAAATTCCTGTAAGTAATTATAATCTAAATTTCATTATATACAAAATATCTAACAGAAAATTTATAATTAGAACTTTTACTAACAATTGAAACTCAAATTTGATATATAAAAGTTTGTACCGCAATTCTACTTTACAAGAGCCGTCAAACCGGAAATAATTATACTTTCGAAGTTGAACAAATTCTTCTAACAAGTCGATCATTTTAGTCATTTGAGAGTAAATAAGAACGCGATGATCTTCTTCTTTCAATTTCTTTAGCAACTTTATAAAAGTTTCATAAAAAATATATAAACAACTTTCGATTTTAAAAAAATTATAATTATAAAATTGATCTGCAAATTTTTTTTTAATTACAAATGAATTTTCAATAAACAACAAAAATATATCAAAAAAGCTTCAACAAAGATTCAAAAATTATATTAAAATTTAAAATAATATTACTGACTTTTTTTAGACTTTAATTAAGAATCTTTTATCGAAAAAACTTAAACAAATTTAAATAATAATAATAGTAAAATAAATCAAAACAAAATTTACTACCTTGTCGAGAACAATCATTTTTTCACTGTCTGTAACAAGGAGCTTGCGGGCTAAAAATAATACAACAAATTTTAAATATAAAAATAAAAAAAGTCCCAAATTTAAGGTACGACCAGGTGCACGTGCAAAGCACCACCCGTGAAACGGCTTAATAACTCCTTTAATAAAAATAAAATAAAAAATTCATTAGAGATGACATTCAACAAAAGGCACACAGATCTACCTAATATGCCGTTGGGCGGGAGCGAACACTGCAGAGTGCACGCCCAATCAGGGTCCAAATGTCGAAAATCACGTGGAAAAAATCGGCTGGTTTCTTCACAATTATTAACCAACAAAAATAAAATATAAATATTTGTAATAATAATAACGAACATATTAATTATAACAGTATCTTAACAATAATAACCTTTAGGAACAAAAATTTTATTTTCCAGCTCAAAAGCAGTACCGCTATTTTTTTCCACGTGGTAACTGCCCAGTTGAAAAGATGACTTGAGCGTCTCAAACGTGTCGGGAAGTGCATTATAGTACTCGTAAGCATCTGTAGTATATTTCTTTATGAACAATGTTAATTAAGACAGTGTGTTTGTAATACTTTCATATTCATGATCCCCAAACATTGGCATCCAAGTGGAAACCGAAAACAACTTCTCCTTTTCGTAATATAAATAATGAAAAGAGTAAAATAAAGGAAAAAAAACATACAGACGCTGTAGGCACGGGAAAAGTATCTCTAAAAAGAAGACCCTTCAATAAGACATCTGAAAAGAGTTGCTCTTTTCTATTACTTTCAAAAGATAGCGAATGACAGCACACGTCCACAGGAAGTGCAACTGCCTTTAGCGGAAAGAAAAAGGAAAAACTTACAAGGCAGCCGGCAAACCAACAGAAAATTATATAAATTTATACATTTTCCGTGCCAATGGCAGTCATAGTAGTAAGAAACGAAGAATCACCGCAAAGTTTTCGGGAAAAAACAGGAGTCATTAACGATGCAGGCCCCGTTGGAACACTTTTATATAGCAGTTTTCTATTTTTAAGCCTGCAATACGCCAAAAACTTTAAAGATAGAAAAAAAATAATCGACATAGAGCGAATCGCAGTATACTTCTCTCGCTGAGCCAAGCAAAACAAGGCCAAGGCGCGCAGTAGCCAATCGGCGCCAGCCATATAGCTGAATTCCTGAAAAGAGAGATCTATTAAAGGACGAAGAAACGAAAAACACTTGCTCCCTTCGCAGTTTTTAACCACCTAAAGAAAAAAATAATCACAAAAGTTTATCAAGATGATTACTAAAAATAATAAATATCATGTACATGAAAAGCAGCGAAAATATTATAATATTTCCTGTATAAGTTTTTTCGTTCAGTTTCGGCCGCCAAAACTTTACAAAAAAGGAAAATTAAGAAATATATACTTTACAATAGTAATAATCTAACACTCGTTGTATACGACTGCAGGAAGGCGAAATAGTATTGGGCTTCGAGTTAGCTTAACAATATCTGATGCAATAATAAATAAATAATAAATAATAATAATGTAATGACAACAAATTAAATAATAAGTAATAATAATAACCAAAAGAGCCGTCTCGTTCAAACAACTTTTTACGCATGTTGAAGGTATCCAGTTCTTCCTGCAGCAAAAAAAATCATAAAAGTATGTCAACTACCAGCTTTCTACAAAAAAAATAAAGAATTTAAACAATAAATTGAGCCAACAGAAAAAAAGTATACGTAAACAAAAAAATGTGAAAATATTATATTTAAGAAACTTTTTCAAAAATATAAGATATACATGTAATTTCCTAAGTTTAATGAAAAATTTAAACTTTTGAGTATATAATAAAATATATAAAACCAAATAAGTATATATTAACATAAGGAAAAAATAAAAGTAAAAAGAAGTAAAAATATATAATACAATAGAGTTATTATCATAATAATATATAAAACATACGAAAATCTTCATAAAAAGTTATAAATATTAATAATTAACAAAAATTAGTTTAAAAAATGTAATATTAAGTACATTATATACAATACAATAATATATAAAAATATTCATACAAAATAGGAAATAGCAATAAACGTTAATAATAACTCAATATAAAAATGATTAATAACACAAAAAAATAATAAAATCATATTTATAAAAATAATAAATTCATATAATATAAAAAAAGTAGTAAATATATTATAGGAAACATAAAATAAAAAAGTAACGTATAGTTTTAGTGAACTTAAAATAGTTCAATATAAAAACGA
This sequence comes from Zophobas morio, assembly GCF_036711695.1. Taxonomy (NCBI): domain Eukaryota; kingdom Metazoa; phylum Arthropoda; class Insecta; order Coleoptera; family Tenebrionidae; genus Zophobas; species Zophobas morio. The sequence goes on along the minus strand of NW_026972173.1, from coordinate 40,583 downwards.
AAAGAAAGAAAAGTTTTCAAAAATATTGTTTACTTTTAATTATTTTTATTACGAACATTATAGTTTATATACATAAAAAAAGTTTTGCAAGTTTTGTTTATTTTTTTTAGGTTTATTTATTATTAAGAATAGTTTGATAAATTTTTACTTTTTCTTATTTTTATAACGAAGGATAAAAGTTTATATAATGATTGCTATTGTATATATATTAAGTTATTGTATTTTTTAGTGTAAAATAGGTTCATTTTTATCATATTTATTTTGTATTGGATGAAAATTTATTTATATATTACTATTATCTTTGGTATTCATTACTTCTTATATTTTTATTATTAACATACAAAATAGGACAGAATTAATTTTTATGTGTATTATTATTTTTAAATGCTATTCACTTTTTTTTTTCTAATTTAATAATATTATCTTTTAGAGTTTATAAATTAATAATATACTTATTAATAATTTATTTATTTCATACTAATGCATGTTTATAATGAGAATAATATTTGAATTTTTCTTTAATATATATTTATTATTAAGTGTATTCCTCTAATAAGCATAAATGCTTATTTATTATACTACTCTTAAATTTAGTTATTATTTTTATACATCTCAAAAAATGATAAAATATTTGTAAGGGAAGCATACGGCGTTCAGTAAAGGCTGGGACTTATCAAGAAAGTAGTAAGGAACATGCGTTGTTCTGCGCTCAAAAAGAGAAGGATGGTTACAAACCTATTAAAAAACAAAAAATAGGAAAAATAAAAATAAAAGTTTATATAAATAAATAAATATATTGAAGGATAAAGAATAAATAATAATATAAAGATGTTTTTAACATAAAATATTAGAAATATATAAAAATGTATTATAGAATAAAAAGTGAATAATATATATTTAATAATATTAAAGATAAATAATAATAGTATATACTGAAAATTAAAATTATATAAAGCAAAAATAAATAATATATAATTAAAAATAGAAAATAGTTATATATTTAACAACAATAATTAAAAATAATAAGAAAAAAAAGTATTAAGGAAAAAAAATAAATAAAAATAATATATATTAAAATTAATATATGAAAAAACAAAAAGAAAAAATATATAGAAATAAATAATAAAAATGTAAAAAATACGTAGAAATACTAAAAATAAAAATATAAAATAAAGAATATTGAAAAAAAAAGTGAAAACCTTCCGAAGCTGCATAACTAAATTCATTAGTCTTTTGCTCATCTGATCGTTAACGGACTTCGACGTGGTGGAGCTCAAAAGATCTTCAATATTAATTTTCTGCTTAACACCTTTTACGTTTTTTAATATAATATTAAAAATACAATTAATATAAAATAACAAACTTTAAAAAAAAAGAAAAAAAAAATATTTTATGTATAATATTATTAATAAAATATTTAGATATAAATAACATACTATAACAAAAAAAACATTCCTTAAATAATATTACATTTTTCTATATAAATATATTAAAAATATTTAAATATAAATAATATTCTGTAATAAACTTTTATGAAATAAATTAAATAATAAACAATTTTAAGTCATATTCCCATAAAAATATTATTCACTTATATTATCTAACAAACTTTATAGAAAAAATAAGAAAAAACACGTTTTTAATATTAGAAGTCCATATAAATATTATTAAAAATATATAAATATGAATAATAAACTTTAAAGGAAATAAGAAATATCATAAGTCCACATAAATATAATTGTAATAGAGTTTTTTTTCTACTTCGTATGTATATACATAAAAAACCTAAGTGAAATATTCTTACTATTCGCTATAAAGACGTATAAAAAAAATTTTTAAAGGGTTGAACCACGCAACGCCTATTCAGTTTAACATAATAAAAAAAAGTAAAACAATAAGTTTACTTCTACTAAACACAAGCACTTTATGTATATGCAAACTTTATAGAAGAATTTTTTGCTCTTGTTGTAGTGAAATACTATTTTCATTATAAAAAACTAATAAGGCAATTTTTATAAATAAAAATAACTTAATAAGAACTATACAATACAGAACTAAAAAATTCGCTTTCTGCACAACTTTTACTGTAGTTGTGTAACTCTCATAAACCTTCATAAAGGCGACGCTGGTGAGGTGTCAGACCGCAGTCCACTTGTATTTCAAGCTAAAAAAGTTCATTAAAAAAGTTTAATAATTTTTTTTAATGAATTACTATTATTCATGGTATAATATCCAATGCGTGTCAAGAATTAGTTTATATGTTTTATTCATATTTATAATATTTTTTATAAGTTAAAATATAATTTATTATTAACCCTTAAGAAATTAATTTATATTAAAAATATATTTTGTACAATTAATATTTTATATTTATATAAAAAGTTCAACATTTATTATATACTTTATAAGTATTCTACATTGTTAAACTAAGAATAGCGGATGTATATATATTTTTTGTTATTATTATGGATAGCGCAGTTAAGTTATTATTTGTATAATTAATAAAATTTCTTTCAAAAATATTTTAGTTAAGATATTATATTTATATAATTTCTTATTGGTTATTCACTTATTTATGAAACTGATAAAATTGTTAAGAATATATTATAAAAAGTTTTCTTATTTGATAAGTTATTCATTAAACTTTTTTCTTTATAGAAAGTTTTATTTTTTACGAATTATTATAAAAGTATTCATAATTATATTAATGCTTATTAAACCTTTTCACCCAATTGGTGCTGCACGTGTCGTTTGAGTCTCCGCAGCATAAAAGGTTTTAATATCATATGTAGCCTTTTCAGCTGATCTACAAAAATATTTAAAAAGTAATCAAAAGAAATAATGGAAGTTGTTTATAACCTTTCTATCTAAAAAATAAATAAATAAAAAAAGTTATAATCAATACTTTCGTCGAGGCCAGACTTTTTTTCCGCATGACTTTCAATGTCTTTAGAAAACCTGAAAAAGTAATGACCGCATTAAAAAGTTATTCTATACAAAAAAAACCTTTTTTTTACTGTACCATTCAGTAAACTCGTCGTGGGAGTCGAAAAGCGTCGGCATAATGAAGTGCAGCAGAGCCCAAAGTTCCGCCATGCTATTCTGAATGGGTGTGCCTGCAAAAATAATAATGATATAATAATAATAAATAAATAAATAAAATAACCCGTAAGCAACAGTCGATTCCTGCAATTAATCCGAAGCAAAACTTTCCAACGCTGACTAATAGTTTAGAGCAGTGAATATAGTGAACGTATAACGACAAAAGAAAACCGCCGCGGATAAAAAAAACCTCGAAGTGCTCTTTATGGCCTGAGCCTCGTCCAGGACCATATATTGCCACCGAAAGCGCTGAAAGTACCGCTCATCCGCCACAACCTACCCTCCACTCAACACAGTAAGCTCAATAGAAGAGTATAAAGAAGAGAGGTCAGTGACCATGTCATAGCTGGTAATGAGCACGTGGAACGAGGCATCGCGGTTGTGGAGTTGCTTACGGGTCCATTCCTTGCGAATGACTTGCCGCTGTTTGGGCGTCCCCCAATAAGGAAGAACTTTCAAATGCGGGCTGAACCGTTGGAACTCGTTTATCCAGTTATGAACGGTGGACAGGGGGGAGATGACAACGAACGGGCCCCACACACCGTGAACCTAGCGAACCAGCTTGGCCAATACAAGTTTATTACACAAGAAATTGACCAACCTCCGCTAAGTACGTCATGAGGGCTATTGTTTGGATAGTTTTGCCAAGGCCCATTTCGTCGGCAAGAATGCCGTTAATGCCCTGAAAGCGCCCGTACTTGAGTCACTTGCAAACTCTCTTAAGAACAATGCACCTGTTCATAGAGAAACACCAACCAACTCATTCCCTTCAATTGATAGGATTTTAGTGTCCCAACAAACAACTTTGGTTGGGGCAGATCATCTTAATAAAAAGAGTTTAGTACTGCCATCAGCAGGTTTATATACAAATTAAAAAAGTCCTATTCTACCCGAAGACACGGGATTGGAGAAGTTAGACATGTTATCAAAAGCCTCCTGAGAGAGCTTCTGGGGTTTCTGTGCAGTTTGACGCTTTAGTACTGCAAAGAAAATTATCAGTTAAGTCACAAAAAATAAAGAAAGTCAATAATTACTGGTCGCTTCGGTATCAAACGCTTGAGTTTTTCTTCGAGCCGCCAAAAGCGCTCCTAGCCAATCGAGTTTAAATATAATTAGAGTAAGTCAGACAAGATAAACTTTTTAAGAACCTTTTATGCTCTCAGCAGCTCTTTCTCGAAATTCCTTCTCTTCATCTAAAGTTGTTGATAATTATTATTATATTATGATTACTACTACTTTTATTATTCTTACTATCGATGTCGTGATCGGCGCTGCTGTCCTCTTTAGCGTGCAATTTGTCTATTATTTCTTCTTTAGAGGGAAGCTCGGCCTGCCCGGCTGCTAGAAAGTTGCGGAAGTCAAAAAGTAGCAAACGAATGTTACGTTAGTAAAGAAGTAGATATAAATGTAATACAAATACTTTCATAGTGTTTATATATAAACAATAAATAAAATTCTTTATTTATTGTTATTAAAGTATTCACTGCTTCTTAAGTTAATATACTTATTAAAGTCAAGAATGATTATCCATTAAAAATCAAAATCAAATTATTTTTTGTCTTATTATTGGTTGTATACAACAGTTGCTCACCGGATTTCTCCACCATAAAATGAGCGTAAAGTTCAGTTTGCGTAATCAAAAAGTTGAGTTTCCTTTGCTGCCGCTTGGCCTCTCGCATTTCATCTTCCAGCTTTGCTTGTTCCAAAGCTGGATGTATAAAAAAAATATGAAAAAAATATTAAGTAATGATGGTGTATATATATATATATATCGGAAACCCTGCTTCTCGGCCCTCTTCCTATTTTCGCGCTCTTTCTTCTCGTGTTTACGCCAATAATGTAGCATCTGCACCCAACAGATAAAAGAGTTGTGTATGCATTACGGAGTACCGAAAAAAGCTGGAGAACCTCTCTCATTATTTTCTTGTTTTTAGCAGCCGTTTCCCGCGCAGTTCTGAAGCGCTTAATAGCATTAAAACGAGCTTCTTTCTGACACATCGCACTTACGACTAAACGTTAGTTCTGTGCAGTTTTTATATATTTGGTAGCAAATACACCTTAAACGCTTTAAATTGCTAAGTTTTAAGTTCCGTTGAGCAAAAAATTGGCGATAGGCCTAAAAAGAATACCAACACCACATGATTACCCGAGTTTCAAAGAAATTCATTAAAAAACTGTACGCGAGGAATTTCCCGCTTGCAAATAAAACTCCAACTCTTCTTTCCGTCCTCTTCACTGGCTTCCTCGCTTTTTGAGTAAAAGGAAGACCTTTCATTACAATATCTGAATAATAAAAATACTAAAGAATAAAAGTAAAATTGCCTGCGGAGCCCACGCAGAGGAGTCTGCTCTTCATTATCGGACTTAATATAAAAGTTGGGGTGAATTCACTATAAAAAACGGTACAAAAAATATCACCGAATAACTTTTTGTCCAACTGACTTGCTTGCTGGCTATGGACTCAAACTGATTGGCGAGAAGTCCTTTAGGCATAATAAAGCATCAACCATCACAATAATAGGAGAGTTTTACACTAAAAAAGTACGTAAAACTTCATAATTTTTTTCGGGAAAGTTGTACTCTACTTTTTTCTTTCCGGAGACAAGGCGGGTAGCGCCTACAAAGTTTTAATGAAGTTTATTAATATATTTTCTAGCGTTTTTACTGCGCACCTCGTTTTTTTATAACAGAAAGAAGAAGAGTGCCGTAATCAGCATACTTTTCACGAATCTTGCAAATGTCCAATTATTATAATGCGGTTTATCATAAGAAATCAGGCATGTTTACAAAAGTTCTTTGTCTCCTATAAGTCTTCTGTGCCTGCTTTTTCCGCCAATAGAAACGAAGTGCCGACTGCAGCCACTTCTCATCTGTCCTCCTTATATTTATAACAGTAACTTTATAATGATACATGCGATGTCACCAGGAACAAAAGTTTCTTCTTCAGACCCGCTATCGCTTAACACGTCGTCGATAATCCATCGCTTCCTTCGCTATAAAAAAATACAAGAAATAAATAACTTAACATTCATTACTGAATTTAAGGATATGTGGTTGCCTTGTTGGGACTCTTTAGAGTTGTTTTAGTGAAACTCATGCCCAATTGGGACTCGACGTCAGCTATTTCCTATGCAAATAAAAGTTAACCAACCAAAAAAAATAAAAAGTTACTAAGTAGCAAAAAACTTTATTGAGAAGGGCCAACGCCTGCTCATAATCGCAGAGGCGAACGACTTTCTCATTCGGATATTCAATGATGAGATTGGGATCGTCAAAGTCCCCGCCATCACTATTTTTCAAGCGGTAGTCTTTTTTTTTTTTTCACAAAAAATTAGATAAGAAAAGTACGAGTCCGCGGAAAGGGATTGATCCGATTCGAAATCAGGACACAAATCGACGAAGTCTTCCAAGGCATCGTAGTACAAATCTTCTACGCACAGTATAAGTAAAACATATCAAAACAACTGAACAGCGACTTGCCTTTAGAGTTAAGCTTCATTCCCGATGGCGTAGTAAAAACAGATTCTACTATTATGTATACTTTTAATGAATTCTTATATGCTATTATATTATTCTAGGAGCACCTTTCTTCGGCCTCTTTACTCTTGGGCGTTGTAGAGGAGCTCGCGGTTTATCGTCTTTTTTTGTAAGTACAATAACAAGTATATATAATGTAATTATTAAAAAGGGAGCCTCACAAGAGCCCAGTTTTTCATTGTTCACAGAATTAAAGTTTTCCACTTCAAATTCGTTAGACATTGACTGAATTTTTTCCGCCTTGCTGCCTTCATAAATACTGTCCAACAAAGTGAGGTCCTCTTTCTGGCGCTGTTTCAGTCTCATAGCATTTATATAGTTTAACGGCACGTTTTGGCCTTTCAAACTCGCATAGTGGCCAGGTTTGGGATAAACAGAGGGCAAATGAGGCAAGTGTCTGGTGTCCTTTGGCAGCTCTTACAAAGAACAGTGCTATGCATATCTACTTATTACTACCAATAATATGTTTACCACCACCGTCTCGTGCGCATGCTAACCGGTCCATGTGATGCTTCACGTCTACATTTCTTTCGGAGCGCTCTTCCATATAATTGTAATTATCCTTCGGGGGTGGCCGCGTGGGAGTGGCGTACAACTCGTAGCCAGAGGGGAGTGTCATGGGGCGATAAAGCATTGGGTACGAGGAGAGCTGCTCTATTGGACCGCAGTGAGCGGAAGAAGGAGTCCTTCCGACCATCATATCAGAAAGGCCGAACCGAGGGAAGTGGGGCATGCGCGGGGAAACAGCAAACGGCCGCAAGCGCACATAGTGACTGTTAGAAGGAATGCGAGAGAAGTGAAGGTCGCTGGGATCTACTAGCTGACCAGAATCCACTCCTTTTAGATCTTCAGACTTGTTTTTGAAGTACGGCGAAGATGAACGCTCGAAAAACTGGTTCCGGTCTGGAGGAGTCTGGGAAGGAGCAACTCTGCACTTACCATAATAATGAGATTCAGGCCCTTCAATATCGCAGTTGTTGTTATAATAATTATTAAAGGAGCACGCCATGTTGGTAGGCGGCTGATCAGGAAGAGGAATGTTATATAAATTGTTAAAGTAACTCGGCCCTGAACAAGAATCTACGGGTTTAACAGACTCTGCTATAAAACGTTAGTAAACTTGAATTTGAAATATTAAGGAGTAATAAAAGGTGTACCGTTTAAGTTGTTCTGAACTTCCTCTAAAGAATATTTTTTGTTCTGCACTCAAAAGTTAAGTAAGGGTATAGAAAAAAAAAATAAACATGTTAAAATATTAAATAAAAAATAAGAAAGAGGCTAGGAGAATACAAAATATTAATAAGGAACTTAAAAAATTAGATAATTAAGTATAATAATTCCGCTAAAAGTAAGAGTATGCTACACCTGATCGACTATTCCAGAGTGTGTAGTAGAATTAGAAGAAAGTGACATTTCTTAAATTGATATATATATACTTCGAGTAATCCATAACTTATTCTAGCAATTATAAAAAATAAGGGTTGATAGTTAAAGTAAAATCTTTAAAACTGTTAAAATATGAGTGTCTAAGTTAAAAAAAGGTTTTGTAAGCGCCTCTTTATATACTATAAAGCGAAGACAAGTTATCCCATACATAAGAGGATATATAAAAACCGGAGAAGCCCAAACACTAAAGAAAGAAAAAAATTAGAAGGCGAGCAATGGCGAACTTTTTTTAAATAAAAATTGAAAATTAAAATTTTAAAGGAGTTGGAACTTGAAAACTTCCCTACAGATCAAAGGAAGGCTGCATGGGGCTACGGCCAACCACCGAAAGCTAATCGGAAGTTTTCTTCTTAAATGCTTTGATATAATGTCATTTTAATAAAATTTATAGCTTTTATTAAGAATAAAATAAATATTGAAATACACATAAAAAAAATTTGTTTATTTTTAAAAAAATCAAGAGAAAAATCAAATTAGTTTAGAGTAAAAGCAAATATTTTGAATACTTTAAGCTGATTGGCTTTTAGATGTTAAGTGTTCGCTCCTATCAGCAATTTAAGCTTTTAGTTTTTACATAAACCAGTCTATACTTAACACACGAACTTTTAAAGTATAATGAGCTGAGATTACTTTCTAAATAAGAAGTAAACTACGTTATTAATTGTAACAACTTAATTAAATATGCATATTGAAAAACATTTCTAATATACTTATTAAAGTTGTCATTTAGTAAGTGAGAGGATTGGTTTTTTTTTAACATTTTTAAAATATTATATAAAGCGAGTAGTGATGGTATATAACTATAACTTCTATAACCCTTAGGTAAATCTTTTGCTCTTCTTAAGAAACGGGCTATATAATATTGGACACAGTTGGTGTTGCAAAATATCCTGTAGACGCTAAAAATGTCTAGTGGTATCGCTACTATAAGAAGTCTTCAGATACCTATAGTTTTTAATAGGAAATTAGTTACTGATTGCTTTAAGATCTATGTTAAATTATAAATCTTACTATCTGAGTACCACATAAACTCGAGGTAAACATTAAATTAATTAAGTTCATTGCTGCTGTACCATTAAATCGATTATTAATATATTTTTATAAATTTGTTTTTCGAGTGGAATTACAGTTGGCATTACGTGTCTTAATTACAAGCGTAATAATACGGGCTTAATAAAAGACTTGCAGTGAAAAGAATCTAAACAGTATAGTCATAAAAGCTAGCTGCCCCTTTGTAACAAGGTCTGCTGAGCTAAAAAATATATCCAATCTAAGTAAATTGGAAATGAAAAATACTGTAATTTTTTATAATTAGTTATTTAGCGCACTAATCTTTTTATTGAACTTATTTTTATATATATATATATAATAAATTCTTTTATAGGCGCTATGGACTCTTTCTTTGGTAAAGTGGCACCTTTTTTTCTCCTGCAGTCTAAGAAACTAAAAAACCGTATTAAATCACATTACTATTTACTATTGGTAAAAGAGCCAGAATGTCATTGTAAAAAGCTTTCAACTGAATTTATAGAGATTAGTTAATATCGGTAGAAGAAATTGAGTTGTCTTAGTTTAAGGTTATTAAGGTTTTGTAAGTATTTTTGTAAAATTGGTATCCTTGTTATGATACAAACTATTTTTATATTGAATATATCTTTAGTTTTAAAAGTTTTAAATGTTAGGCTATTTTTACTTTAATCTGCATTTAATAAAAAAAAGTAAGAAGAAACAAATAGGTATACCCAGTGACTACTTAATAGAGACAATAAGCAAAAACGTTTTTGTACTGCAAACTGTGAATTAACATCTCAGTAGAACTTAATTTTACCAATTTGAAAGCATTCGACTGTAAAAAAAAAAGTTCAGAATTAATTTTAACTATAAAGCTGACCACCAACGCGACTAGAAAGAGGATAACAAGATAGCGACAGATGGTTAGCGAATTAAGGTGGCACAGAGTTAGCATTATTTAGTTTTTTATTAGTGCACAGGAGATGAAGCAAAATTATAAATTTTTTTATAATCCAATGAAAAGGTATTCGACTATTTGAACAGAAAAACTCATTTGAGGGTCAAAAAAGTCATTTTCAATTAAAAAAGGATCTGTTTTTCGATTGACTCTTTTGCAGTGGTACAGAAGCTACAGATCATGTATTTTTATTACAATTTTGGACAGTAGTTTTAATCTTGGGTGTATATATTTACGCTACTTATAACTACTACCTGTGATAAGGCCGTTTTATATTTCATTTTTAATTCACGCGTTTCGAGGGTTGCAATATGTATAAAATATGTACAATTTCTATAAAACCTATTTTTTGAAAAGCTACCGCAGTAATAAATAAAATTTTACAAGTAAAGAAAATGAATTTGGCTTAAAACTAAACTTTCCTTTTGAAAATTATAAAGATTGTAAAATTTTTATTTTTAACATAGACATTCAACTATATTAAAAATTTCGAAAATACCAAATAAAAATCAGGGAAAGATTTTTTAATTTTTCTAAGACTAATAACTCAAATCAGAAACAATTTTTTTAAAAAACTTTGTTCAAATTAATTTACAGTCGAATTAAAGATACAAAAGCATTTATTTTATTTTATTCTTCTAAGATTAAATTAAGTTTAAAAATGTTTAAAATTTATACAATTCTAAACAAATTTTTATAAGAGGAATTGTAAAGAATTCTAAATTTAATTTATTACTCTGCTGAATATTATAAGAGTGAAGAGTATATAGATTGTAGTTAAACGATTATTTTTCAAAATGTTTTCAGGAACAGTTATAACAAAGATCAGTAACCAATAATATAGAATAAATAATAAAAACTTAATCCTAAAATATTTTTATTATATTTATAAATTGTACAAAAGTTGTGAAATTTTATAAAACTAAGAGTTTCATCTACTTTAAATTATTAAATCTGTTGATCAAATTGGAAAAGTCGTCAGGGCTGTCAGAGGCAGAATCTGTTTGAAATAAAAAAATTAACAGAATATTGTATTGGAAATTACTATATACAAAAGAAAAAGTAGAACCCGAAGAGAGATTTAAGTTACTTTTAATATTTTTTAAGGCATCGCGAGGAAGATCACTAAATTCTTATTAAGAAAAATATCAGAAATTTTATTATTAGTTACAAAGTTTAACTTTTTTTGATACTTACAATCTAAAAATCTCAGGAATATAATATACAAACATGATTTATTTTATATTTTATAAAGGAAAAGTAATGAAAAAAAATAAAATATATAAATTTAACAAAAAAAATGGAAATCGGCAAGTTTATAACGTTATTAAAAAAAAATGTGAGCACAAAATGGATTTCAACATTTTCTTAAATAACTAATCTGAAGTAAAAAAAAGAAGAATTCCTAGAAAAAAGAAACTGCTATGTCCTAACGTCTTCTATTTTAATACTTTCTTCAGATATAGATAAAAATAATTTTTACAAAAAATTCTTTTCTTATTTTTTAAATCTGAATTACTTTATTATTTTCTTAAACCCTTATAAATATTATAAGTTACTTTAAAATTATTATAAAAAAAAAAGAAAAATTTAATCAAAAATGCAAACAGGCACAGCTCCCAAATTTAGATTTTCACATTATCGCGAACAATAGAATTTATCAACCTTATTACAATTAAAAGTAATAATATATGGTGATAACTTAATATTTCAGAACAAAATAAGTAAAGAACTTTTGATTTAAATATAAAAACGAAAAAGAAATAAATTAAGATAAAAACTTTCTTACAAACCACAAACTCAATTAAAATAAAGTAAACTTTTTAATAAATATAAAAAGTAAAAAAAAATGTTATTAAAAAAATTTAATATTTCTTTAAAACTAATAAAACCAGAAAAAAAAATGAGATTAAAGACCAAATTAAAAACATTAAAGTAAAAATTTTAGCACGTTCGCAAAAAATATAAAATAAAAATAAAAATATATAATTATTAAAAAATTGATTTTTTCATTAAAATAAACAAAATTAATATAAAAAAAAGTCGTTATTAAAAAATTTTAAAAGCAAAATTTATAAGTAGAAAAAAAGTATATTTATTAAAAGTACAGAAAAAAAATATTTAAAAAAAGTTATGATTAAAATAAAAAGTAATTTTGTTTGATATAAAATAAAAAAAAGAAAATATTACCAAAACAATATTTAAAAAGAATTTAATAAATATCAAGAAAAATAAATAAAGTAAACAGTCAAGATTTATTTTCTCGTAAAAAAGAAAAATAATATAAGTAAAAGCAAAAGAAGTACCGGAAGAACTTCCAGGAGGCGGCAAGTCATCGAGAGCGGGAAGATCTAGAGATTCTACTAATAATTTATATAAGTAAAATATATTAAAAGTTATAAAAACTCTAAATTTTATAAATAATAATGAAGTCTCAAAGAAAAATAATAACAAAAAATCTTTTTTTTAAAAAAATTAAATTTATTAAATAATTAAAGAAAAAATAAATTATCAAAACTAAAATAATTTTAAAAAAAAAATTTTAAATCTGATTAATTTTAAAAAACGAATAACTGTGAAAAGTTAAAAAAAGAGGAATTTAATAGAAACTAAAAAATACCTTCCTGGTCAAATTCTTGAGAAGGAAGTGACGAGGGACACTTTAAAGCAAAATTTTTAAAAAAAAGGAATTTAAAATTAGTAAAGGCAGTAGAAATATTTAAATTTTATATCAGTAGAAAAATGATTCACAAGTGAAAAACAGAAGAAATTTAAATCCACAAGTAGTAAATACAAAAAGTTTATACGCTCTCCTCAGTCAAAGATTCAGTTTTTGTCTCAGAAGGTGTCTTTGGAGGAGCCCTGCAATTAATTTACAATTAGAATAAACTCCTTAATTAAATTTTTTAATCAGTTTTTTTTTAAATTTATTATATATTATTTTAATAACAATATGAACTTTAGATGACAACAACTTATTAACGTTAGATTTCATTTGTGGATTATTTTTGGTTGTTTTAGATACTATTAGTCAGGCCCTAATAAATAGTTATTAGTTTTTTGTCAACTTAAAGATTTTTAAATTTTTTTAAAATTTAATATACTATTTTTTAGTTTTTATAGTAATAGTAGTAAATTTATAATTCAAACTAATTTTTTAAATTAGTACTAGTTATGGAACTTAGCAAAAATTAAGATAAAATTCACTCATACTTATTTTAAAGCGGTTTGTACTAAATTAAAGGTATTTAACAAAAACTACAAGAATATTATTTCAAATTTTTTAAATAACTGAACCAAAATTATTTATAACGGTAATTTAAACGAAAAAATTTTGCAGACAATTTTATGATGACTAAAATAAATTATATAGAAAGCAAAACCAGTCAACATTTGCAGCGTACGCAATTTCCTTCATATAAGCAAGCACAAGCTTTTTTGAAGGCGGCCGCACTTCTGTTCGCTTCAGTAGCTGTAATCTCAAAAATTTATATAATAAAGAGAAGATAACTTTTAAATTTAATATACCTTTTCATTTACACAGTCGCCTTTATTTCCCATTGCGTTCTTGCAAAATTCTTCTCCATACTTAACTAAGAGCCAATTTCTTACCTAAATAATAATATATTTAAATTTAAATTTAAATAAGTATTATTTTAATTGCAACTAAAAAAAGAAGAAATTTTCCTATAAAAGACATATATTAAAAACGTTTATTAATATATATATAATTATTAGTATAAAAACTTTTATAACTTTCAGGATTATAAATAAAAATTTAAAATTCTACAAAAAAAAAAATATAGAAGGAAAACCGCGCATTCTAGTATGGAAATGTTAATCAAAATAACAGGATAACAGTAAAGATGATTTTATTAAGATTTATTATTTGTAAGGGATTGCGCATAAAATGTAGCACTTGTTCTAGTTCTTTAGCTTCGGTAATCAGACGAGGCGAGATCCAAATAATAGAGCAAACAGCCTCGAGAATACTATCATCGCAGTACCTGTTGATCGAACCAAAAATAAAAAATTTTGAAAAAAAAGTAATAGTTATGAAAGCATTTTTAAAGAAGAAAAGTATTATATTTTTAAAATATTAAAATAATTCCGGATCATATTTTTAGTTTATATTATACATCTTACTACTTTACTTTATTGTTTTGGTTTTATTAAGCATTTTAATACTTTAATAATAAACCACATTATTATATAATACTTTTATCAATAAAATTTAAACAAGTTTGAGTTTATAAGTTTAAAAATTAAATAAGCAGCATAAACTAATATACTATGAATAAAAATATAAAAGTTCAAAAATATATAATATAGGGAACTTCATATGTTCAATTAAACCAAAGCGAGCGAGTAAGAGTTGGCAAAAAAGCTCGGTTAGTTCTAAAACTTCCAAAAGTCTGTCCTCACATATAATGGTCTAACAATATTTAGTATTATTACTTTAAGTTCATAATAATAATGATAAAAAGTTAAACTTGAGAAACCTCCGTTTTAAAATATGCACTGTTATCTTTTTTTAAAGAGAGTAATTTAGCTATTTCCTTACGAGTAATTTGTTGCTGATTAGCTTTAAAAATAAAATATTTTATCTTATAATACAAGTAAAAAAAAATAATAACCTTTTTTTATTTGACAATTTTTCAAACGTTGTAGAGATATGGTTAAGCAAACTTTAAGCTTTTTTGGATCAAATTTTTTGGAGGGGCCCATGAAGCTACTATACTTTTATCTACTAAAAGCGCAAACCACAAAGAAAAATTTTTTTTTATTTAACTTTATAGATTATAATAAACAGCAAATAAAACTTAAGCAACCTTTTAAATATTGAAATATCAAAAAAGTTTCGCAAGACTACCCTAGAAGAGCAAAAGCAGCATTCTACGCTAGTGAGAGTTTAGCTGTCGCGTGCGTCGAATCATTGGTGCGTTTGCAAAGCAAAGCAAATACTTTCACTAAAGCAAAGCGTGCGTAATTTGTTATGTTACCCTACCTGGATAGTAACTATGGAATTTTTAAAAAGTAAAAATCCTCTCCAAGGTCGAATAAGTGCTTACTGCTTTCCTATTAATGTGATGTCTAACTAAGTGGATAATAAAGGTAACTTTATATGCGATTTATATAATATTTGACGAGATGATAAAATGGTGGATATTATTACATTAAGTAAAATGCGTGCTTTAATTTTCATTTCTCTACCAAATTATTTCTACTTAATACATTTGTGATTTTGGAGTGATACAGGCAGATCTACCTTTGCCTCTTCATTTTAGTACTCCCATATAAGCATAATTTTTTTTTAGATGAGAAAAAAGGAAACCACTTCTTTTAAAACTTTTTTGTTACCATAAACATTTGAATTAACAAAATTTTTTAAATGAAAAGAAAAAAATAAAAAATATCATAAAAAGCATGAAAGAACTTTTATAAGAAAAGGTCTCAAATCATCTTGGTCCCTCTCTTATCCTTTTTATTTATATCATCATGATGTAAAAGTTTACATTCTGCTATACTAACCATTTATTATTTTTAAATGCATGATAACTTTGTAAATTCTTTGTCGACTCTAACCTCCAATATGCTCTAGCGTTGATTAATAGTATATGATAGAGCTCTATTATTGGTTGCCTCTTATCTTGTTATAAAAGATTTCAAGTAGCAATTAGATCTTAACTTTAGAGATTAGAAATGTCCGCTTTTACAAAAAGTGAAATACTTATTTTTGAGCTCGGGAGACACAGTACTCCTCAGAATAAATTGTTCAGACTGGGCCAAGGACAAAAGCTGAGGTAATATTCCAAACTTTTATAACTTATTTTAAAATATTTTCCAAAGTAAATAAGGTTTTCTCCTCTTTTAACTTTTTTCTCTAGGCTTATCCCAGCTGATGAGCTAGTAGGTTATAAAGTTTCTGTACATACAAGCTTTGCGACTTCGCCCGAACTCAAAGCTAGTGTTCAAAAATCACTTTTCCCTGAGTCAATAATTTATAGTACGAAAGTTCAATTTGCGGAAATAACAACACATAGAGCAGGAAACTTTAAAGTGCTATGGACCTATTGTTTAGGGTTTTTTCTAATTTATATTAGTATTTTTATATAATTATACTATTGATAGTCAAGAAAATGATACTATAGAAGAGTGCTTTGTTGTCGAACCAAAAATATCATTGAATGGAAAGAGACTTCCCTTAGGTCTACATTGATTAGCATAATAATAATAAAAGCTGTGGCAATATATCGTCGTTAGGGGCTATTTGCTTGCAAACGGTTTTAGTTAAAGCTCTAGGACATATATCAGAATGGAAAGAAAGGTGATAAAAAATTTTTATGAGTCATCTTCAACACTTTAATCCCTTTATGGATGTTAACAACCGCCTTCTGCAGACTCAAAGTTACTTCAAAATGCAGCTTTAACTTTGTACACTTCACTCCCCTTCAACAATTAGGGGCTTCTCGATCTTCCTATTCTATTAAAAATCAACTGGATCTTAATAAAGAATGCTTTAAGAGTTATTATAATTATTATGTTAACGTGTATATACCTTTAGTCAAACTTCCAATTATTATTTCATAGAACTTTAATATTAGTTGTTTGTAGGGAAACTTATAAGTTTACATTAAATACATTTCTAACTACCTTAATTTTTTTTATTGTAAAAGACGTTTACTCTCCCGTAAAAGAACTCAAAAACGTTTTAAACTGGCTCGAATTTGAACAAGGTAAATACCATAAAACTTTTTTTTACAAATCGATACGACAAGCTTTAAAAACTACCAGGTGTTCTATCTCTTACTGATGTTGTTTGGAACCACACTTCGGTTACTTATTAGTTCCACCATATTTATATTATAAAGCATGTCGAATTTAAATTTAACTAAAGTTTCATCCTTAAACTTTTAAATTCAACTAATGTTTTAATTATATTCATATTTTTAAATTGCAAATTTTTTAGTTTGATAGCCCGTGGCTACTTGATCATCCTGAATGTGGCTATAATTTATCAAACAGTCCATATTTGTTACCTGCTTTTCTTCTAGATGAGGCTTTGCAGCGGTTGGATTGTGAATTATTAAGTTACTTCCAATGAGAACTAACTTTTTTTTTATCAATTTTTATTTAAAATTAAACTTTAACAGCTTTTCTCAGAAAATTGCGAAACCTTGTCAGTCTTCAAATACTAACTTTAAAGATGTTTCTCCCGTCATTAATAGTGAGGTCTTTAAACTTAGAAAGTTTTTTAATTGTAAAAAGATAATAAATTGCAAAAGTAGTTAATATAATATAAAAAAAAGTTAGTTTAAAAAAAAAAATTTATTTTACAGAGCGATATTGACTATTTGTTAACGGTTTTCGCCAATTCTGTTTTGCCTGAATTAAAATTATGGGAATTCTTTGTGATCAATATGAACAACACCCTTAATCACTTTCAGTTTCTCGATTTAATTAAATAACGCTTATTACTTTATCTAAAAGATCTTTTTAGAAATTGTCTTAAAGACAAAGAGCCACGTGAACTTTCTTCTTCGGAATCTTCACCTTCTTATGAGTTGTGTTTTGAATCCAAAGTAAAGGTTTAATAATAAGGATCAAGCGTCTTCAATCATCTTAATATTGCTAAATTTAGGAATTAAGAAAAAGTGTGACAACTCACTTGGGTACACGCGATGCAGTTACAATCGAAATCACTAAAGCAATCGAGTTGTTTTATTATAAACTTAGTAAACACGAAACAAAAGGCAAGTAAATTATTACTAGTATTATCATTATTAGTATTACTAATACGGTCTAAAAACTAGAGCAATATATGGTTCGATGTATGAATGAATATAAAAGAGCTGTTGACTTAATAAATTTGGAGTTTTACGAAGTTTATGATAATGATATAAGCGCGGGTGGGCCTCTATTATTATTATTATTATTATTATTATTATTATTATTCTCATATTATAACAGCTTTGAGTAATATTAGATATACTATCCGATACGAACGTTTAGAGCGAACTGGCCCCTTATTTGGTCGTTCTTGTTTATTATGGCCTCTTCACTCTTAATTGCACCATATTATTGAATGAAGGCCCAATAACGCTTAAACGCCCTCTAATAGCCAGTTATTTCACGCGGTTTTACTAGTTTATTTTTGTTGATGTTTTTATTATTAATTAGCTTCTTTTATTATGAATAGACTTGAACCTTCTCAACTTAAGATAGACAATGAATTGTTGGACTGCACCACTTCCAACTACGGTAGGCAGCGCTTATTGGAAGGAAGCATAAAGCCACAACCAATTATATGATAGACTTTAAGTATGTGTTGGCGAATAACGGCTGGATCATGGGTGGCAGCAATCCCTTGATGGACTTTGCAGCGGCGGACAGTAAAGGTATAACTTTCTTTGTAACCGTTGCACTAGAGAAACGTTTTTAAACTTTTTTTTAAAAAAAAGTTTATTTTCGAAGAGAAGTTATTATTTGGGGCGACTGTGTTAAACTGCGCTATGGCGGGCAACCCTCTGACTGTCCGTTTCTATGGGACCACATGGCTGAGGTGAAGTGTGTTTAATTTTCTTTGATTGGCAAAAAAAAGGAATTTTATAAACCCGATTTGTTTAAACAGTACACAAAATTTTCTGCAACGCACTTTCATGGGTTTAGAATTGACAATTGCCACGGAACTCCGATGTAGGCAAATAGTATTACATAATAGTTAGATTATACGAACATGCTTTAGTCACGTGGCCGAACACCTATTGAATGTTGCCCGGCAAGTGCGCCCCAATCTCTATGTCATAGCCGAGCTGTTTACAGGCGTGTAAAAGGTCGGAGAGTAACGCCTACTGACTAACGCCGTCTTTAGGTTCAGAGGACGTGGATAATATATTTGTCAAACGTCTGGGAATTGACTCTCTTGTAAGAGGTCACTTATATCTCATTCCATCTGTGATTGACTGCCTTCAGTTGTCACTACACGTCTCGCAGAGGCAATGTCCGCTCCCGACTGCCGAGAGCTCGGCAGGCTTATCCACCGGTATGGAGGTACCGCACTTCTTTTCGTTTAGTTAATTCTGGTCGGCTCATACGGGTTACTAAGGAGAACCTATTGGTTCATTTCCTCAATGCATGAAGGAGTGCTCAATAATTAAGGAAAAGAGAGCACGTGCTCTCCTTACGGATGCAACTCATGACAACGAGCCTCCGCTGACTGTAAAGCTTCTAAACTTTTTATATATTTGTAAAAAAAATGTACCAGAAACGGACGGTTTGGAATGTCTTACCAAACATGTGCATTGTTACTATGGCTTCTTGTGCGATTGCAAGCAATAGAGGTAAAAAGGTTTTTTGTGGAAGCACTTCTCTTTAACTGTATCCCTCTTATAAGAGTACAAAGTTTAGTTTTTTTCATTATATACGAAAATAAAGTCTACTTCCTTTATGTATACACAACTACCAAGTTTTTGTTTGATGCTGTTGTTAGTTCTGCATGAGAAGGATTTTTTTTTTACTAAGGGTATGACGAACTCGTCCCTCATTATATTGACGTCGTCAACGAGGAAAGGTCTAATAGAAAAAACTGTTATTTTCCTTTCCAGCTTTTTCTCTCATTTACTTTATTAATATGCTCTTCAGGCTTTATGCCCCCTTTAAGGAAGAGAGTAATGCATGTGCCCACGCAGTATCCATGGAGGATGGTTTACTTGGCGTAAGAAAAGTTTTAAATGAACTGCACATAAAAATGGTATAATAATAATAATAATAATAATAATAATAATAATAATAATAATAATAATAATAATAATAATAATAATAATAATAATAATAAAGGCGGAGGAAAACTTCAGCGAAATCTACGTTGATCAAGTCAACAATGATGTTATAACAATAACTCGTCATTCTCCACTAACAAGACAGGTTTCAATATAAGTATTATCCTTTTTATTACTTTCATTATTAGTTCCAAATAGTCTTTTATTATGGTGACCAACTCGGCCTTCACGGAAAGGTCAGGCCCTTATAACCAAATTGTCTCTCCAATTGCTGTTTCTGGTTTTATTTGTTTATTTTATGTATATTAACAAAGAAATAATAATACTTTTTTTTATTTTTTTTAGGAGAAATTGAAGAAGTATTGTTGGTGGCTTATCTTGTTTTAGAAGAAAGCGACTCGAGCTCTAATGAGTTAGTCTTTTTTTTTTTTGATTTCATTTAATAATAACAAAAATAATATTAATATTCTTGCAGAAGAAGAAGAAGTCTTTTGTCAACAAATAGAGTTTTATCAAATTTTAAAAGAGACAAAAATTTTATTAATGGGATAAAAGAAGTCAAAGTTTGCCTTCAAACACACCTGCAAGTTAATGATCACAATATTAAAGTAGAATTGTTAATAGGAAAAGCAATAATAATTTCATTAAAAACTTTTTCTTTAAGATGTTCCAAAGTTCGTCTTTTGTAGAGAACGGAGCTTTAAAAACTTTAGTTTATGTAACGCCTGAAAATTTTATACCTGGAAGCGTTTTTATAATAAAGTTTGAAAACAATTAAATTTATTGGTAACCTTTGTTCATTGTTATTATAACCAAAGGACGAAAGTTTCTGCCGAAGCAGAGAAGGCTTTGAAAAGCTTAACTTTACCATTAAATAAAAGTATAGAACATGAAATTATGCAAAGCAGTAGATAATTTAATGGCATCTATTATTTAGACGACCTTCTTTTAAATTCAATAAAAGAATTATCATTGATTGAGTTGAACTTCATACTTTTCCGTTGCGCCAGAGAAGAGGAGGTTGAAGAGAGCGGAAATAGCACGTACTACGTCCCAAACTTTGGGTCTTTAACGTACGCAGGTTTTTCGTTTGTTTGTGACTCAGCAAAAGTAAAATTAATTGGCGAGCGTTCTTCCTCTTTTTCCTCGTGCTTTAATTAATTATTATTATTACAAATCTTCTATGTATGTGGATTAGTTAAATTCACTTGCGCACCTTCCTTTTTAAATATTTTTGTTCTTATCTTAATTATTACTGATCTTCCTTCTTTAGGACTTCAGGGTTTTATCACCGTTTTAAAAAATATTGCTTTAACGGTATTTTACTTAATAAAACATGTCTAATTTATTAGCTATATTATAAACTTCAAGTAAGCCTATTTCCACTTATATGACAGCATTGAGACATGTAATATATGGCAAAAAAGTATGCTTTCTACTCACCTTAGTGACCTGTTGGTCTGCTTAGTTTTTTGACTAACCTAACAGTTTATTATGAAGAGCTTTACTTCTTTTGCTAAATAATGGTGGGGGCATGTGCCAGTCAGTTCATGCCCGCAAGGGACTTTCACCTAACACTGTTCGTTCGCTGTGTATCCATTAACAGTTCAATTTTATATAAAAATAGAATGATTTGGGACATCCACTTTGCACCAATCTCCGTCAAGGACTTTGGGCTGCAGGATATATTATAAACCGCTTAAGCCGATACAAGTGGTCTAAAAAAGTACGGGAGGTGTTTTCTATCATATAACACATAAAATTACATTATTGGTGTTTAGTTTGTTATAATTTAAAATTTTCATTCAGTTCATATGACAAATGTTATATATCTGTTAAAAGCTTTTAAGTGCGTTATTCTTAATATGCTGGCCAATTGCAACTTATTTTAAAAATTACTTGTATTATAATATTAAGTTAATTTTTTTCTAACCATTTGGTTTTTTTAGCTCGGACACGTAGTTAAAGAACTTCTCATGCTATTAAGCCACATCCCTTACTTTTTAGTCCCTTGCTACTTCTACCTTTTACTCATGCAACTATGGGACCTTTTACTGCTTCATGCATTTAGTTTGATGTCAGTTTTTATTCAAAAAGGTCATCACAAGGACTTTATGTGCTTGTTGACTGGTAAAATGTATAACTACTTAACAAGGTGACGACTTTACCCAGAATCTCGCGCTTGTTAGCCTACAGATGGTTGGAAGTCTCAAATCCATTGCGTGCAGAGACCCTTCCCTACCACCACAGGTCCCTGGACCCGTTTTGTGCTGTTATACCACAGGACTCTATTTTTGGTATTTTTTAGAATGATGTAGACTTGAGCATTACCATGGCGGCCGGCCTTCCTCATTTTTGTGTGGGTACCACTCCCCTTTAATAATAACGATATTATTATAGTTATTACTACTACGCGCTGCACTCTTCAGGCTTTATGAGGACTTGGGGTAGGGATACCTTCATCTCGCTTCGAGGATTGCTTCTTCTCACAGGAAGATATGCAGAAGCGCGGTGCATTACTATGTCTGCAGTATTTTCATTTCTCTTGGTTAATTCTCTGTTTAGTTCTTTAATTATTGGCTTCGCTGGCACTATTCGGCATGGCCTGGTATACACCTTTGTTGTTATTCGAAGCTTATACATAAATGCCTCATTAAAGATCCCTAATCTGTTGGATTCAAGCAGAAACAGTCGATACAACTGTCGTGATGCTGTCTGGTTTTGGCTTCAAGCAATTCAGGTGAACTGGTATATAATTGTTATTAAAAGTTAGTTCTATTTATTTTCTTTATCTAAGGAATATTGTAAACTCTCTAACGAAGGAGAAAACTTTTTAAAAGCGAAAATCCATCGACTTTATCCTAGTGATGATATAAAAAAATACAGAAAACAGGACCGATACATTTTCTCTGGAAACGGTATATATAATCGTATAACTTTTATCATTATTATTATTTATTAACACTTTTTTATAAGAATACGCCAATATTGAGTTACATGACTTAATACATTATGTGTTACAAGAGCATGCCCGAGGAATTCACTTTGAAGAATGGGGCGCCGGTGTTAATTTAGATAGCAATATGTTAAAAGAAGGTTAATTGATATAAAATAATAATAATTAAAGTAAAAATAGTGTTAATAATAATACCTCTAATGCTAGGCTTTAAAATTGATATCTCCTTAAACTCTGAGACTGGATTAATTCAAGGTGGAAACGCTTTTAACTGTGGAACTTGGATGGATAAAATGGGGGAGGAAAGCATCATTAATAGCCACTGTTTAAAGTACTTTTTAACAATACTCATGATAATAGTCGGAAAAGGCAAAGATAAAAGGAAAACCCTCCACCCCACGTGATGGAGCCTCTATTGAAATCAGTGGTTTATTAAAATCGACGTATAATAGAACTTTTATGAATAAGCATGCTAGAAAAATAATGAACATTTGCTTCCAGTTTACGTTGGATAGGCGAATTAAACCAGAAGGATCCCTCCTTGTTTGGCCACTACTCTGTTAAGCTTCTAGGCACGTTTGGCGTCCTTATTGGTTAGCATTATTAATAACTATTTTTTTTTTTAATCAAGATCAATCAACCTTGAGCTATGCGGCTTGGAATAAAAGGCTTTTAGAGAATTTTGAAAAACACTTTTATATTTTGAATGTAAAAATAAATTCATCTTTACTACTCATTCTTTATTAAATAAAAGAGCTACTCAGAAAAACTTACGTGTGAGTTTATTAAGATATGTTATTAAAAAAATTTTTAAAAATTCAAGACTACAAAGTTTTTATTATATAAAGTTTTATAAAGAAAACTCAGGCAACTCCATTATCAGCTATCATCCTATATTAAAATTTTTTATAAAAATTGTTTCATTTCTTATTGCTTAACAGGCTGACAACGAGCATGTGCACAGAAAAAATATTTATAAAGGTATATTATAATTATTGTTATTACTGTTAATATTACTGTTATTATTCTTAACTTAAAAGACACTGTGGGAAGCTCCAATGTCTATACAGACTACCAGCTACGCCCAAACATCTGCATTGCCATGGTAGTGGTACGCCCCTTTTGTATAGAAGCGTGGAAAGTTTTTTTTAACTATTACTGCAGGCTCCTGAACTTTTCGTTAGGAACCACGCGATTGCCTGCCTTGAAAACATGGAAAGTGTTTTGTTGGGGCACTACGGCATGAAAACCCTTGATCCCGAGGACTGGTCGATATTTACCAGTATATATATACTAGTTGTTTAAAGTCAGTAAATTATTTGTTTTGGCCTTCTTCAAGTTGGAATGGCTAAAGGCTTATTAATAAAATGCTTACTCCTGATGTCTCTGCATGGGGAGCTTATTTTATAACAGATATATAGTCCTGGTCCTTTGTGCTCTTTCAACTCACGTTTACTTATTGAGGCACACCTACATTTCTTTCTTTAGCGCCGTTTTATTAGCAACAATTACGGAAACAAAATTTAATTTATAATATTAATGAAAGTATTTTACACCGGCGTTGTTATCTTCGAAGAAGCCTTTCTCTGGTTCAACGCTTTGGTTCTATGCCTGTAGTTATGTTTAGTGTTTGTATCCAGCACCAGGGAATTGCTAACAAATAGTATTCTTTATTTTATCTCAAAAATATATCCCTTAATAGTAGTAACAAAGAAACTTTAATTGTCAAACCCTTGAAAGATTTTATAAACGAAATAAAACTTTGAAAGTTTAATGTTCATTATGTTACTTCCCGCTGAATACTGTTAACTTTGTACAATTTACACAAAGTATCCTTAAAAGTTTAGGTTTAAGCTATTTATTTGGTTAAATTGAGTAATAAGTGTCACGCAGCTTAAAAATTAATAAAGATGTAGTGTGAAAAATATAAAAAAATATTATCTATGATAGATAATTTCTTATTCAACTGAGCTTAGTAAATTAATTTAAAACCATATATATTTATATTAAGACCTTTATAAAATTTCCTTTAGTAAAATGAGATTAAAAAAAAAAGGAAGTTTCATACCGTCAACAAACTTTTTTACTAACTCAGGGCTTACCGGGGAGATTACAATAATGATAATGATACTTACGATCCTTCTGTTGCTAAAGGAGCTAATTACCACCAGGGCCCAGTAACTTGTCTTATATTTAAACTTTTTTATTATTTTATTTAATACAAATAGGAGTGGATTTGGACGTTGGGATACTTCCTGCGAGCTTTGTTAATTTTCCACTCGGGAAAATCAGAAACCACATCTAAAGTTCTCCGTATTCTGCAAGCTCATCGCTGGGCAATAAAAGCTTCGGATTGGTTGTTTCACTAATACACTTTTTATCGATACTAATTGGTTTATTTAGGGGTATAGTTCTTATTTTTTTTTATTAAATAGGAAAGGACTTCATGAACTCACCAATGCTGGAGGGAAGTTTTGCTCATACAGCAATCCTACACAAGTCTTTTTTATACAAAAATTCATTTAAATATATTACTTGTATCTATTTTCTCCGCATATTAAATTGGAATATTTTTATTAAGGCTTGGAGTAGCGCATGTATTCTGGAATGCTTGTGGGATCTTGACAATATTAATAAAAACTGTTTTAACTGTTATATATAAGAATGTGTTTAATGCTTTTATAATTGCTGGCGGTGTTCTGTTCTCGAAAAATTATTCTTAAAAAAGGTTTGGTAATTGTTAACGCCTTTTAACTTCTTTTAGAGAAATATATCTATAAGCTTAGTGCATACCACTTTTACATCATTAGTTGTATATAGGAAAAGTTTGGCAAGCAAGATTTTAGTTACAAGATAACTGTACACTCAACGGAATTACAATTTTTTATTATTAGCACTGACTTTGAATGATTATTATCAAAATATAGTAGCCAGCCAGGTAGCGAACAAAAATTAATTATTATCTTAGATAATTCAAGGTAAAGCTAAAACTTGGTAACAAATTTTGGACTTTAGCAAGTAAATTGACGGCTTTTATTAAAGCATAAGCATCCCAAAGAGGGAATTTATAGTTGTATTATCTTTATAAGCAGCTAAAAGAAGAAAAATATATTTTCTATAACTATTAACTCCTTTATAAGTTTAGTTGTTAAACGCAATAAATGCGCCATAAATAATACACTTTGTAAAGCACAAAACCTACATTACTGTCCCCGTAAGTGAACGTCCATTTAAATTTTAAATAATTCTACCAAATTAAGATAATGTTGTAAAGTTTAAGTCGATTAGCCCTAAAAAAGTTGTCCACAACGAATGTGGGTAGTATGGTAAATAGAGGAATAAACTGATCTAAATTAAAAAGGATTACAATTATTAAAGTAGCCCAATAAATCTACTTTTCGGTGTGGTATAATATAGTAAACTCTATTTTCCAAGTTTATGTAGAATGAGTTGAAGAGGAAAAACTCTTAGCATTTTTTTATGTGACCAGTACTACTGGATTTGCTATATATTCTACTTACGCACCAGCTTAAATAACCGTATATGCACAAGAAAAAAAAGAGTTAATAAACGCTTAAATTTAATAATATCGCTGTTTTCACAGTATCATAGAAGGTCCTAGGGATCTTAACTTTCGTAAAGGAGGTCACCCCCCTTAATCTTCTCCCAATAAAGCGGGAAATAGATTAAGCAGTATTAGTTATAGCAGGTTTATAAAAAAATTGCTTTGGTGCAAGCTTTAAAAAAACTAGTAAATTCAGTGTGACGACCAATTCAAAACCAGAAATTACCATTTATAAAAATAAAAAACAAATTTATAAGATATACTAAAATTTGTTTATTCGTCTTTATATTGGCTTACCTACAGAAATTGAGTGTTCTGAAAATTTACTCCAAACACTGTTCTAAACTTTTACAAATAAGATTTAGAAAGTTTAGAACTGTCAAAAAAATATTTATCACTTTCGAAAAGAGAATGGCTGGTAGTTAGTTGGAGAAAAAGTGAAAAAGTAAAAAGTAAGGAATCCCAGAATTTTCGCAAGCCTGCTAGCCTGATAAACTAATCTATTACATCCACCGAAATAAAAATTATTAACTCTACTAAATATTAGAATGTTCTACTGCTTATTACATTGAAAATTATAAGAAGACAAACCTCCATAAAAAAAAAGCATAAAAAGTATTAAAAAAATATGCTTTACTCAATGTTTCCAGAGAAAAATACGGCCAAAAATTGTCAAGAAAACGCTAAAGGACTAAATTTATCAAAGGAACGATTGTGTACCCTGGTTTTTAAGAATGGCCTTCGCCGTCAGGCGACTACTAAATATTACAAAGCTTCTAGATGCCAAAATATGAAAATTATGCCAGAAATCATATAAATTAATTTAAAGCAATATATTTGATGGCCTGAGGATTTAATTTTTAAACCAACTGAGGTAGTAATCAGGAGAAAGGGGTCACAACGTATGAACATTTTTGTTTTAGTCAAGATACCAAAAACCGACAAAAAATTATAATATTACTAAAGTCTTTAATATTAGAGTAAAGGCCGATCCTTTATAGTTATAGAGCTTTATTATTCAATGCTTTCACGTCAGTTATATAGGCACACCCAAAAAAAATTCAGGAAAACCGGTGTAGTTTTTACTGTGGCAAAAACGCGTACTCAGGTGTATGTGTAAAGTATAAAGGAAACAAACCATTTAACTACTGAGGCTACATATATTTACTGGAAACGATCATAAATCCAAGAAAAAAGTAAAGCTTCAAGTTCTTAAACTAGAAAAAAAAATCCACAGTTAAGGGAAAGAGCCCTCCAAGTGCTTCACATACAGTATTTTAAATATAAATACAAAAGATCAAAGTTCAATTTAAGGAAAAAAAGAACTTTTCTGTAAACTCTTAGCCCAATCCAAACAAACTAAACAATCTCTTAGTGACACTTGCAAAGCAGCTAGCAAAATTAACAAAATGTGCAGAAAGAACCCTTCAAAGCTTTTCTTATGACAAAAAAAGAGAATTTTGTAACTTCATATATAATAAAAAGCACAACGGTACTGCTCTTTTATTAAAACTCACTGGAATACAATTATAGATTAATATTAAGAAGTTACCGCACATAGTGTAACGATAGAAACAATAATAAAGGGGGAGGAGCGACTCCTATAACAAAAAAAAACAGTTGATTGCGCAGGGACATTGTGCATTTAGCACACAGCAGCGGGTAGAGTGCGTGAATTGCTGCTTTGACCTTAGTCGTAGCGAATTCTACATCGGGGTAGCGTGATGGAACTTTTAAGATGGGGATTGCTTTGCTCATCGTTCCATTCATGTTTACTCCCCACTGCCTGCACCAATTAGCAAATGTTTCCAAATAACTCTGCAGGTGTTCCGTAATAAAGAGGGGCTCTTTGAGGAACGCAAATTGCAGTGACATCGGCATAGCGCAACGCGGGTGTGAGGGAATGCAGGGAGTGAAATATCTCGCATGTATAGCGCGAGGAGTAGGGGCGTTCGCGGAGATACGACGCAAATATGCCGTAGAGGGCTAACGGTATACCTACTGGGCGTAGTTTGCGTAGGAGACCCTCGTACCTACGCGGTCAAAGGCTTTAGCCACATCGAGATATTAGACGCCCATGAATTTCTTAAAATTGAAGTTCCTAATTGTATACGCACCAAGGCGCAAAAGTTGGTGTGTTGTCGAGTGACTTCTTCGGAATCCAAATTGGAATTCTGGAAGCGCTTTGTGTTTTTTTCTACAAACTCTATCAGTTCATATAGTAGAAACGCCCCCACGGTTTTGCCCACCGCTGGAAGAAGGCTAAACGGGACAATATTTGCTGGGGTCCGCAGAAGCCCACGGAGTCTTAGCATCACGACAGTGGCCGTTTTCCATCGCGTTGGGAGAGAGCCAGGTAATTTTAAAGGAGTTACAAGACAGAAGAGACGGTTAATCGCTACCGGCGGCAGCATTTTTAGCATTTCGCTAGTAATACCGGCGGGGCCGGGAGCTTCTAGTCGTGAAAGTGCAGAAATTATATCAGTGATTTCATCTGGTGTGCTCGGTTTAATAAGCCCGACAAAAATAATTGTGGGTCCTGCGGTGTCTTGCCTTCGTCGTTGAAGGTTGCCATAGAGCAGCTAGGTGGTCGGCAAAGAGCGCCACCTTGTCTCCATCGCTTTCCGCCACTATCACGCCCATTATTAAGTGGCGGAGATGGTATGCTGGAAAGGTTTTAATACGTTTGACGAAGTCTAAAAAAAAATGAACTTTCTTCCCCACCCGCTACAGACAGGTCCTGCAGTTTAGCCTCCCAGTGATTATTGTGAAAGGCGGTCAGGCGTAATAACCGGCGACATTGACGAATAAGGCTCATCAAATAATCCGTAGGGCGATATGCGACTTCGTGGCAGGTCGGGTAGCATGTGTAGCTGCCAGTGCGCCCTCAAAACTATCAAATGCGTCTTCTAATACAGAGGGAGTCGGAGGGGTAGATGGATCGAGGAATAGCGATGCTTCAACCGTAGCTGTAAATTTTATCCAGTCCGTGAATGACCGTTCCCAGAGTTTCGCCGAAGCCTTATTTTCGCCTAACTTCAATAAGACGGGCAGGTGGTTCGACGAGAACTCATGCAGCTCTGCGATTGACACAGACTGGTGTTTGTCTTTAAGAATGGTTATGTCGAGGGTGTCTAAAGTGCCCGTTTTTGACATGAGTGTCGGATGTTGAGGTGCCAGCACGAGAATGTCGTGTCGGGCCGCGTATTTCTAAAAAATTTTCTCGTTCGACTCTTCCACTCGACTGTTTCAAGCAGCGTACTTTGCAGTTTAAGTCACCACAAAGAACGACGGGCAAGCCGCGTTGTAGCAGCTCACTTGTAAGCAGCGCACGTCGGGGAATTTATAGACGGAATATCAAGTCAGTCTGTCTCGTGCCAACCAAGATTAGACGGATCCCCACGACATCCACGCCCTTTAGGTTGGGAGCGCAAACGGGTGGTGCTGTATATCTCGCCGCACCAGAAGAGCTACTTTACCTTTGCCACTGTCAAGACGGTACGTTGTGTAATTGCGGAGTACAAGCCGATCACTCGCTTCAAGTGCGTCACGCTTAACAACGCGACACCCACAGATCCACTCTGCAACAGCTGCAGCAGATTGTCCTTTTTGCAGTGCACCCCGTTGGCATACCAGTGCAAGAGTTTAAACTGGCGTAATGAACGGGTTTTAACAACCATTTGCGGTCGTCAGATTGCTGATCGCTCGAAGAAATTTCAAGAGCAGTTGCGAGTGGTGCCAGTATCTCGCCAAAGGGATTTGGAGCAATAGGTTTTTGTTGTTTTTGTCCCATCATGACTGCAAAAGAGATCATGGGCGTTACTGGGTAGGTTAGGGTTATAGGTAGATGTAAAGACCTCGAAGAACGATTTTGACGGGTTTGTCCTCGTGTATCTGTTAGCAATAGTGTTGCCATAGCGCTTCCGTAGTAGTGCTTCTATTCTGCGGCAGTCGTCGGCAGTTGACGGCAACAAGGGGACGCAGTCACGGAGGAGGGTCCTTTGCACCTTGAGCCTTCATGAATTCGGATAACGTAGACCTTCTTTTCTTGTCAACTGGAACAATAGGTCGGTGGTTCTTCCGGGCGGCACGTATTTTGGCTCTTTCTCCAGAGGTTCTGTTTGTGTCCATTCTATCCAAATATGGCTGGGTAAACGGTTGTTGTTCTGGCAGTTGGGGTGGCGAAGGTAATTTTATGTTTACATCATTCTTACTATTACAACTATCATTACTAATTTTCTTAATATTATCATTATTATTATTTACATTACTATAAGCATTATCATGGTTACTATTAGGACTGCTGGTATTATTTTTAAGAATTTACTACTATTATAATTACTTTTATTTAAAATTATTACCATGAATACTATAATCAATACGAAGGGTGTTTCAAGTAGTACACTATCTTTCAGAATGCCCTCTTTTAATGACCAAAATTAGTCTAGATGTAGCGCAGAAAAAAAATTATTTTTGTAAATACTTTAGGTTCGGAAGGTTCTTTGCACCTTTTTAGCGTTTTTCCAGAATTTTTTTATTTTGCAGTTGAAGTTTTGCTTATTTTTCAAAGTCGCATTGACTGCCAACAAGTTGTTCATTAAGTCTTCTTGTTCAGTATTTGTGGGTGAAGAAACTATTATAACCGTTCAAAAAGAAAATAATAAGTATCTATAAAATATCATTATAAAAATAATAATTATTAATTTAAAAGATATAGATAGATAGCTGCAGGTATATACAGCTAACAAGTTAGGTAGGCGTTGCCTTCCAAAATAACTGACTTGAAGCAGGATTTAAGTTGTACGTTGTACGTCTCATGATTTGACTTTAAAGATACTGCTTCAGCTATTACTACCGAAATCTTTTTTAAAATAACAGAAAAGTATATTCCAATGAATGTTTTTAAAAGTATGCATCTATGAATTACTTAGCTGTAGTTGGAACCTACTCACTATTAACTAGATACAGTTTTAGAGACAGCAGTTCTAAAAGATATACCTTTTGACTACAATTTAACTAATTTCTACGAACAACTGTCAGATCATAATCTAGTGGATCGTGGGTGTTTCGTTGCAGTTGATACGGTCTTACAAAATGTAGTAGAGTGAGAGGTAATAGTGAATGTTAAAATAACGTAAAGACTAAGTGCTTGTTTATATCCAAATGTGGGACTTTCTTGGTGTTCTGGGACATTATATGTTGGAGCGATAGTAGCCGACGTACTGATACCGACGAAACATGAAAGTTACATACTGTGCAAAGCGAAAAAACCTCTACCCTTAATTGAAAGAGCGAATATACTTTAAAAAACAACTTGACAGTATATTAAACATTTCTCCCTTCAACTTTAACCTATGAACTTCTTGCACGACCTTACTGCTCTTTTAAACTTATCAAGCGAGCATAAAAGTATCGTAATAAGTTGTTAAGGACGTTCACTAATTCTCCGGAGAATACCCCAAACACTCAACGTCAAACCCCTAAAAAGGGGTGCATTAAAGCGTTGTTTATTAGTTCCTTCAGTTGTGGGATAAACATGGTAACTCCGTGCTAAAATTTTTAATTCATATGAAAAGGGGAATACACCATCTAATTAGTCTGTGTTACTAGAGATGAAGAAGTAAGTACAATTTATATATGAGCTTCGTATATTAAAGGAGGTAAATAAAAGAAAGGGTTAAGAGCAAAGGTAAGTTAATGAAAGCAATTGTATGTGGTTATTCAACAATTTTTAAGGAAAAAACAAATTCAATTTTGGGTGCACGCACAACAACCAATCATTAGTGGACAATCCTAATCCAACATATATATAATTCGGCCGCCAAGTTTTATTTTCTGACATTTGATACTTTCGTTTAAATCATTTATATAAAAATTATAGCATGTAAAACAACCCCTTGAAGGCGTAAGCATGCTATTAACTAACAAACTCAACGAAGCTTCCCCTTTTCTACGGCTTACATACTAATTGTATGTAATACATGAAGTCTAGTTTTTTTCAAATAACTATTTAGTTAATACTAAAGTTACACTTAGTATTTTGTTTCAGCAGTCAAAGTAGAGTTTCAATTCCACTTTATTCCCAAATACTATTATAATAGTAATCGCCCTTTTTTTTTCTTGTTGTGCAACCCTTTATGTCCTCCTTTATTTTTATATCCAATTATTTTTGTATAGCTATATATATAAAACTAACTTATAGCGCAGTGGCTTGAACTTAACTTCTTTGTAGCTTTCTCCGAGTTATATATTATTTACTAGAACTAAGTAAGCTTTTTCAGAACTGCAGGCACTACCATAAGCTACGAAAGGTCTTATAAAAACTCTTGGTACGCGCATTTGAAGGTAGCATTTACAATCAACGCAACGACTAATTACACTGAAGGCCCACACTTACCGTTACCTAAGCAAGATGCGTATAAAAAAATTAAGCCTAGGCAGTTTACAAAAGATCCTTATTAAAGAAGTAAGTGCCGGTTTCACGGCTAAAGAACAGTTACTTAACTGCCTTGTTATACAATTATTTTTTTTTTTTACAGATTATATTAATTACAATAACTAGTCATTTTATTATATTAATTTAATGCCCCGGTCCATAGTTTGCACCCCCTGCTCTTTGGACGTTAGCTTTAACATTGTCATATTTAAAATCGCCTAAATATATAAAAAGTACTAATTAAATCGTATTATATAATAACACTAAGAGGGTTCTACTTATATCTGAGCTGTAAATTTCACAAGCAAATATCGGCATCATTTGCTTCACAAGATGTTTGTCGGTAGAAACCTATAATATTACGTTAATGCCAGCTTAATAAAATGAAAACTAATTTTTCGTAAATAATACTTTAGCTTTTTTCATTGGAGAAACTTTTTCCCCGACAAAAGTAAGAAAAGCAAACTTTTGTCTTTTAGAAAGTTCATCGCCTTACACAAAAAAATTTAATTATTTAATTAGCCAACGTGAAAAAAAGTAAACCAGTTTGTATTCGAACGTACACGTATGCCCGAACGTGGTCTTGTAATTCTGCTAAAAAATCGTCGTATTTTGTTCCGGTCTTCACTAGCAACTTTTTAGAGTCATCAGAATAAGTAACCAAAACCTAAAAATTTAAAACGTGAGTTAATGTATAATTTCATTTTCTCTTTTCGACTGCAAAAGGCTTGCGCATTACATCTAAGAAATAGTAATGTCCTTGATACTCACCCATATAACTTCGTTGTTATCACTTCTGACCTCCGCGTATCCCTTTTCAATCTCGCTCTTATTATAATCCATCCTCTTACAGCAAATAAAATAGATAACAGCTTCTTTTACGCTTATATGCAGTAGAATTTGTGGTCAACATCTTGGTTAAAATTTTAACAAATTAACACTAACATAACATTTGCTGCTTAACGCGTCTAAGCATTTATAGTTATAGTTTTACCCTTCTGTTTAGTAACTGGATATAATAGGCAGCATTTTTTTAGTAAATTTAATTTTTAACCCAATCGAAGTTAGCAACAAATTTTTTGTATTTTGTCTGGAAATATATATCAGTACACTATACACAGCGGGCTGGTGTTTAAATGTGTAAATTATATGTGGCGCGGTTGAAATGGTAACGTCGATTGCAGAGTTGAAAAAGATTAGTACGTCGCTGCGCTTGGTTTTCTGGTGATAGTTCAGCGTCAGGAGTAAGTGTTTTATAAATTATCCTAATGTTAAACGGTATCAACAAAACAAACCGATTTTAAGCGTTAATGAGGAAAAGTTAAATACAGTTAGGTCGAGTTTTTTCTCTTAAAATATTATAGTATTTAGTCAGTTACCACTAGCATACATACTTATTTTAGGTAAAAAGATCTAATACCCCTTGTAATAACCTAATCAAGTGATATTTA
The DNA here is from genome assembly GCF_036711695.1 of Zophobas morio. Taxonomy (NCBI): domain Eukaryota; kingdom Metazoa; phylum Arthropoda; class Insecta; order Coleoptera; family Tenebrionidae; genus Zophobas; species Zophobas morio. The sequence goes on along the minus strand of NW_026972173.1, from coordinate 6,342 downwards.
GACTGGTGTATTGTCTAAAAATCTCTATTTAATCAATTAGAGATAGGCATAGGATCCCTTAATTTTAGCTAACAGTGAACTCTTATGCTTGGTCTTTTTTGCAGCATATTTTCAGTACAGGGATTTTATGAGTTTCTTTCTTAGTAGAGGAGGTACTTCTCCGCTTTCCTCAGTCAAAGACCTTCAAAATTACTTTTATTAAGCGAGATCACTTTCATATATCCTAATATTATGTCCTCACAGTTGAGGTCAAGTAAATGTGAGTTATATTTTTCATCGGGTTCAGAAGCTAAAAGTTTGACATCTTATCTGTTCAGGAGCTCGTCTGCCCTGAGGTCAGCACGATTAAAATACTAAAAGCAGAGCAAAAAGAATTAATTTCTCTACTGTTTTTCTATTAAATTATAAATAAATTTAACTTATATAGGCTATATAAGTTAAACAATCTTGCAGTCTTAAACTTATATTTGATAATTAAACTAATATATATAACCGCTCTTTATCCTTAATATCACTTGTCCATGGAGCAAAAAACAACTACATAGTCAATAATATTCCTTACTTAAAATAGAATTCTTAGTTTAGTCCTCGACTCTAAATTAGTGGTTTGCTACTGCATTCTTTGTTAAAACATCTTTTAGTAGTATAATCTAATTTGCGACGTACGGTAAAGATTGAAAAATGTAAAGTAGGCCAGTACTTTAAGCAACCTCTAAGGCCAATTTCTTTAAAGAACATAGAGCAATAACTGTGACCCACATTACTTTAATAATATTTTTTCCTTTTAAATATCTTTATTAACTCAGTGAAACTTACAAGATTAACGTGGTATTTATTCTCCAAATACTATATTATATAACTGTTGACACCTGTTTTTTGGACTATCAACTTCTAAACAATTATTAAAAATAATTAGTTTCAGTTTCTGGAATTTTTATTTTGCACACTTTTAACTAGTTTCTGAAAATGCTTTAAAAAAATTTTCATCAATCTGGTTAGTGAAGGGTAAGAAATATTCTTTTTTACATAAATAATTATTTTTGCCGTCTTTAATATACACCCCCAAAAAATGTTTCCAGCACAGTAAAAATGAAGCTTTGGCATAAAACCAGGTACTAAAGCGGTCTTACAAGCTCAGTCAAGCGTATTTTCCTACGTTGCCTGTTAGCCCTACTAACTAAATAGCTGAAAAAGTTGTATAAAGTACTATCTATATGATCGAGGAAGCGTACAGTAAAGTGGGTTCAGGAGCAGCCCAGAAGCCCGAGCCGTAAACAGGTAGCTCAAGTCACGAGGTAATGGGATAAGGAAATCATTGAAATCGAATGCTGACTGACAAGAGAGTTCGAAGCTAAAATCACAACTTCTTGAAATTCTACTATATTAATGAAACGAAGAGGCTGTCCCTACCAATAAGTTAGCCAACTACCACTTTAGGATCTTGCCTGGATTATTACTATTTTTTAAAAAGTTTAAATCCCTTTTCCATATAAGCTAACACTTTCCAATTAATGTTATGTACAACAAACACATAAAAGGCAAAAGGATTTTCTACATCAAAGCAACGCTGGTGCCTTAAGAAATGCTCAACGTTGAAAGATTAGAGAATCTCTGTGAAACTATAAAGTTGGATGGAAATCTAACAAATAATTATTAAGAAAACTACACTACAATAACCAGACTCATAAATCTATTAAGTTTATGTAGAATTTATAATTATTATACTTAAAATTAAGTTAACCAGTAAGTCAACCAAAAAGTGTAGCTTCTATACACTTGAGTGTACTGTAAGATATAGTAATAAGCAGGAGTTCGCTTTCCTAACTTATGCACAAATACACCTTAATAAATAAACAGTTTTAGTTAAATCCTTTCCCTTTCATAATTTAAAGTTTTAATTATTAAATAATTATTGCTATTATAAATAACCTAACTTTCTTGTGATTTCTATAATTAATGCTATTATTATAAATAATAATAGCAATAACATCTTGTTCAAAATAAACAATTTATTTAAAATTTAACAAAATTTCATATACACATCTCCACGCACACAGCAATGCCCATGCCTAACAAAATTACAAATATTAATTTTTAATTTCAGAATTAATTAGTAATAAAACGCAACAGACCGCCGCCGATGCAGAGTGCAGCGACTCCACGTGTTTTATTCTCCCGTTTAAGCGAATGAAGAAGAGTTACAAGAATACGTGCACCAGAAGCTCTTGGGAATTAATTACAAAAGTGACCAATGAGACAAGCGCATTCAACAAGAAGAAACCCGAGAGGATGTCCCAGCGCGATCGCTCCGCCGCCGACATTGACTTTTTTCTTGTCAATGGCGAGCTCTTCCAGCACTACGAGGGACTGTACAGCGAAAGCCTCATTCAGTTCAAAAAGATCCACTGATTCAATTGTCCACTTCGCTTTAATCAACTTCCAAAAATCATAAATTAATATAAAAAAATCGCTCGGGAAGGAGCGCTAAATTTGCAAAACCGCTTTTTTCACGGCTTCGATCGGGCCAACACCCATCACTTCTGGATCAACGCCAGCATGAGCCCACGACACCAAGCGTGCGAGCGGTTTCGCCTGGCGCCTCTCTGCTTCCTTTTTACCTTGTAATAATTAAAAGATTAAAAAAAATTCCTTTAATAAAAAAATTAAAAAAAAATAAAATTTATAATAATAGTACTTATTAAAACAAGAGCAGCCGCACCGTCGTTGATGCCAGAAGCATTTCCGGCCGTGACGGATCCGTTTCCTTTCGTGTTGAAACAAGGTCTTAATTTTGCTAATCCTAAAAGCAACAATAATTTCAAAATCTCAACAAATAAGTTTATTGAGCTTTATAAAATTAAGCCACAAACATTAACTTAATCTCTAAATTATTAATAAAAATCAATTAAATTAATTTCCTCACCTTCAATAGTAGCGCCTTTACGAATAAACTCATCTTCGGAAAATTTATGTTCAGATCCTATAAACATAAATTAGAAAACTAAATAAAAATTGCATAAAAAATTTAGAAAAATAATGATTTATAGTAAACCGTACTTTTCTTTAATAACTACATTAACATTATAAAATCTTTTCAAAAATTTTAAAAAGATTTAAACAAATATTTCATACCTTTAGAATTTTTTATCGTAACAGAAACTATTTCTTCTTTAAAACATCCAGAATTTTGTGCAGACTCAGCCTTTTTTTGAGAAAACAGAGAGAATTGATCTTGTTCTTCCCGGGAAACGTTAAATTTGCTAGCAAGATTCTCGGCTGTAATACCTACCAAAAACAAAAACAAAGGAATCAAAATATATATAAGATTATAATTTTTGTTAAAAAACTCTAGAATCTCAATACTTAACTTAAATAGTTTTATATATCTATAAAATACTAATTTTAAAGAACAGAAGAGATGCGATTACCAAAAAATGTAACAACTATTTTACCCATATGAATGCCGCGAATTCCGCAAGTTAGCCCATCATAAATCATTAAATCTGTAAGAAATGTGTTTCCCATTTTAACGCCAGGCCGCATTTGTACTGCGTGGGGCGCTTGACTCATAGATTCCTGACCTCCGACCACGGTAATCTAAAATAAAACAAGGCTTATGCTTAATAGCATTTGAAAAGAATAGAATTGATCTAAAAAACCTCAGCATCTCCGCAGATTATGGACTGTGCGCCAAGGACAACAGCTTTCAAACCGGAACCACAAACCATGTTAAGACAGTAGGCAGGTACAGTGGTCGGAAGACCTTTATTGTACAAAGGTTACAAGTAGGAAAAATAAAAAAAAATTTATATTTCACCTGCTTTAATTGAAGCCATGCGAGCAGGATTCTGGCCACAAAGTGCCGTTAACACTTGTCCTAATATAACTTCATCAACATCGCCTGGATCAACTTTGGCCCTCTCTAAGGCTTCCTTAATAACCTTAAAAAGGTAGAGTAAAAGTAAAAAGCATAACAAAAAGTAGGTCACGAATAATAGTTTTTTTTTAATAAAGAGCTTAGTTAAAATCATACAACTAACGATAGCTCCAAGGTCAGAAGAAGAGAAACCTGCCAGAGAGCTCCGAAAGCTGCCTATAGGCGTACGGACGGCCGAAAGGATAAAGACCTCCATTGCTATACTTCTAAAGCAGCATCACAGCGTCTTTTATTTATATACGCGTACTTACACGAGGTGGTACCCTTAAAAAAAAACAGAAATAAACACGTTATCATCAACAGATCGGAAAAATCGACAAAGAAAGCAAAACAAAGATCCATTTATCTAAATTCAACCAAAAGTGAGTTTTTTAAACAATTGTAAAACAAATTTTTTTTATTTAAGGAGCAATTAGAAAAAGCGATTGCATCTTTTTGGAAATAGCATTTTGCAGCACGTTAAAATTTTGTTCATTATTAAAGATGTTACCAATTTCATAACTGTTTTAATAATATTATTATGGTTAAACCGTAAATTAGGAATTAATGGGTCGGTAAAATTAAGTCGATGTTCAATTAAAAATGGCTCCCTTTAAAATTGTGACAACAGTTTTTAGGAGGAAAGCGTCTTATGAGAAAAAACAAAAAAACCAGATTTTTTAAGAACCAATTAATTTACTATTATTAATTTATTAAAAATCATGACCTAGAGAATATAATCAACTGGTAAAGAATTTAAATTAGAAATTTTTATTTATAAATAAATGCTTGTTAATATGATCTTATTTGCATTATTTTACATGTGCTATGACCTCTAAATATTTAATTTTCGAACTTGTTACTGTTTGAATCACAGTTGCTCCATCCTCAGTATTGCACTTCTATTAATTTGAGTGCTCGCGCGTTCTGAATATAAACCAAGAAAAAAAAACCTGGCTAATATATTTTTTATTAAATTTTTCAATAAAAGGTGTACTTCTACAAAAAATTCAGTCCTTTTTTCCATGGTAAGACTACCTAGCTTCTAAAAATTTATCTTTCAATAATATCATGTGTTTTAACTCAAAATAGCAAGTAATCTGCATAAAACCCTAGTGAACCTAGAAGAAGGAGAATAAAGCTATATATTTATTTCACTTTAAAAAAACTTAGACCAGAATGAACAATACTCTGTAATTATTATCTAAAGAAATTACTATATCCTTATAATCAACTGTATTTTTGTAGTGAATTTGCGCTAATTTTATACAGATATTCTAGCTTATTCACTAGGACTCCCTTTATTTACAAAAAATATTTTTTTTTATAAGACATCTCTGCAGTAACTACAGTGTTAGTCAAAAATCCTTGCGTATAAACTTTAAAGTAAAACTATATTTTACTCTACAGACCACTGCTCTGTAGTCGATTAACCCTAATAAGGACTTTACTAATTTTAACTAAATTTTCACCTAACTATTTGGCTTAGCTTCTTTACCTATATATCTGTTATAACTTAATTAGTTAGACCTATTTGTACTATATTTTAGTCCTTTGAATTGAAGTTAAAAACGTATTATTGAAAAATGGGATGGAATATTCAGTAGTAAAATAATAACTTGAAAGGTACGTTAAGTCAATACCTATTACTATAGTAGTCTTGCAGCTTGCTAGCCTACGGTGACCAATTTACACAACGAACCCTCTGGAAAGAACCTAATAAGCAAGTAGTCGCTATGTAGCTTATTATTAAAATTTTAAAAGGTTGGAAAAAAAGGGTGAGCGCAGGACAATGTTAGATATATTACCGAATTTTCAGTATCTCATTTAATGCAGGCTTTTGTACGGCCATAAGATGATTTCTTGAAGGGCCCCAAAATAAACTCTTTAGTTGGTAAGGTGGTAGAAAACAAGAAATGGGTAAAGTAATATGGCGGAAAGACACAACTAAGATCTTAGAACAAGATGGGAGCTACAAAACGGCCAATTTGGGTTGTGCACAGGCGTGGATAGAATCTGTTACTATGGGCTTGAATCAAAGATAGATGTTGGAATCTGGATACAATAGATGAAAAGGGAGTGTAAGGAAGTAAACGAAAGACGCTTTTGTATAAAGAAGGTAACGTAATCAGGGCTTTAATTAAGGTGGTAAGCCTTAAGTAGCTATTTACGTGCTAAAAATGCAAAACATGATTATGGACGATTTAGAAAACTTATTGGTCACAAGTAAAATTAATTTAAGCAACCAAAATAAAGATGAGGGCACCTGCTAGATCGTAACAGCTTTACCAAAGAGTGATACATCCGAATTCAAAAATAAATGGTCAACTTTTTAGTTAGAAGCAAATTTCATTTTATTATGATATTATTACCTTTAATTTTCCTTTTAATTAATTGATACTTCCTTAATTTCATTTTTATCCCTT